>NW_028261381.1:56794340-57166840 GCF_051295495.1 Thamnophis sirtalis
AGGAGTGTCCTCTTGTCTTTCATCATCATTGATTTCACCTAAAGCCTCTGTGGAAAAAATGCAAAGTGGCAGATGGCAAGAGGAAAACCTAGTAGGCAGGATAAATAAAGAGGTGATTGACTTTATTAATGATGGAATGAGGCGTATGTTGATCTACATCAGGGGTGTCAAACTCACATTGTCACAGCAGCATCACATGACATATCAGGACTTTTTTCCCCTTCGCTAAATCAAGCTTGGGCATGGGCGTGGCCAGTGTGTGACGCATCTGGCCCATGGGCTGTAAGTTTGACAGCCCTGATCTACATGGAGGGACTGACATAAAGGAAAAAAAGTCCATATGACCTCATTTGCTATCATCCAAAAACTAGTTTCTTCATAGATTCCCAAAATGAATCCTGGGTTTAAAGTTGAAGTAGTGAGCCCTGGTAGGTGATTCTACCTGATAACTGCTTGCATAATATCAGGAATGTTAGAGGACTATCCTGCTTACCCTCACCCCCAGGAAAATATTCTTATTTAAGTATAAAGAGGTGGGACCATAAATGGTGGCTGGTCTTCCATGAAGAAAATTTTGATCCATTTTGTTCCCTAACCATAGTTTGCACTATCGAATTGGCTGAGTTCATATGTCATGCTGAACCACAAAGCTACATTCTTATTTAGTATAAACCAAGAACTCTGTCCTGGATTTATTAAGTAGGCATTAAAGACACATAACAATTTGTCTTTAAATAAGTCTCAAAGGGTTCTGCAAAAAAATTGTTCTTTTTTGTTTTAGAGCTCGAGTCAAATTGCCACAGATGGATTCACTCCATTGGAAGAAGATGCTAGTCAAACTGCATCTGCTGGTAGCTTGGCAGGATCACTGAGAACCAGCTACTTCTGCCAACGTTTTTATATTCCATTCTTGATGGCTTGTACACAGTTAATAGAAAAAGCACCCATCAGCTAGAATCATCAGACTTCTCCTCCCTTAAAATTTTCAGGGCATTAATGAATGATGAGGTTGGATGCAAAAGAATAATTAAGCACTACAGTAAATTAGATTGATTAAGAGTAGGATCATTTCTGACATTTCTAATTCAAAGTGAAGGACAATTCAGTGCATTTTGTGACTTTTATGAAAGGGCATCTGAGGAGTAAAGATATAAGATAAATGTGATCCATTATATAAGGTGTTCACTTTGTACATTCTTTCATATATTTTTTTTAGTCTTTGACCTGTTCTGATGAAAAAGTCTCAATTTTAAAAAGTGTGAGCGCCAGATCTAGAGAGATTCTGTTTCCTCTTACTACTTTTTCTTAAAATGGCATATGGGGACAGCCACATAGAGTTTTCTCAAGCTCATCCAAATCATCTTGACTTTCCTTTCTGAAGCAAGCAACAGGATTTACCAACTAGGTAATATCATCTGTGCTGAGGACTCAGAGATTTGCTCCCTGATTATTTACAGGGGGCCATGCCAGTTTTGGTGGAGGTCTGGTTTCCTCCTCAGTAGTCTTTAATTGTGTATTGTTTCCTGCCTGGTTATTTGTCTGGCATTAATCCCTGCTTATCTGAGTGTTGGCAACTGGAGGAAGGCAAAGGGAATTCCAAAACTGCCAGGCCAAGCTGCTACATATAAACAGGTAATAAGCCCCGTACTCAATGATGATGGTACCTAGTTGGATAACAAACAAGCAAACAACCAAGCTCAGAGAGCACCAAGAACTCCACAGTATTATATTTATAAATATGATTTAGGCCTAAGCCAGAACATTAATCCAAATGTTTAAAGTCTCTATTATCCTTTTTCTAGGGGCAGAACAAGTTTATTTTCAACTCTAAATCATTTTTAATTTGATAATTTACCCAACACAAGGTTGCAGAAATATTTATTTCCATGTCTTCTTTTATTCCGATTAAACTGGTGCTGCTGCATGTTACTCAAGTTGCAATTTATCAAGATTTATCTACAGTATGTCCCTCAGATGTTTTTAGAAAATGAGTCTTTGTTGACATAAGGGTGTCAAGAACTGTAACTGAAGTTGCAGCAAGTCAGCAAAAAAGGTGGAACCATTTTTGCTGCTATTGATACCGCATTCAATCCTGGATTCAAGAGAGCTTCCTTTCCTATTGAAGTGTGAGAAAAAATATCCAGGTCCAGTTTCAAGAAAGAAGAAAGGCACTGGAGACAAAATGGAGTCTGGAGCTGATTGGAAAGATGGTTTAATGATGAACAGAACCACCAAGCACATGGTTCTGGTGCAGCTGACCACATGGAGTTGAGAGTGGGGGTTTTTTATACCTTCCCCAGCCTTTATATTTGAGTTTCCTGTTCCTGTGCAAGAACATGTATTATATTGGCAGTTGTCAGACTCCCATGGGGCCATGTAGAGGTTATGTAGGGGTCATAGCTGGCTCTATAGGGAAAGTACAAATCATAGGTGTTTGAGGTAAGTTTGGTTGAAGTTTGGACTGCTGATGCAATGAAGGGGCTTGTGTTCTGAAAGGGTGCTGGGCAATTCCTATGGTGGCTTAATAGCTTTGTCCTGTTTTGGATCTTGAGTGAGGGCTAATTCTATCACTCTGTTCAGACTTTGCTGCAGGGAAATTCAAAATTACCTGTCTTGAACCGATTTCTGCCTGCATTATTTGCCTTGCCTATGAATAGAGCTATCTCTTTATCTTTTAAGTGCTGACATATAGGCTATTAAGGAAAGTGGGGGTTGTTTTCTATCTCCAAGAGTATGTTTCATCATTTCTCATTTCGGGAAATATAATATTCTGCTTTTTAAAGTATTCATCAAAATACTTTATTCTTCTAAGAGGGTGGGTGCTGACTTTCTACAGAGAAGTTTAGTAAAATGATCCCCAGAATTCTTCTGCTTACAAATGAGTGGGAGACCGATTCCCTTACTAAATCCTTGCTGAGATGTGATTATAACAAAGCAAACCATTTCATATAATCATTGTTGTTTAGACTGTACTTAGCAGGTTCAGTATACAAAAATCTTAACATTTGGGCTGTATATACATCTCATGGAAAATTCAAAGATTCAGTTTGCAAACCTGCTTCCTAATGCTGCCTTAGCAGTAGTCCTTTCTCTTTTAGCTTCTCACAGTAAGATGATCTGGTTGCTGGCACACCCAGCAATAAATATTATATATTGTAATTAAATTTTTAAATTTACAAGGTCCACACCGAAAAGACTCTAAATTAAATAACAGCCATTTGCATCCCATTCAAAGGGGCATCATTAGAGGACAGACTCCTCCACAATGAGCTGCTTTCATTAACTGCACCCCAGTGATTATAGCAGGCTTGCACTTCAAAAGTTAGAAAACAAGTTAGTCAGGTGAGACCAACAGTGTAGTAGTAAATCTTTATTCAGCAAGCTTTTGCTGTGTGTCACTTAAGTCACCAGCCTTTGCCTGGTCAAAGGCAAGCCAGCTTGTGCTTTAGAAGGATGTAAATATAATCAGCAGGAGATCGTCATTCTTGTGTGCTTCCTTTGCGCAGCATGATGGAGTCCTTACTGCAGAGATGAATTAATTTAGCACTTACAGGATTGGTTTATTTTTTAGATTACTTTGTCTTCTATTTTCTAGGATATTGTCTCTGCATGGATTAGAGAAAGGTATGCTGTGGATAAGGACTGTGTTAAGTTACTTTGCTATCCTGGTTTCCATAGAGAACAGGCATAACCCTGCCTTTCCCAAGTGAAAAGAGGAGATCAGTGGTGGGATTCCAATTTTTTTAGTACGGGTTCGGTGGGTATGGGTTGGTGGGCGTAGCATGACTAGGTGGGTGTGGCTTGATGGGCTTGGAAGGGGAAGAATACTGTAAAATCTCCCATTCCCTCCCCACTCCAGGGGAAGGTTACTGCAAAATCCCCATTTCCTCCTGATTAGCTGGGACTCATGAGGCAGAGAATAAATGGGGGCAGGGCCAGTCAGAGGTGGTATTTACCGGTTCTCCAAACTACTCAAAATTTCTGCTACCGGTTCTCCAGAACTGGCCAGAACCTACTGAATGCCACCTCTGGAGCGGATCCAAGTTGAATGTGTATTTCTTAATCAGGATTTCTCTGTATCTTCTACAGAGAGCTAGCATTTCAAGAGAGAGCTAGATCAAGTTCCAATGAATAGACTTGGTACACAGCATATTTGCTTTTGACATTGTCTCTTCTCTGCCTAGAAAGCAGCACTACAGAGAGCAATTTTTTCAGCCTCTCATTCATCCATTTCTATAACTACCAATTAATAGCTGTCCCTGTAGTTTACATTGGTGGATGATGAGGATTGAAATTCAGGCAGGCCTAAGGTTTTGTTCAAGTTCCCCAATGAATAGAAGCCTTTTTTTGTCTATGAGTCTATAATTTGAATATTTTGTATGAAGTCCCCAGTGTCCATTTTGGGAGTGATTTTGAACTACGATTCTTTTGGGTGAAACATTGAATATAATTCTGATATTTTCTTGTTGCCCAGAGTTTTTTTTTCCCCACCTTAATTCACAGTGAAGGGATCTAGAGACTTTGATTCCCCACTTTTGTCATTATTGGCCCTAACCAAAGCACGTGTAAGGATTTTTAAATTTCCTCTGCATTCCTCCCTAAATATTCTGTGAATATTTATGGTTGTTTTGCTGCATTGAAAAATTTCATATATTTCAGAGAAACAAGAATGTTCCCCTCCAGATAGTGATAAATGGACCATAAGTGTATTTTATTGCAAAATTATCCCTTCCACTTATCATTTCAAGAGGTTAGTTTCTTCATTGTACCTGAATAGAAATTGTCATTAAGTATATTGTGAGTGTGAAATTTACTAAGACTACCAAGGGCTACAGAAAATTGCTTAAATGCTTAATCCAGCCTATATAATGGTAATTAATTTTCATTTTCACTAGTTTGTACAATATTAATAAGTAACCTGGAAAGTAGAAAAATTCTGTTTAAGACCCATTGCTAAGAGTAATAGTAAGCACATTTAAAAACCAATGAATAGCACATATATGTATGAGAAGGAGATTAAGAATAATAAAAATCTAATACACTTCATGCAGGGGTGGGTTGCTGCTGGTTTTACTACCAGTTTGCAACCTGATCGCTTTGCTCACATGTGCGTGTTCGATGTTCAATGTAAATTGTTCTGCGCGCATGCACAGTCACTAAAATCTAAAATGGCAGTGGCCCAGCGGCGGTGAGGGAACCGGTTCGGGGGTGTAGCAGGCTTGGGTCACTGCTAGTTCTGTGACCCAGGCCTGACTTCCACTACTGGTTTGGCCAAACCATGCCAAACCGGCAGCAACCCGCCTCTGACCTCATGGCATAAACGATCAAATTCCTGTTATTTAAACCCTGATTGCTTAAACTGATAGTCTTGTTATATTAAATAGCTGGGATAGATTGCCCTTTTTTATATTCCTCTGTAAATTGCATCTTCATATATCTGAGCATCTCATTGCTGAAATGGTCTCTGGTATATTTCGATGTAACCAGCCCATTTATTTCTTTATGTATCTCAGAAAGAAAGAAAAACCTCCATTTTTTTATCCTATAACCAAAATAAACATCAGCATAAAGCACTTCAATTTACCATAAAATAATCTACCCATATCTGAATTTTTAATGTGCAAATTCCCTAAGGTGACCAGACGTCCCGCTTTTGGCGGGACACCCCCGCTTTTCAATGCATTTTCCCGCGTCCCGCCCGCCTTTTTAAAAGGCAAGCTTTTTTTGGCACTCGCAGCTCCCGCCCATCAGCTGCTAGCTTGCTGGGCTGGCTCATCGTTCTGTTCTCTATCCTACCGATGAGCCAGCCCAGCAAGCTAGCAGCTGATGGGCGGGAGCTGCGAGCGCCAAAAAAAGCGTGCTTTTACCTACCTACAAATTTAAGCCAGCCCAGCCTGCCGCTCACTGATTGGATTGGTCTGGACTCCAGCCAATCAGTGAGCTGGCTGGGATGGGAAATTTTCAGCACGCCTGCGCGAGTCTCCATTTCCTTTCGCCAAAAGATGAAAGAGGTTGCAGCTGCGCTGACTGGTGAGTACTAAGAGCCGCGAGCGGATGGTGTGAGATCGCCGCCCGGTAGCCGCCAGAAGCTGCTCCCGGCCGCGGGCCCCTGCCCTGCCGCTTCCAGCGTGTCTTCAACAGCAAGCGGGTTGCCCGCCCGCCTAGCTGCGTTACCCACACGCGCGGGGATTCAAGAAATCCGCGCGTGTGGGCAGCGCAGCTAGGCGGGGGGGGGAGCTTCGCTTGAGATGACCATGCTATGCCCTCCATAGCCTGGTCCTCCCAAGCAGAGCCCGCCTAGCTGCATTGCCCACACGCGCGGGGATTCAAGAAATCCGGCTGGATACTTTGAATCCCCGCGCGTGTGGGCAACGCAGCTAGGCGGGGGGGGAGCTTCGCTTGAGATGACCATGCTATGCCCTCCATAGCCTGGTCCTCCCAAGCAGAGCCCGCCTAGCTGCGTTGCCCACACGCGCGGGGATTCAAGAAATCCGGCTGGATACTTTGAATCCCCGCGCGTGTGGGCAACGCAGCTAGGCGGGGGGGGGGGAGCTTCGCTTGAGATGACCATGCTATGCCCTCCATAGCCTGGTCCTCCCAAGCACAGCCCGCCTAGCTGCGTTGCCCACACGCGCGGGGATTCAAGAAATCCGGCTGGATACTTTGAATCCCCGCGCGTGTGGGCAACGCAGCTAGGCGGGGGGGGAGCTTCGCTTGAGATGACCATGCTATGCCCTCCATAGCCTGGTCCTCCCAAGCAGAGCCCGCCTAGCTGCGTTGCCCACACGCGCGGGGATTCAAGAAATCCGGCTGGATACTTTGAATCCCCGCGCGTGTGGGCAACGCAGCTAGGCGGGGGGGGGGGACTCCGCTTGGGATGCCGGGTCATGCTGTTGAAGACACGCTGGACGCAGCAGGGCAGGGGCCCGCGGCCGTGAGCAGAGCCAGCCACTGCTCCCAGTTGGGACCGGACGCCCTTAACTTAGCAACCCTGCATTGCTCGTAATCTTGAGGCTCCACGCAAAAGGGCCGAACGCGGAGGAAAGGAAGGCGTGTCGGGCATCCAGATCACAGCGAGGAGAAGGAGGAGGAAGGTATTTATTATACTTGTATTTATTATACTGTGGATTTGGTCTGCATCAACCTGCCGCCTCCCCTCACCAGGCAAATCGCGGTGAAAACTCTGGGTGAGTCTCCGTGGAGAGCTTGGCGGGCAGCTGGCTGGACTTCTAAGAGGTGGGGGGGAGGAGTGGCAGCTCCTTGAAATGGAAAAAGGCTTGCTTCCTCCCCCTCCCCCAAATGAGACCGGGCTCCCAGCAGCGGCTGCTCGGATTTGCCATTTGAGAGAGAGAGAGAGAGAGGGAGGGAGGGAGGGGGAGAACGCGAGTGTGTGTATCCCTCCTTCCTTCAGCCCAACACTCTAGCCCGGCTTGGCTCCCGCTTCGTCTCTCCTGCCTCTTCGCTTCTCTGTTTGATTGTTGAAAGTGGGAGCCAAACCGGGTCATTCCTTCCAAGAGGCAAGTTTCCCATTGAATGACTCGCTGCCCTAGACCCTCTGCAGTCCCTCTCGTCTGGCCAGAATGCCAGCAAGAGTGTTGGGCTGAAGGAAGGAAGGATACACACACTCATGTTCTCCCCCTCCCTCCCTCCCTCTCTCTCTCTCAAATGGCAAATCCGAGCAGCCGCTGCTGGGAGCCCGTCCCATGCCTTCTCCCAACCCCCGCACCCCTTCTCTCAGCTACATTCTGCCTTGTGATTGCTGTCTCCAGGCTCTCCTCTCCTATTATCGTGGAAGGTGTCTCATTTGGGGGAGGGGGGGCAGGCCTTTCTCCATTCAACAGATCCAATATACAGAGTTTTATTTTTTGGCCCTAAAAATATTGTCACTGAGGATGACAGAAATTTCTTCATCATTGCTATTGGCCTCAAGTAGCAAATAATTAAACATGGCTTTTAGTGTACTTAGTTAGCTATCTGCTTTTTAACATTACATGGTATCAGTTTCAAGAATGCATGCAATCCTGAAAATTTGTAACAAACTTGTTGAAGGGCCTATGAAATATTTTCTAGTTTAGTGTAGAATAAGTATTCTTAATAAAAGAAAAAGTCATTTTTATTTAATCAATTGCATTCCTGTTTATAATGGCATTAATTAACTAAACTGGAAATAAATCTATGTTTTGCTAGAGTTTTAAAATTAAAAAACCTTACATTTTGTTGCTATTATTTTAATCAGAGTTTTGCCAAGTGAAATTATATAATGGTTCCTCATGTCTCTGTAATTTTCTAAATCTCATCCAGAAGTACCACAGAATCTGGCATTTTCAGCAGAATGATGCTGATGCTAATAAAACATCCTGATTTTTGGTGAAAGGATGGAAAGAGGAAGGAAGGAGGAAGAGAGATCTAAAGAGCAGAAAGACAGAAGGCAGATAGGCAAGAGGAAGGAAGGAAGGAGAAAGAATGGAAAGGAAGGAAGGCTAGAAGAAAGAAAGAGGGAGGGAGGGAGGGAAGGAAGGTGAAAGGAGGAAGGAAGGAAGGGTACTTCCACTTGTAGGCCTGGGACTGAATGCAGGAGGAGTCTCTCCATAGGATCAGCTGCTCCTCTGATCATGGTCTATGAAAATGTTACTGCCTGCCTGATGCAAATTTAGACAGATAGTGCTTTGGGCTGCCCCTCAAATCCCCCCTTTACTCCTCCCCCTGTAGAATTCAGCCCCCTGAGTTTTGCCTTTGAGGGGCATGTGTGGTTATGGCGGATGGCAGAGTCAGCTGGAGGTTGAGAGGGGATTGGGGCTTTTGTCCGCCTGTGGAGTTCTCCCCATGGACAGGATGGGATGTTGGCATGAAAGGGATCCGGGCACAATCTCACCTGTTCCAAGTAAAGTTGCCTTTTGCAATTGGCTACCGGTAATCCTCGACTTACGACCAGGATTGATCCCCCAATTTCTGTTGCTAAGGGAGATGTTTGTTAAATGATTTTTGCCTTATTTTGCGACCTTTTATTGCCACGTTAAGTGAATCATGGTGGTTGTTAAGTCAGGAACATGGCTGTTTAGTGACCAAAATTACAATGGCATTGAAAAAAGTGACTGATGACCATTTTTCACACTTAGCGACCATTTTCACACTTAGCGACCGTTGTGGCATCCTCATGGTTACGCGATCAAAATGTTGATGTTTGGCAACGGATTTGTATTTCTGATGATAGTTTGAAATGGTGACAGTATAAATTATTGCTGGTGTAATACTTAACAATGGTTTTTAAGGATTTCTTTTATTTATAGAATACCTTTTTATTATTTTGGGGGGATTTTTACTTTTAAATTGTTTATATTTACTACAAGAAATGTTCCTTTTTGCAAATGTGATCTTTGCAAATCTTTGTGATGCAATATGTTCAGACCAGGTTTATGTGTCTCAAAGTGGCTGCTATTCTATGGGCAGGCCAGGTTGGTGCAAGGCAGCTTTGCCAGATTTGGTGTGTTTCACCCTCATTGAATTTTATATCGTATAAAGAATGGAAGGAGGAAGGAAGAGAAAAAAGGAGGAAGGGAGTGAGTGAGGAAAGAAGAGGATGGAAGGAGGGAGGAAGGAAGGAAGAGAGGGAAAGAGCAGAAGACAGATAAGGTGAAGGTAGATAAGCAAGAGGAATGAAGGAAGAAGTGAGGAGTCTCGAGGAGGGGGAAAACATTTAGTGACCAAAGTTACAATGGCATTGAAAAAAGTGACTGATGACCATTTTTCACACTTAGCGACCGTTGCGACCATTTTTCACACTTAGCGACCATTGCGACCATTTTTCACACTTAGCGACCGTTGCAGCATCCTCATGGTCACGTGATCAAAATTTTGTTTGGCAACAGATTCGTATTTATGCTGGTTTCAGTGTCCTGGGGTGACCTTTTGTCAAAAAAAAATTTTTTTAATCAAGCGCCCCCCCCCCCCGGTCAAGGGTGTCCCTCTTTTCCAATCTGAAAATCTGGTCACCTTAAAATTCCCACCCCCCAAAACTTATCAGCAAGGAAAAAAGGCACTTCTACTTAATTTTGCTTCCATTCCTTCGTCCTTCAGTGGTCTGAACTTACCATTACCTTCAGTTCTGACAATACTAGAATGCCGAAGACTAGAAGAAATGAAAATCATCATTTGACCTGACTCCACAGGGCCTGTAGCAGTAAAAGTAACCTCAACCCATTCTTCACAACATAAATAAAAAGCTAACCCAGTGGGCTGGCATTTCACACTTCAATCCAGTGAGGAAGAGAAGGGGAGCAGAACATTTAAAACATCTATTTGATCTCTGTTCCTTTGTCTGGGTTACTGTGGCGAAATTGCAAAACTGTTAAGCTAAGCTAGCATTTCCCTTATAGAACCTGAAGCTGGGAGGAAGGTTGTGGTCAGAGTTCTCGCCAATGGGGATAACACACTTACAACATCAAAAAAAAACAAAAACACACCAAACAAACAAAAAATAACAACAAAGCAAAACACAATTTTGCAGTTGAATCAGAAATCTAACGGCTCAGGTCTCCCACTGGATCTACGGGGATCTGGACTTGTTTTCAAAGTTGCACAGAATTCCTGATTGAGGACCGCCCATAGATGAGTTTTCTCCACAGGTGGTTTTCTTTGTCCTTTAAACCTCCTTTGTGGTAAAACAATGTAAGCAGGAAGGAATGTTTTTCTGTTGTCAAGATGCATAAGTGTTTTATTCCAATAGTATGATGCCTGAAAGTCTGTAGAGATTCTCAGTCATCCAGGTCATGGTTGTCCCAAAGGTGCTTTTTTTTTCAGGAGGCAACTGGACTTCCTTGTTTTTTTTCACTTCACTTCTCATCCAAGAAATTTCTTCAGTTCTGACAGGATAGTGGGAAATGGAAGGATTTATATTTTTTTTAGACAGCTGTTAATCTGCATTCTTTTAGAGCAGGGGTGTCAAACTCGCAAAGAAACTTCATCATGTGACATATTGCAACTTTTTCCTGTTAGATCCGCGGAAAGAACCAGTCGGGAGGTGTCTGAGGTAACCGGAAGTCAACAATGTTTATTGCAGGCAAGAACGAAGAACAGGAGTAGACCGGCACCCTTCCTCCGTCTGACAGCTTTTTATATAGAGCTGTCAGATGGAAGAACCAATAGCCGCGTGTATGACAGTCCTGCAACTTGCAGGTCGCGCCTGATTGGTCAAGGCGCGCCTGGCTGTTGCCAAGCTGTCATTCGTAAGTCCGAGGACTTACTTGGGCTTCAACATTTCCCACTTCGCTAAAATGGGGGTGGGCATGGCCAGCACGTGATGCATCCAGCCCTGTGAGTTTGACACCCCTGTTTTAGAGGGCCATTGGCCCTTTGAATGGTGTGGGAGTAGGAATGGATTTCCAGAGGAAAAAAATTGCAGACTACAGGAACCAGGAGCACTACTCAGGTGACCCTCTCTAAAGGAGTCCAAATTTCCAGCTGTCTGCAAGGAATATGAATCCTTCCATCCCCGCTATCCTATCAGAGCTGAAGAAGCTTCTTGGATGAGAAGCGAAATGTCTTCAAAAGAAAAAACAAAAAAGTTCAGTTGCCTCCTGAGTGGGGAAAAAAAAGCATCTTTGGGACAGTATGATACCTGGTTCATTTGCAGGCTACATCTTTCCCATTCTCACCCCAGTTTTGTGATGCTCTTACTTCTTCCACATATAGGATACCATGCTATGTATGCTTTAGTCTATCTAGATATTGTGACTTTTAAAAAATATTTTACAAATGGCTAAAGCAATGTTTCCTCCAATTGTATCCTTTAGCCTTAGGCAGAAGGAAAGAAGCTTTTCATGTAGATATAATCCACAGCTGCTGTCCTTTCTTCTTTCTTTTCCTGCTTTTGATGCTAATTTTCAATGCACACCTGCACAATTGCACCATTGGAGAACTGCGGATTTAATTACTGGATTTTAACTAAGAACAGCAGTATGAATAAACAATAATGTCGTTGGACTCCACAAGATATTCAACTACCTGAGCACAGCAAACAGCCTTTCTGGGCAGCTGCAAACTGTGCATAGAATTAGCACACTTTATTTTATTTTATTTTATTCAAAAAAAGCAACTTGAACCAGCAGCATGGCCTCCCATTTTTCCTGTAATTCTAGTGCTATTGGTGGCCTGTGACAAAAATTCACTATATAAAGTACAAACGTGATGAAATTTATGTTACCTTTCTAACTCCACTTCTGCAATTACAATGCTGCATTGTCGTGTGGTGCTAGATTGCATTTTAAACATAGTTGTTAAAATCCAGCATGCAATAATGTGTGCTCAACAAACAGATTATATTTAGGGGAAAACATCAGCACAGCACTGATTCAGAAACAAAACATGCTGTGGTAAAACATCCTACCTTAGGTGATCTTATAATTAATGCTCTGCATTTTAGGGATCAAAGTATGTTCACAGGTACAATGTAATCAGATACTTAGAAGATAAGACCTGTTGTGATTCCTAGGTTACTAAAATACTGGCTATGGCTTACATAAGTCAACCATTGCTTGCTTTAGCAACCCAAAACAGAAATTGGATAACAAGAGATATGTGCTGTACACCCAATCCAATAATTCCCCTTGCCACACTCATTTTTCATAGCAAAGGAAGCGGGAAAACACAAACTGGCCATTTTTAAGCAAGTGCCAATCTGTTGGGTTTGGTATTATCTCTTTACTTCCATCAGCATATTTCAACCACTGAGGTAAATGATGACAGACAGAGGAAGGGAATGTGTTGTTTCTCACCTGCCATATTGTTAGTAAAATGATGGTGTATGCTTAAAAAATAAAAGATTTTTTTAAGATGCCAGATGGTCTAGGCTTCTGGAGAGAGGTTTCCAAAGGCAGAAGTTGGGATATGATGCAAAAATCCCCCAAATAGAAACCTAACCTCCTTACTGCTTCTAGACATGCATAGAATTTCTTCTGGAGCAAGAGCCAAGAAAACACACAGATGCTCAAACTTTGTCGGGCATCTCAGAACACTGTGAGGAAAGATCAGAGTAGCACAGATGAAAAGATCCCTTCCACATGGAAAGAATCTGAATATTTTGTTTGACACAGAATTCCTAATGCTTCCTATCTTTTCTAATTGTACATCATACACCTAAACAGGGGTTGGGGGGAAAAATCACATTGAAATCAGGAATGGAATGTTGCAGGATTATATCCATTTTGTTTTCCCATTATGTATGGTCAATGACATACATCTGACTCTGATTTCTGTCAGTCAGTTTCTAGTGGTGGTCAAGTGACAAGTAGGACAGAGTGTGTATTATTCCCCAGGAAACAATACTAAGAAATATAAAATAATTGATACACTTGTTTTAACAACTTGATTTGACTGAGGATATGGACTGGACAACAGAACTGATTCACTGATTCTTAATGAAATTATATTTAAGGGTGTGCAATGGTCTACCTACTGTATTCAGTTTCTCCTTCAGAGGCTGGGGGAAGTAGGGTTAAGAGTCCCCTTTAAAATGTGCGGATCTATAAAAACATTCTCCTGTGAATTATTGATTGCTTTAGTGAGGCAGGTTTCTCCTCTGGTTCTTTCTTATCTGCCAGAACAGCTGAGTAACTTCACCTCATAAAATGCTTGAGGGCTCTTCAAGTTGTCATTGCTTATGGCAATTGGAACTCTTATAAGAGAAGCTTTCTGTTTATAACCAAAGGGATTTGTGATGCTGGAAGGCTACCTGAGCAACCAACCTCATTGTTTCACATAGTGTTGCTCCTATGACAGCTTTCTCAGCATGTACCATAACCTGAAGAGTTTTCTATTGGACTTCCTATGAGAAACAGAGCCATTTGATGCATGAAGGAGACAGTGTGGCTTCTCTGTCATCAGACAACTTGAAGGGCAAATTAAGTACAGGCATACAAACCAAGGGAAGGAAATTTATATATACAGTCATATGAAAAAGAAAGTAGATCCTCTATGTACTTTGTACTGAATTCTATGGTTTTATGTATCCGGACATAGTTAAAAATCATCTAGTCCTTAGCAGTTCTTAAATGTAGATAAATACAGCTGTAGATAAACAATAACACATATAATAAGCTAGGGTGTCTCAAATGTTTCAACTTTCAATTTCAAAACATTAGGAGTGCTCAAAAGTTGTGACATGTCTTGGGGATTGTAAAGATATTTTAGTTACTTTCACATAACTTAGATGTACTTGGTAAATAACTACATAAATATCATAACTTTTCAGAACAGCAATTCCCCAGCACCATCTCCAGAAAGCCAGTTGGAAGATATCTTCATCATTTCACACCAGAGGAAGTCTCAAAAACAGCAAAACCTGCTCAAGTGATAGCAGATAATCTGATGAATTTCATGAAGTAGAAAGGCATTGACAAAAGCCATTGGAGGAGCTTCTACAAATGTTAATACTGGCTGTGCAATGCAATGCAACCAATGCAAGTACCACAGTGGCCCTGTCATGCCCAATCAATAGAGAGTCGTGAGAAACAGGTCACAGAGCAGCAAGCAGTGTGTATACACATGAGAAATATGAGGGTTATATCAGAGGCCAAGAAGCAAGTTGGCGGCTGATATTGAAAAAGAAATCAAAACAAGACTTGATGAAACTTGTTTAAACATTTTTGTAACTCAGATAATTGATTTCTGATGTTAGTTTATGATGGCATGGATTATTATTATTATTATTATTATTATTACACAATTGTATCACAGCGGCCAGTTGTTTCGCCGGATTTGGCATTGGTTACTAGTCGGGCCCCACCCAGGGGCCTAGGACGTCGTAACGTATTTTCGTAATATGCGTGCAGATCCAAGCAGTGCGGCTTTTTGCATTTGACTGATGGTGATTTTGTCAATTTTTAACTGTTTTAAATGTAATTCCAGTGCTTTTGGAATAGCACCCAGTGTGCCAATTACCACTGGAATTACCACTGCTGGTTTGTGCCATAGTCGTTGAATTTCGATTTTTAAGTCCTGGTATCTTGCGATTTTTTCATGTTCCTTCTCGGCGACCCTGCTATCACCTGGTATTGCAATGTCTATGATTGTGACCTTATTTTTCTCAACCAGTGTGATGTCTGGTGTATTATGCGCCAGTATTTTGTCGGTTTGTATACGGAAATCCCACAAGATCTTGACCATCTGATTTTCTGTGACTTTTTCAGGCTGATGTTCCCACCAGTTTGTTGCTGTTTTAATATTATAATTTTTGCACAAATTCCAATGGATCATTTGCGCTACTGAATTGTGCCGCAATTTATAATCAGTCTGCGCGATTTTTTTACAGCAGCTGAGTATGTGATCAACAGTTTCATCAGCTTCTTTGCAAAGTCTGCATTTGGCATCATCAGAGGATTTTTCGATTTTGGCCTTAATGGCATTTGTGCGGATAGCTTGTTCTTGCGCAGCCAGGATTAGTGACTCTGTTTCTTTCTTTAATGTACCTGTTTTTAACCATAACCAAGTTTGTTCACTGTCCACTTTATCTTTTATTTTTTCCAGAAATTGACCATGCAGTGCTTTGTTCTGCCAACTCTCCATTCTTGATTTTATCACATCTTTTCTGTATTCTTGTTTTGTCTGTTGGGCCTTCAGTAGATTTTTGTTCTTTACTTCGATTAATAGATGTTCTTGACTTTCTTTTAAATAATCAGCCAGTGCATGTTTTTCTTCTTCAACTGTTTGCTTCACTTGTAATAATCCTCTGCCACCTGATTTTCGGGGCAGATACAGTCTATCAGTATCACCACGTGGATGTAAACTGTAGTGCATTGTCATTAGTTTCCTGGTTTTTCGGTCCAAAAGGTCCAAATCAGCTTGTGTCCAGTTAACTATGCCAGCTGTGTATCTTATAACTGGTATTGCCCAGGTATTTATGGCTTTGATTGTATTTCCACCATTCAATTTAGATTTCAAAATTTTCCTAACTCTGTTGGTGTACTCTCGTCTGACAATAGTTTTTACTTCTCCATGCTTGATGTTATCCAACTGCAGAATGCCTAAGTATTTGTAGGCTTCATTTTCTTTGCATTTAATTAGTTGGCCATTGGGCATTTCAACTCCCTCAGATGCAGTGATTTTGCCCCTTTTTATGGATACAGTGGCGCATTTTTCCATGCCAAACTGCATTGAAATATCGGTGCTGAATACTCGGACTGTATTTGTCAATGATTGGATTTCTATTTCTGACTTTCCATAGAGTTTCAAATCATCCATATATAGTAAATGCGAAATTTTTTCAGCTTTTTTGGCTGTTTGGTAGCCTAATTTCATTTTTTTTAAGATTACTGATAGTGGGATCATTGCGATGATGAAGAGAAGAGGTGAAAGTGAATCACCCTGGAAAATTCCTCGCTTGATATTAACCATTCCGTAGCTCTCATTCCCTACTGCCAACTCAGTTCTCCATTGTTTCATTGCTTTTTCAGTAAAGGATGTAATATTTTTGCTAATGCCAGTTGTTTCTAAGCATCTTATGATCCAACTATGTGGCAGTGAGTCAAATGCCTTTTTGTAATCAATCCAGACCATATTCAAGTTCGTTTTTCTGTTCTTACAATTTTCTAATATCATTTTATCAATTAGAAGCTGATCTTTTGTGCCCCTGCTCCTTCTTTTGTTGCCTTTTTGCTCTACTGGCAAGATGTTGTTTGTTTCCAAATAATCCATCATGTTATCTGCAATAATGCCTGTGAGTAATTTGAAGGTTGTTGGCAAGCATGTTATTGGTCTATAGTTTTCAGGTGTTGTTCCTTTAGTTGGATCTTTCTGAATCAAGTATGTTTTTCCAGTTGTCAACCATTCATCAATTTGGCCCTTTTGTAAAATTTCATTCAGTTGCCTGGCCAATATTGCATGTAAACTGGTCAGATATTTGAGCCAGAAACCATGTAATTGGTCCTTTCCAGGTGATGTCCAATTCTTTACCTTTTTAACTCGATTTTTGATCATCTCAGTTGTTATTTCTAATACTTGCATTTGTTTGTTGCCAATGCTTTTCTCAAAGTCATGTATCCACTTTGCTTCCTTGTTGTAGTCCTTTGCATTTTCCCACAATTCTTTCCAGAATTCAACTGTGGCCTGCTTTTCTGGTTTTTCACTTTTGGTGTCACCATTCACATTAAGACTTTGATAAAAACGCCGTTGGTCTGATCGAAATTGCTGATTTTGTTTATATTGGATGATTCGTGCCTCATATCTTTCAATTTTTCTAACTGTTGCTGTTATCTGCTGTTTTACAATCTCTACAGCTTCATTGATGTTTCTTGTATCCAATCTATATCTTCTGATTAGCCGATCTATGATTTTGTTGTTTTTAAGTCGTTGCTCATGCATGTTCTTTAAGTTACTAGCATCTGCCCTTAATTTTTTGATTTTTTGTTCTAAACGGATTTTCCACTTTGGCTTTGATGCTTTTTCTGTTGTGTGACTAGGTACTTTAATTTTAATGCCTAGTTCATTAGTGACTATTACAGCTGCGCTGTACATTAACTGGTTTGTTTCCAAGATGGATCCCGGTTCAATTGTTGAAAACACTGCATTAACCATTTTCATGATAGGGGCCAAAATTTTCTTAGGCACAGTTTTTAGTGATGGTAAACGTTGCCTTTCCTCATTAAGCAGAAAATGTTCCATGATCTTATCCTTCAATTATTTTTGTTTTTGAGTTAGTTCATCAGTTGGTTCAATGATAACTGGTTCTAGTGGTGGTGATGTTATTTCCTCCCCGAGAGCTTCTTCTGGGAGTTCTACTATAGTGTCTTTAGTTGTGTCTTGAATATCAGTTATTTCCGCTTGTGATATTGTTTTTGGGGTTTTGTAATTTGCCTGAATTTCCTCATGTTCAACTTCACCAAACACTTTATTCCGTATAATAAATCGCCTTTGATCTGCTAGTCGTTGTTCACTAACATTTGAATCTGGATATTGTTGTTTCCATAATTGCGGCCCTACCTGAATCGGGAGGCCCTCACAACAGTCACTCGAGCCCTTGTGATCTCTAGGCTGGAATACTGTAATGTGCTCTACATGGGGCTGCCCTTGAAGAGCATCCGAAGACTACAGCTAGTCCAGAACGCGGCCGCGCGAGTGATCGTGGGCGCACCACGGTTCGCCCATATAACACCGATCCTCCGTGAGCTGCACTGGCTACCTGTTGGTCTCCGGGTGCACTTCAAGGTCTTACTCACCACCTATAAAGCGCTCCATGGTAGTGGATCTGGCTATTTGAGAGACCGCCTTCTGCCGATTACCTCCCTGCGCCCCATCAGATCGCATAGAGTTGGCCTCCTCCGTATCCCATCCGCCAGTCAGTGCCGACTGGCGACTACTCGGAGGAGAGCCTTCTCTGTTGCGGCTCCGACACTATGGAACAATCTCCCCGTGGAGATTCGTACCCTCACCACCGTCCAGGCCTTCCGCACAGCCCTCAAGAACTGGCTAGCCCGTCAGGCCTGGGGATAATTTGATTTTGCCCCCCCCGAATGCTGAGTGAATGTTGAGTTTTATTATCTAATCTTTACTTTGTGCACATTTCTTTTTGTTATTGTCCCACACTTCCTTTCCCTTTGTGACTGTAAGCCGCCCTGAGTCCCCTCAGGGAAAAGGGCGGCCTATAAATAAACAAATTCATTCAATTCATTCATACATTCGCTTTAAATATCCTCTTTTTTCTGGCTCTGAGTTGTAGTAACAGGCCATTATGGCACGGTTTTCATCTGCACTATATTTTTGTCGTTTTGTTGGCTGGTCCACTTGTAGCCCACTTGTCAACGGATGTCCAGGGACCCCAACATCCGCGGCGGCCCTTGTTAACCCGCGCGACGACCGATGCGGTATGGAATTCTTATTCGTTTTTTTCACCATATTGTATGGGTTGGCGGGGGGTTTTTTTACGGAACCAGATGCCAACCTGATCCCAACCTTCCTCCTTTCTCATCCGGGCTTGGGACCGGCAACGGCGGAGTTGTTATTATTATTATTATTATTATTATTATTATTATTATTATTATTATTATTATTATTGTACAATTGTATCACAGCGGCCTGTTGTTTCGCCAGATTTGGCATTGGTTACTAGTCGGGCCCCACCCAGGGGCCTAGGACGTCGTAACATATTTTCGTAATATGCGTGCAGATCCAAGCAGTGCGGCTTTTTGCATTTGACTGATGGTGATTTTGTCAATTTTTAACTGTTTTAAATGTAATTCCAGTGCTTTTGGAATAGCACCCAGTGTGCCAATTACCACTGGAATTACCACTGCTGGTTTGTGCCATAGTCGTTGAATTTCGATTTTTAAGTCCTGGTATCTTGCGATTTTTTCATGTTCCTTCTCGGCGACCCTGCTATCACCTGGTATTGCGATGTCTATGATTGTGACCTTATTTTTCTCAACCAGTGTGATGTCTGGTGTATTATGCGCCAGTATTTTGTCAGTTTGTATAAGGAAATCCCACAAGATCTTGACCATCTGATTTTCGGTGACTTTTTCAGGCTGATGTTCCCACCAGTTTGTTGCTGTTTTGATATTATAATTTTTGCACAAATTCCAATGGATCATTTGTGCTACTGAATTGTGCCGCAATTTATAATCAGTCTGCGCGATTTTTTTACAGCAGCTGAGTATGTGATCAACAGTTTCATCAGCTTCTTTGCAAAGTCTGCATTTGGCATCATCAGAGGATTTTTCGATTTTGGCCTTAATGGCATTTGTGCGGATAGCTTGTTCTTGCGCAGCCAGGATTAGTGACTCTGTTTCTTTCTTTAATGTACCTGTTGTTAACCATAACCAAGTTTGTTCACTGTCCACTTTATCTTTTATTTTTTCCAGAAATTGGCCATGCAGTGCTTTGTTCTGCCAACTCTCCATTCTTGATTTTATCACATCTTTTCTGTATTCTTGTTTCGTCTGTTGGGCCTTCAGTAGATTTTTGTTCTTTACTTCGATTAATAGATGTTCTTGATTTTCTTTTAAATAATCAGCCAGTGCATGTTTTTCTTCTTCAACTGTTTGCTTCACTTGTAATAATCCTCTGCCACCTGATTTTCGGGGCAGGTACAGTCTATCAGTATCACCACGTGGATGTAAACTGTAGTGCATTGTCATTAGTTTCCTGGTTTTTCGGTCCAAAAGGTCCAAATCAGCTTGTGTCCAGTTAACTATACCAGCTGTGTATCTTATGACTGGTATTGCCCAGGTATTTATGGCCTTGATTGTATTTCCACCATTCAATTTAGATTTTAAAATTTTCCTAACTCTGTTGGTGTACTCTCGCCTGACAATAGTTTTTACTTCTCCATGCTTGATGTTATCCAACTGCAGAATGCCTAAGTATTTGTAGGCTTCATTTTCTTTGCATTTAATTAATTGGCCATTGGGCATTTCAATTCCCTCACATGCAGTGATTTTGCCCCTTTTTATGGATACAGTGGCGCATTTTTCCATGCCAAACTGCATTGAAATATCGGTGCTGAATACTCGGACTGTGTTTGTCAATGATTGGATTTCTATTTCTGACTTTCCATAGAGTTTCGAATCATCCATATATAGTAAATGTGAAATTTTTTCAGCTTCTTTGGCTGTTTGGTAGCCTAATTTCATTTTTTTTAAGATTACTGATAGTGGGATCATTGCGATGATGAAGAGAAGAGGTGAAAGTGAATCACCCTGGAAAATTCCTCGCTTGATATTAACCATTCCGTAGATCTCATTCCCCACTGCCAACTCAGTTCTCCATTGTTTCATCGCCTTTTCAGTAAAGGATGTAATATTTTTGCTAATGCCAGTTGTTTCTAAGCATTTTATGATCCAACTATGTGGCAGTGAGTCAAATGCCTTTTTGTAATCAATCCAGGCCATATTCAAGTTTGTTTTTCTGTTCTTACAATTTTCTAATATCATTTTATCAATTAGAAGCTGATCTTTTGTGCCCCTGCTCCTTCTTTTGTTGCCTTTTTGCTCTACTGGCAAGATGTTGTTTGTTTCCAAATAATCCATCATGTTATCTGCAATAATGCCTGTGAGTAATTTGAAGGTTGTTGGCAAGCATGTTATTGGTCTATAGTTTTCAGGCTCTGAGTTGTAGTAACAGGCCATTATGGCACGGTTTTCATCTGCACTATATTTTTGTCGTTTTGTTGGCTGGTCCACTTGTAGCCCACTTGTCGATGGATGTCCAGGGACCCCAACATCCACCGCGGCCCTTGTTAACCCGCGCGACGACCGATGCGGTATGGAATTCTTATTTGTTTTTTTCACCATATTGTATGGGTTGGCGGGGTTTTTTTTACGGGACCAGATGCCAACCTGACCCCAACCTTCCTCCTTTCTCATCCGGGCTTGGGACCGGCAACGGCGGAGTTATTATTATTATTATTATTATTATTATTATTATTATTATTATTATTAATAATAATAATAATAATAATAATAATAATAATATTTTTATTATTATTATTATTATATAATAATAATAATTAATAATAATAATAATAATAATAATTATTATTATTATTATTATTTGTTTAGCTAGATAAGATTTATGCCGAAAAACTTTCATTTTTGTGGCACAAGGTGTAATTTTGAGAAGATAAAGTTAACAGTATTTGTGGGGTATATGATCAGATGTGGATTTACCATAACAAGCTAATCATTGTGCAATTGCAAAAATAATAGACTTGAATTCTTGGTGTAAAAATACATTTTTAGAACCCTCACTGAAAAGAATTGCAAAAATTAATTTTCATCCCATTAAATGACACGCCTAATATCACACCATGTCATTTATTTTACAAAAAAGCCCAAACGAAGAAGCCTTGTGTGAAAAACTATGATTCAATAGCTTGTAGAATAACCATTAACAGCAATAACACGAAGTAATCATTTTCTCTAGGACTTTATCACTGTGGAGGAATTTTGGCCCACTGTTCTTTATAACTTTAAGTTCATTGGAGTTTGTGGGCATTTGTTTATGCACGGCTCTCTTGTCCTGCCACAGCATTTCAATCAGGTTGAGATCTGGACTTTGACTGGGCCATAGCAACATCTTGATTCCTTCTTTTTTTCAGCATTCCGTTGTAGATTTGCTGTTGTGCTTGGGAGCATGGTCTTGTTGCATGACCCAACGTTGGCCAAGGTTAAACTGTCAGACATATGGCCTCACATTTGCCTCTAGAATACTTTGGTACAGAGGAGTTCCATTGTCAATTCAATGGTTCTTTGCCTGTAAAACAAGCTAAAATCATGACCCCTCCACCATCATTCTTGATGGTTGGCATGAGATGTTTGTGCTGACATCCTGTGTTTGGTTTTTATCAAACAGGGCACTGTGCACTGTGGCCAAACATCTCCACTTTGGTCTTGTCTGTCCAAAGGATAGTATTCCAGAAGTCTTGTGATTTGTTCAGATGAAATTTTGCAAAAGTAAGCCATGCTGCCATGTTCGTTTTGGAGAGAAGAGGCTTTTTCCTGGCAACACTTACAAACAAACTATATTTGTTCAGTCTTTTTTCTAATTATACTATCATGGACTTTAAAATTTAACATGCTAACTAAGCCTCTAGAGCAGGGTTCTCAAACTCACGTTATCACAGCAGCATCACATGATATATCTGAATTTTCCCCCCTTTGTTAAACTGGTCAGCATGTGACACACCCGCCCCAGGAGTTTCACAGCCCTGCTGTAGAGACTATAATATTAACTCTTGGATTTTTTGCAATTTCTCTGAACATTGCATGGTCTGACTTTGGGGTGAATTTTCTGGGACATCCACTCTTGGGAAGATTGGCAACTGTTTTGAATGTTTTCCACTTGTGACTAATCTTCCTCACTGTAGAATGATGCATCTTAAATTGTTTGGAAATGGCCTTCTAATTCTTTCCAGATGGATGGGCAGCAACAATTGCTTTTCTAAGATCATTGCTGATGTCATTCCTCTTTGGCATTGTGGTAACACACACTTCAGTGCTGGAGACCAGCAAACTCCTAAAGCTTCAGCTTTTATAGAGGTAGTCCCACTTGCTGATGAACAATTGATAAAATGCAATTGATTGGTAGCATTTGGCTGCTATTTAGCCTCTTTGTATCTATGGAAGCAGTAAGAGTATACTTAGTTTTTCAAACATGGCTTCTCCATTTTGGCTTTCTTTTTTGTAAAATAATGATGGCATGGTGTAATAGTGTTGCTGTTCATCTGATATTGTAATTCCCTATATTTAAGAACTGCTAAGGATGAGATGACTTTTAGTATGTCCTAATACATTAAACCATTGGACTAAAAGAAAGTGTACTTTCCTTTTCACAGGGCTTAAGATGAAAATATATTTGGACCTCACTATGCATGAACCCTAAATAGTGGAAATCAAAAACCAATGTAGAAATTCTCAAAAAGTACAATTTGTTAATATGCTGTTGATGCTGATTAAGATGGCTCCTATGACCCATGAGTAAGCTATTGGTCTTTTTTTAAAAAAGAGTATCTTGTGCCAGTTGTAAGCCAGATAACATCCTAAGTGTTTTCTAAGTCAAGAGGCAAATAAATTCATTGGCTAGAACTCTTATCTATTTTTTATTTTGCAGTTTGCTGTTATTTACCATCACTACCCAATCAGTTTGTGCATTAATGCAAAAAAGAAAGAAAAAAAATCTTTGTGAAAATGACTGTTTGAGATAATTCCATTATCCTATCTCTCGCCTTTCAAGAAAAGAAATTCTCCTTTCAAGAGAAAAAAATCCTCCAGTTGGTTATCAGAGGTCAGCAGATACAAAGATTTCTTTAGAAGTGACTGGGTAGGAGAAATACCTACAGAGGAAAATGCTCAAAGCCCCTTTAAAAGCTGTTAAAGTGAAGAGCAAAGGCATCTGAGAAGTTAAAGAGTAGCTCCTTTTTGCCATCGTTGGCTGGGGAGCAATCTCTTTTTCTTTAAAAAAAATAGTTGTTTTTACTGTCTATATCTACTTATTAATGATTGCCATGTAAATTCAGTGCAGGAGGGAATGACTCGATTAGATACTATCCGTAATTGCGCATGCTTGTTTTATACAAAATGATTAATTATGATGTTGATCGTGAAATGGATACAATTTGCACAATAGGTACTGGAATGTCTTTATATGGAACTGTAGTTGCTCTTCAGCATAAACAACAGGCAGAAGTGAGGTTATGTCGGTTATGTCAGTTATGAATGAAAGCTGGTTTCAAACAAACTGAGTTCATGCATCGTGGTAAGACATGTTGTGTACTTTGCTAAGATTTATTGAATAACTCACAAGTGACTGAGTTTACTCAATATGCTGAGGTACAAACCATAGCAGCAGATATTGGCTGGGTCCATCATCACACTAAGACCTAGATTAAACATAGTTTGTTGAATAAACCATAGTGGCTGGATTCACACATAACACTAAGAAGGACTAGGCTTTTCTCCAAAGCACCTGAGGGTAGAACAAGAAGCAATGAAACAAAACTAATCAAGGAGAGAAGCAACTTACAACTAAGGAAAAATTTCCTGACAGTTAGAACAATTAATGAGTGGAACAATTTGCCTCCAGAAGTTGTGAATGCTCCAACACTGGAAGTTTTTAAGATGTTGGATAACCATTTGTCTGAAGTGGCGTAGGGTTTCCTTTCTAAGCAGGGGGTTGGATTAGAAAACCTCCAAGGTCCTTTCCAACTCTATTCTATTCTATTCTATTCTATTCAAACCAAAAAGCAAATTACTTTTAATCTCAGCCCAAATGAATAAAACCCAGAACTGTACAACAAAGATAAAAACTCTATACATCGATATCGCTTTTTGCTGTGAAGAAGACTGAGTTTAGCCTATTAATGTTTTTTGTGGCTTTTATTCCATTGGATCACCTTTTATTGCTGAATGGCAAAATATCTGCTTTAGTTGAGATGCCTCAAAATATCAATACATTAGTTCATGACAGAGACAATGATGCTTGTATCCATCTTTCAGAGACGTGCCATTGATTCTGCCATAATTAAATGTGGCTCCTTGGCCTTTTTCCAGCAACTCAACTGAATTTGATTGCTAAGAAGTATCTCAGCTTCCCCAATCAAGGTTGCCTCAAGGCACTAAAATGTCAAAAATCATAAATGGCCTTTTATGAAAGTTCTATGACTCCAAGACCACCTATAGAAAGGCTCAAGCAAAAGGAATGATGCATCCTAAAATCTGTTCAGTTACAGATTACATTAGAGCTGAAAACCTAAGGCAATTCTTCTTCCCCTTATGCAAAAATCCAACTCAATGCATACAAATAGCTACACTGTATCCATCTGCTAATATCAGTTGTCATTCTGCAAATTTCTTACCATCTTTTATATTTAATTGCAGCTAAACAGAAGTATTTGAGGGGAAAAGACTGCAAAAATATTTTATATCACTTTATGAAGTATCATTTGCTTTAGTTATTTGTTTTAAATACCCTCACAGAATGAAAGGAGTAGAAGAGGCTATGGACATCATCTAATCCAACTCTTTTTCCACTCTTATACCATTCTTCTCCAGGAGATTTTCTCTAACTTCTTAGTGAAAAGCAAAGTTAGTTAAAAGCAAAGAGGAAAGAGGGGAGGGAAAATATTTGCAACTGATCAGGCATCAGAATAGATGACAAGTAGGCTAGTGTGGATTGAAGTATTTAGACAATTTGCTTAAATTAATTTGTCATTAATCAATGATAATCTGATGTAAATCTCTTACTGTATTGCTATTCAGAACAGGAGAGGTTGCCATGATAAAAAAAGTTAATCTGCAGTATGCATAGCACAAAGTCTAGGAGATAATTCTTGTCACATTCCACAATTATTCTATCATATAGGAGAAGAGCACCTCCAGCTGCAGTTCTTAATTAAGAGGCCTTCTAATTCCTTGAAAAGATTTTGCTAAAGGTTTTCCTTTGAAGTTTTCACATTGGCCTTTCATTTAAAAAAGCCAAAGAAAGACAAAAGTCCCAAATATCATGAAACAAAATAGTAGATATTTTGAAAGAAAAAAAATACAAAGGCCATCAAAGGAAGACTGTGATGTGTTTTCTAATTTTGATGCAAGTAGGAATTGGAGGTTTTCACACAATAATGTTGCAATTTTGCAGAAATGGCCAATTAAATCAATGACAATAGTGATCAGCTCTGTTCAGGCATTAGTTTAAACCATATTTTTATCTTACCAGAATGCAGGGATCAAGGCAGAAAAATTCACCAGAATTAGTCTTATATGTGAGGAAAGGAAGTAAGCCTATTCCTAGTTTATTCTTCCTGCTTTTGGGGGGATGCTTCTTTTCCATGTCTAGAATTGGTGAGTGGTTTAGATGCAGCACAAAACCCATCCGAGAAATACATTCCAAAATAACACAGAAACAATGTATCCTCATTTATTCATCATATTAAGCTATAGTTAAACCCAATGTGCAGCAAACCATGATATCAAACTGCAGCTTAATGCCCTAAAACAGGGGTGTCAAACTCCTGATGATACATCGTCACATGACGTATCACAACCTTTTTTCCCCTTGGCAAAACTGGGGGTGGGCATTGCCAGTGTGTTGGCATCTGGTCCACAGGCCAATAGTTTGACACCCCTGCCCTAAAACAACCAAAACTTCCTTCTCTGCCCCCCCCCAATAAACCTGATTATTTTTTTAATGCAATGTGTGAGTCCAATCAATCATGTACCTAAATATCTTGAGTTGTCTCACTGGTCTTCTGTTTTCATCTCATTGAAAGTTACTGAGACAAAAATAGACAATACCTACATAGCCCAAAAGGTGATGAAAGAAACACCCTTGTGTATTGTACCTCAAAACGGAACACTCAAGATTTCTACACTGTCAGGGTTTTTTTCTTCTTTTAAATATGGACATGAAAGCAAGAAGAGGAAGAAGAAGAAGGACTATGCAAGAAAAAGTTATAATTTTCATTCTTGTCCTTCATTGATATTAAGGACTTCTCATCCTTGTGTGAAGAGCACCTGCGGCCAAGACCCCAGAGTATAGAGTTACGTAAGAAGACTATTACAAAACTGGATCATAAAGTAGCCGATAGTACTTTCTTCATAAAAGCTAATAAATTTCTTTTATTGCCTGAGAGCAAAGTGAAGCCTCCATTAGGAATCTGTGAGTGTCTATATGTGTGCTGTGTGCATGTGTTAATATGTCAATGAATTGGAGAGAGAATTATATATAACAAATGGAAATAGCAGCTATGAGCAAAATTCGCCCATGGCTGAGAACAGGGTGGTAAGGGAGAGCTATAAATATAGATGAAACGTTCAGTTTCATGGACAAAGAGAAGAATGTGGCATCAATTTAGAAGCAGCCCTCCATTACACTGATTAAAAAAATATAGGACGTCTAAGACACAATCTATTAAAAAATAAATTGACAACAGTCCAGCAGGTTTGAGTGATAAATAACTGAAAGGCAGGCCTCCATGTAATATTTGTGTATAATTAAAATATTCAGCTACCTCTTGGTTGATTTGATTTACAACGTCCTCTTAATTATAAAGTGTCTTTAATTCTAATTTAGAATGTGGCTTCAATATGTGGCATTCTTTACCACAACTTTGTTAGTTAACAAGAAGATCGACTATTATCCTACCTTCCTGATTCAAAGGCAGAGAGGAGGCAGCTCACCCAAGGGTAAAGAGGATAGAATAATGATGAACTTCTAAGTTCAAGAAAAGGGTGAAAAAAGAAAAATAGTTCTGGGTTTTTGAGTTTAAAAATAAACAGCTCATTTTAAATCGTTTTGATCACAAGGGCCAAGTCCTATGGCCACCATCTCAGGGCACCAAGGATTTCAGGAAAGGCATTAATTATCTGAAAGACAGCACTTATTCAACAAGCAAAATATAGCACAACTTCTCTCAAATCCAAATCTTAGTTAATCTTATTTTCTGAAGATTAATGAATTCTCCAGGCAGCTAAATGCAAATTGAATTTTCCCCTTCTCCAAATTGCTTGACTGCCTGAAGGTCTGAGGTATTTTTAGATACAACGGAGTGGAAACAGTCTAAAATATAAAAAGACTTGCCTCCTATAAAACCCCTCACTTCAACCTGAGTTGACAACACCATTTTCCCACAACAATTTCACCATGTAATTATCACACTTTTCTCCTTTCCCCAAAAGAGGTATATTTCTGTTGCTAACACTGTTTTGGCAGTGATGTAACTGAAATATCTTACACAATTCTCATCCCTTTTTCCAATCTCCTTGTAATGGAGTGGTAAAGTAACTGTTTTACCTTTCTATCTCTTTTTCAAACCACATTTCCTCAAGACCACACACTGGCAAGGAAACCAAGCCAAAACTGTGTAAGAATTGCTTACACTTGGTTTAAGATGTGCCTGGTGCCGTCTTTTGACTGAAGAGATGCCCTCTGCCTGTCAAGCATGACATCCTAATGATTGATGATGATGCAGTACCGTCAGATTCATGTCTACCCTTAGCAACCACACAGATAGATTTTCTGCAGCATAATCTGTCTTCAACCTAGTCCTTCAGATCATCTTTCTTTCTTTCTTTCTTTCTTTCTTTCTTTCTTTCTTTCTTTCTTTCTTTCTTTCTTTCTCTATTTTGGGGCTGCTCTTCTACATGTAGCAGTATTTCTATTGAGGTAATTAGGGTAAATGAGAGAACTATGGAAGAGATTCCTGATAAAATAAGATGGGTTGAGACTCTAGAAAGAGTGCAGAGAAGAGCAACCAAGGTGATTAGGGGACTGGAAGCTAAAGCATATGATGAACAGTTGCATGAACTGGACATGGCTAGTCTAGTGAAGAGAAGGACCAGGGGAGACATGATAGGTGTGTTCCAATATTTGAGGGGCTACCACAAAGGGTAGGGGGTCAAGCTACTTTCTAAAGCACCTGAAGGTCAGACAAAAAATAATGGATGAAAAATGAACAAGGAGAGATTCAACCTGGAAATACGGAGAAATTTTTTGATAGTGGGAACAATCAACCAATTGAATAGCTTACCTTCGGAAGTTGTGGGAGCTTTATCACTGGAAGCTTTCAAGAAGAGACTGGATTGCCATCTGTCAGAAATGATGTAGGGTGTCCTGCTTGGGGGGGGGGGATTGGACATAGACTAGATTACCTACAAGGTCCCTTCCAACCCTGTTAATCTTTTTTAAGGGTTTTAAGATCTTTCAGAGTCCCTAGGGAGTGGGCAGCATACAAATCTTATTAAAGTTGCAAAATTGCAAAGTTTCATTCTGCTCGACCATATCAAGAACTTTCTACTATGCATAGCTTTTTCCAGTCTATTCCAAGGGCTATTAAGAATATGGCAGAAAACCCACAAGAAGACAAGTTATCGGCAATGGTTAATTTTTAAATTTGTGATTTGCTCTTTTTTTTTAGAATGATGGTGACATCATTTATATTGTATCTTTGTCCTACTTGGGACTACCGTATCTGGACGGCACATTCCAAAGAAGCACACAGTGGCAGCAAAGTGATAGAGCTTTATGCATCATCCAGTGGTCAACTGAGAAATAAAGCATACTGTAACTAAATGCTATTTACATAAACTCTTTACTATACTATACTACTTTACTATCTTTCTGTATTTCTTTTTATCTTTGCAAACCATTTGTACTTTCACTTTATATATTTTTCACTCATCAACTCCATCCTACCATGACTTTCTTTCATGTTTCCTCCTTTCTCTCACCCATTCTTGTTCCTTCACATTTTATTTTGCAATTTGATTCCCATCATTCTCTTTATAAAACCAAATCAACTCAAATTATTTTCTTTTATACTAGTCAGTCACATTTTATTCTATTTACATTTATTCAACTCCCATTCAAGGCCTGGCACTTTCTCTTCTTTTCTTGTTTAACCACTCTCAGTGCTTAATTACCCACTCCCCACTGAATATAACCTACTTTTATGCTTCTCCTGACACAATAACTCTTAGTTAAATTCTGTAATGTGGACAGAAGCTTGTTCTTATCTGTAACATTTTTTGCTTCTTTTGACAAAAGATAATTGCTTTCACCTGATCACATATCTACTATCAAAATTTCCATAGAATTTCTTCACCAATTTTCTTATCTTTGGTAAACTTTCTAAAAAATAATCAGTTTGCTCTTGTTTTTCATCTTTTTATATAACCTCCAATAATTCACTTCATTAAACCTGTGAAACACAATCACTTTGGCTTTAATTAATTTTCAGATCATAGAATCAGGCAACCATACAATCTATGTCTATAGTGATTCTCAGTCATTCAGGCCAGGGTTGTCCCAAAGATGCTTTTTCAAGGGGCAACTGGACTTTTTGGTTTTTTCTTTGAAGATGTTTCACTTCAAATGTTTTCAAAGAAAAAACCAAAAAGTCTAGTTACTCCTTGAAAAAACACCTTTAAGACATATAATCTATTTAACATTTCATATTCTCCGACAAACACATGGACTTATAGTTCTGTATTTTGCATCATATCCATTTATAATGTTGCACAATATTCCCAAACTTTATTGCTCTTTCTTCCATTATCACTTTACACTGAAATGCAACTTGCAATTGTCACCAATCCATGGATTCCTACTTTCATATGAACCTGTATCAACCTAGATGATATCTTTCAGTACTGTATGGCATAAATTTTAGCCTTTGCATTCATAGATAAATCTACACCTTTGCCTCTCTGCACGTGTATATCAACTCACCTCAACAAGTTCAGATCATTGCTGTTTAGATCCAATATCACCTTCCCCTTTCTCTTGATGTCTCAATCACTGGTAATATCTGTTTTCTTTTATTATTTCATGCTTAATTTACTTATTTTCCATATATTTCAAATGACAGTTGTCCATACACTATGGTCATCATCAGATTGGCCTATGGATGTTGAACTCTTCACTTGGCTTTGGTCAATCAAATCTTCCACGTAATTCTTTTAGTAAGATAGGGAAGACATAGATCAGGTGACCATCTTTAGTCATACCTGTACCACATGCAGCATTCCCCACTATTATTTACTATTGTATTGCACAGAAATACCTTGTATTTCTGTCGGAGCAGTGGAGATGTGATCTAGAGTTGAAGGGCATTAAAACCTTGCCCTTGTCATGGTCTGATCACTTCCTGCTGAGGCTTGACTTTCGGAGGCCAATCCCCCACTGTAGGGAGGAGGAACCGATTAGGTGGTTCCGCCCCAGGTGCCTGATGGACCCAATGGGGTTTCAGACGGCGCTTGGAGAAATACCTGACACTATGGTCCACAATTCGGTGGAGTCCTTAGTCGCTGCTTGGAATACAGCGGCGGCGGGGGCTCTAAACCGGATTGCGCCTTTGCGACCTCTCCGAGGCGGCGGATCCAGGAGGGCTCCTTGGTTCACCGAGGAACTCCGGGAGATGAAAAGCCAAAAGAGACGCCTAGAGTGCCGCTGGAGGGCCAGTAAATCTGAGTCTGACTGAGCACTGATGAGAGCCTTTATTAGAGCCTATCTCGTGGCAATACGGGCGGCGAAATGTTCGCATTTTGCCGCCCTTATTGCATCCGCCGAATCGCACCCAGCCGCCTTGTTTAGAATAACCCGCTCCCTCTTGAAAGGGAGGGATGCGGATGACCCTCTACAGGGTAGAGCTGAGGAATTTGTTCAGTATTTGATGGATAAAGTCGCTCGGATTCGGACAGAGCTGGACTCCAATTGCACGATCCCAGCCGAGGTACCGGGGGAGGGTCTTGAGCATGCTTTATGGATTGAGTTTCAACGGGCTTCTCCTGATGAAGTGGACAAGGCCATGGGAGCGGTGAGTGCCTCCACTTGTATACTGGACCCGTGTCCCTCCTGGCTGGTCTCAACCAGCAGGGAGGTGACACGCGGCTGGATCCAGATGATTGTGAACACCTCTCTCCGGGAGGGAATCTTCCCACCCCTCCTAAAGGATGCGGTGGTGAGACCCCTCCTGAAGAAATCGTCTTTGGACCCAGCCATTTTGAGCAATTATCGTCCAGTCTCCAACCTTCCCTTTGTAGGGAAGGTTGTTGAGAAAGTGGTGGCCTCGCAACTCCGACGGTCCTTGGATGAAGCCGATTATCTAGACTCTTTTCAGTCGGGTTTCAGGCCTGGTTACAGCACGGAAACTGCTTTGGTCGCGCTGATCGATGATCTCTGGTGGGCCAGGGATAGGGGTCACCCCTCTATCCTTGTGCTTCTTGACCTCTCAGCGGCCTTCGATACCATCAACCATGGTATCCTTCTGCGATGGTTGCGAGAGGTGGGGGTGGGAGGCACCGTTTTGCGGTGGTTCTCCTCCTACCTCTCGGACAGGTCGCAGTCGGTGTTGGTCGGAGGGCAGAGATCGACCCCAAGGCCCCTCAAGTATGGGGTGCCGCAGGGTTCGGTCCTGTCCCCCCTCCTATTTAACATCTACATGAAGCCGCTGGGTGAGATCATACGCAGGCACGGGATTAAGTATCACCAATATGCAGACGATACGCAGCTGTATCTGTCTGCCCCGTGCCAACTCAGCGAAGCAGTAGAAGTGATGTGCCAGTGCCTGGAGGCTGTCAGAGTCTGGATGGGAGCAAACAAGTTGGCACTCAATCCAGACAAGACCGAGTGGCTTCTGATGTTCCCTCCCAAAGATTGTCCAACTGTTCCATCTCTCTGGCTGGGGGGCGAAATTATACGCCCCTCAGAGAGGGTTTGCAATTTGGGAGTCCTCCTGGACCCACAGCTGACTCTAGAACACCATCTGTCGGCTGTGACCAGGGGGACCTTTGCCCAGGTTCGCCTGGTGCACCAATTGCGACCCTACCTGGATCGGGAGGCCCTTCAGACAGTCACTCACGCCCTTGTGACCTCAAGACTGGATTATTGTAATGCGCTCTACATGGGGCTGCCCTTGAAGAGTGTTCGAAGACTCCAATTAGTCCAGAATGCAGCCGCGCGAGCGATTGTGGGTGCACCGCGGTACACCCACGTTACACCTATCCTCCGCGAGCTGCACTGGCTACCTATTAGTCTCCGAATCCGCTTCAAGGTGCTGGTCGCTACCTATAAAGCCCTACATGGCATCGGACCTGGGTACCTGAGAGACCGCCTCCTGCCGATTACCTCTCTCAGACCAATTAGATCACACAGGTTGGGTCTCCTCCGGATTCCATCTGCCAGCCAATGTTGGCTGGTGACTCCCAGGGGGAGAGCCTTCTCTGTTGCAGCTCCGGCCCTCTGGAACGAGCTCCCTGTTGAGATCCGGATCCTTACTACCCTCCCGGCCTTCTGCAAAGCCACCAAGTCCTGGCTGTTCCAGCAGGCTGGGGGGAGCTGAGAAGCATCTACCTCCATAGAAATTGTGATGTTGGTTTTGTTTTTAATATGTTGTCTTTGTCTTGTTCCCCTCTTTCCCTTGTCTTTTGTAAGCCGCCCGGAGTCCTCCGGGAGTGGGCGGCATACAAGACAAATAAATAAATAAATAAATAAATAAATAAATAAATAATAATAATAATAATAATAATAATAATAATAATAATAATATTGTAAAAACAATATCTGCATGTTTGAACAAAGTTTAGCTAGTATGCCAGTACTGCAAGCAAAATCCATTTTTTGCTCCAAACATGCTCGATGCTCATTTCATACATTTCCTGTTCTGATTGAGACTACCTTGCAAGCAATATTCTCTATCCCATCAACTCAATGAATATGTGTACTAACACACCCTCAGTAAAAGTAGTCCTCAACTTACAACAATTCATTAAGTGACCATTCAAAGTTACAATGGCATTGAAAAAAGTGATTTATGACCATTTTCATACTTAAGACAATTGCAGTGTCCCCATGGTCAGGTGATCCAAATTCTGATGCTTGGCAACTGACTCATATTTATGACAGTTGCAGTGTCCCACGGTCACATGATCCCCTTTTTCTGACTTTCTCACAAGCAAATGGGGAAGCCAGATTCATTTAACAACCATGTTACTAACTTAGCAACTGGAGGGATTCACTTAGCAACTGTGGCAAGAAAGGACGTAAAATGGGACAAAACCTACTTAACAAAGGTCTCACTTAGCAACAGGAGAACAGTTGGGCTCAATTGTGATCGTAAGATGAGGACTATCTGTATATTGTTTGTTTTTCTCTGAATATTGTTCAGCAAGGTTATCCAAACCAATAGATTGCTTAAAAAAACACAAGCATTTAAAATTAATGCCAAATCTGATTTCTAATCCGTTTAGGATTCATCTCCAGTAGATGACACTAATTTTACTTATTCAAAGTATGAAGAAAGCTACTGGCCCGGCCTTCCAACTTTCCTTTCTTAAAATGCAAAAAGAAGCTATTACCATTCAGATTGTGATTCAAAAACCAAGTTGTCTGCCAAATCATCAGCTTGCTTTAAATTGGAAAAAGTTAACTCATCTCTCCTTCCAAATTAAGGATGTGCATACATAGCATCTTGAAACTTGTCTTGCAGTTCATAGAATATTTTTTTTCAGCAGAAGACACATTTTTGAACTACTTCTTGGAAGAGGGATTCACTATTACTGGTAGCGACAGAACCACTTTTGGGAGGGAAGGGGGAAAAAAGATCCTGAAGGTATTGTATTTGCTGCTTAATATGGGACCAGTGGCAAAACTGTTTACATGTTGATTAAAATCTTCCAGCTCTCATACAAATGCCCTAGAGCAAGTGCTATTGCAGATTATTGGCAGGGAAGAACTGTTGAGAGAAAATGTGGCTACAGTAAAAAAGAAGAAGAAAATTGTGTGATGCTACATAGTGTTATTCTTTTTCTAGTGAGATGAGGGGAAAAATACAATTTTCTCTGGGGAAAAATAAAATCATCTAAAAAATCAAGGCTCAGCTACAGTCTGAAACCATTAAGGAAAAAAACAGCAACGCAAGATGAAACCTTGTTAAAAGTGGTCAAGATTTTTTTTAAAAAAGAGTTTTAAAAAAAGCACTCCTTAAATATGTTTGGAAAAAGTAGACTAAGATTAGAGAGCTCAATTCAAATTATCTTTGGAATTTGGAAGGGATATATTGTGAAAATAATATTGTAGAAAGTTAACATCCACCCCTCCCTAGAAGAATGAAATATTCTAGGAAATATTAAAAAGAGAAAATATATTTTCCTGGATGAGAAAAGGAGATGCAAAGAGCAGCTTCCTGCAGCTCCCTGCCCCCAGCAGATATTTGGTGCACATTAAGCTGAGGCCAGCCTTTAGAAATGCAGATTTGATTTATTTGCATTTTCAAAATAGTTTTATTTTGCAAATTTGATTTTTTGGGGGGGGGCATCTCTTCTTGTGTCATCAAATTTAATTTGTATTTTATTAGTTCTTTTTTCTCCTTTATTTTTGCTTCTTGTGGATTTTTTTGCAGATCCATTTCCAGTTTTTAAAGTTCTTTCTCTAACGTTTCTTGTTTTTGTCTCTTTTCCTTGTTTTTCCTTGCCAGATATGCTATTGTCAACCCTCTAGCAAAAGCTTTTGTAGTGTCCCATAGGTTTTGTAACATTTTCTCCTTTCTTCTTTAATTTATAGAAAAATGTCAATTCCTTTTCTAACATTTTTATATATTCTTTATCTTTCAATATTCTTTGATTCATTGTCCATCTCTTTTTCTTTTTTGGTTCTTTCCATGTTATTTTTATTGGGTTGTGATCTGCCCAGGTATTTATCATTATTTCAATCTCTTCTGTAACTCTTCTCAATTCTTGGGTTGACCAAATCATATCTATCTTTGACCATGATTTGTGGGGTTTTGAATAATATGTAAATTGTTTATTTCCTATGTTCCTTTTTCTCCATACATCTTTCAGGCTCAGTTCTGCACCATTTCAAAAAAGGCAAATGGTAGTATTTTTTTCTTATTTCTTTTGTTACTCTTGTAGTCATTGTTGATATTTGTTATAGCATTGAAGTTGGCAATTAGACATATATACTCATGTTCTATTTCTGTTATTTTTTGATGGATCTTCTTGTAAAATTCTTTTTGGTTTTTATTTGGGGCGTATATTGTTGTGAGTAGAATTTTTCTTTGTTCTGTTTCTATTTCTATCATTAAAACCGGGAAGATGGTTAGCACACAAATTATAAAAAGAAAAAAGAATAATACATCCCTTACAAGATGAAAGAGGAAACATACAATACCAGAAAGAGGAAAAAATATAGTACAGAAGTTTTTCGAGAAACTATACAGCAAAGAAAACATATTACAAGACAATATCGAACAATACTTATATAAAAAGAATCTACATGAAATTGAGGAAGAGAGAAGAGAAATGCTAAACAAAAAAATCACAGTGATGGAATTAAAGGAAGCATTGAAGAGACAAAATAATAATAAAACACTGGGCCCAGAAAGTATACCTGTAGAATTTTATAAAGCCATGCAAGAAGAGACAGAAACAGTGATTTTAGATTTATTTAATGAAGCACTTATAGAAGCGAAGCTACCAAAATCATGGAGGGAAGCATATATAACATTGATACCCAAAGAAGATTCGGACCATCAGCAAATAAAAAACTATAGACCAATTTCTTTCCTAAACGCAGACTATAAAATCTTTACATCAATAATGGCAGAACGAATTAAAAATATTAAATAAAATCATTCACATGGATCAAAATGTCTTCTTACCAAAATGCCAGTTAAAAAACAATATGAGGATAATTATAAACACCCTAGAATATTATGAAGAGAAATCCAGGAAAACAAGTGGCACTGGTCTTTTTAGACGCCCAAAAGGCCTTTGATAATTTGAATTGGCATTTCTTTATCACACAGTTAAAAATGATGAGATTTGGAGAAAAAATTATAAAAATGATAGAATCAATATATTCGGCTCAGACAGCAAAAGTAATAATAAATAGTGACATTACAGAAGAAATTAAAATATGAAAAGGAGTGCGACAAGGATGTCCATTATCACCTTTATTATTTATATTATCACTAGAATTTTATTAACAGAAATTAGAAACAATCAAGAAATAAAGGGATTAAAAATTTAAAAAGAGGAATATAAAACACAGGCATTTGCAGACGACATAGTTTTCATATTAGAGGATCCATTAAAATCAGGAATTAATCCAAAGTATGACAATCTCTTCTTTTATCCTTGACTTTTTTTTTGGCCCACAACATAATGCTCAACTTTTTGCTACCTATACCCTCAGTAAGGTAGCAGGACTTAAAATTAATAAGAACAAAACAAAGATCATTATGAAGAATCTCACCAAAAAACAAGAGCAAGAATTAGAGGAAAACATGAGAATGCAAATAGTTTAAAAAAAGTAAAATATTTAGGAATTTGGCTGACAGGGAAATGCTCAACAATTAAGGAAGATAATTATGATAAAATGATTCGGAAAATTAAGAAAGATTTGGAAAATTAGAGGAAACTACAAATATCATTAATGGGAAGAATTGCCATCGTTAAAATGAATATACTACCAAAAATTTGAATTTTATTTCAAGTGGTACCGATTAGCCTAGGGAAAAACTTTGTCATAGATTTAAACAAATTAATTACACATTTTATTTGGTCAGGGAAAAAAAACCACGAATTAAATTAAAACTGTTACAGGATAGTAGAGAAAGAGGAGGATTTGAACTTCCCGATTGTGAGCTTTATTACCAAGCAGCAGCTCTCACCTGGATAAGTGACTGGACCAATCTAAAAAACCGACCCAGTGATATCCCAAAGGTGCTAAGCCGCGTGGTGCTCTGCCCTCTCCCCAGCTCCTGTGGCTTGGTGCATTCGGGATACCCTTAGGTCAGTGCATGGCACTCTGCCTGGCTGGAAAAGGAGGTTACGCAAGTGCCTGTAGCATCCCCAGTCTGTGTGCCTCCCAACCTCACCATGCCATCCTATAGAGGGCATTTTTAGAGGCTTTTTAGAGTTCTCTGGGAGCAACTAGCTCAGTCTGACCTCAGAGCTCTTGCCTTTTTCTTTTTACATTTTTTTTCTTTTCATGATTGCAGGCAAGAGCAGAGTTGAAATCCTCTCTGAAACAGCTGGAAAAGGTGTGTGTGTGGGGAGGGGGGAGGAATTCAGAAAGTTTGATTGCATGCAGAGCCACGTTGCCTTTTCAAACACACACACACACACACACACACACACACAAACACACAAACAGCTGGATAAAAGTATATAAGCCCAGATTCACTGATTACAAGTTTGAAAAGGCAACGTGGCTCCACCTGCAATCAAAGGCTCAGATCGGAAGGCAGCAGGGGAATGGGGGTTATGGCAGAGGAGCTGCTTTCAAGCCATTGGAAAATATATCCAATCCAACTTCTGTGTTTGTGTTTGTTTGAGAGTGAGTGAGAGAGGGATCCAATTTCTCTGTGTGCATGTGTCTGTTTGAGAGAGGGGGGAGGGAGGGAGAGAGGGAGGAAGGAGGGGGAGGGAGAAGAAAAAGAATGAAGGAAAACTTATTTTGCAAGGGGGGAAAATGCTGTCGCTTTAAATCGGAACTGAGCATGCCTGGCTGTGGAATTCTGGGAGTTGAAGTCCACAAGTCTAAGAAAAATTGAAGCCCCTGTATCAGTGCCTCACCAGCTATAAACCTCACCGCACATCACTGGAAGGCGCCAAGCCACGGGAGCTGGAGGGTGGCGAACAGGCACTCATGCAGCTTGGTGATACCCCTAGATCAGTGAATGGCACTGTGCCCGGTTGGAAAAGTGGGTTGACGGGCTGCTCATGAGCGTGGTCACCTCATGGCTGCTGTGTAGTGCTGCTGCAACAGTGCAGCACAGCCGTTCGACCCTGAGGCTGTGCCTGGCTCTTTGGGAGCCTGCTCTCAAGAAAGCGACTGCCTGGCAACTCCCCTCTCCAGCTGGGCAAAGCACCGCTCACTGACATAGCGGTATCCTGAAGGTTTGCCCCACCACCCTGTTCCTGCAGCTTGGTGCCTTCGGGATACCGCTAGGTCAGTGAGTGGTGTTCTGCCTGGCTGAAAGAAGAAGTTGTCCAGTGGACTTATTTTCAGGGGAGGTCTTACATTTTTGCCTACCTGAAAAATGTGGCATGGCCTTATTATCAGAACATGTCGTATTTTCGGGGAAACATCGTAGCAAAGAAAAAATGTAGTGTATAGAATATATAGAATATTATATATAGAATAAAAATGTATGAAATAATATAAATGCACAAATATATAAAGTTATAGTTATAAAAGATTTATTTGTATAGATAAAAGAATCACAACAAATATGTAAAAATGTAAAGTGTTACAAAGATGTGAAGTTTGTACAAACAAAATAAAAAATTGGTAATCCATTACTTTTGGTGGGATTGAACAAAGGTAGGATTAGCTCTCAGTCCCTAACATTGCATCAGCACACTTCAACCAAACTTGACTTCAAGACAAACATGACCCCACATGGCCCCATGGCAGTCTGACAACAACCAATAGGATACATTTCTTGCACAGGAACAGGAAGTTCAAGGCAAGGCCCAAGAGAGAGTATAAATACCTCTCACTCTCCACTCAGCCTCCATGTTAACAGTGCCTTTTTTCTCACTTGGAACTGAACCCAGATGGACATTTCTTCCAACAATATGAAAAGTCAATTTGAAACAATGCTGAAAAATGGATCCTGTTACAGTTTGTTTTTTTTAATTTCAGTATTGTTCTAGTTTATGAGAGGACTGACTTTGGTGAAGATGCTCAGGCAGGGCTGTCAAACTCGCAGCCTACGGGTAGATGCGTCATGTGCTAGCCATGCCCACCTCCAGTTTAGCGAAGGGGGAAAAAGTTGTGATATGTCACGTAACAACGACATGACGATGTGAGTTTTACATCCCTACCTTATGGGTTTTTCATTTTTCTGTCATGAATCAGAAGATCTGCATCTTAATACTGCCTGTTATTTATCGGTAAATGCTCCATAGACTCCCAAGCCTATAAGACATGCCCTGTTGCTAATCTACAACTAAAATGTTAGAGTGGTAGACAAAAACTGGTAGATCTAGCTTCAGATTCCTGCTCTGCCTTGGAAGACCTCTAGCAAATCATTATCTTTCAAAGTAATCTACTCACAGGGTAATTTGATTTCACTTTCCTACTTGTAGCATTTAGACTATGTTCAAACAGGCTGCATTGAAATGTTGTTGGTTAAATTGTGGGTTGATTTGTTCAGCAAACCCAGTCAGCGGTTGGTTTGGTTTATGATTTGGTCTGTTGGACATTTCCAGGCAATTGGGCTAATTCAATCAACCATGATTCAGTTGCCCATGAGTTAATGTCTTTTGTGAAGACAGCCACAAAGGGAATATAAGCAAACTGTTCTGTACTTTCTAAAAGCAACTGCAGCTTCCCTCTTTATAATTACCTGTTGCCATTAAGCCTCCTTAGGGCAACAGGCTTTAATAAAGCATGAGTAGTTGGAACTTGATGTTGCCTGAGGGACTGTCAAATTGTTTATTTATATTTCTCTTATGCATTGCTGTTTGGCTTTAGGCTGAATTAGAAAACGAATTCTAAGTTTCTGTTGTTTGTATGAATGAATAGATTTGATTCCCCTCGATTGATTGATTCAAGTTATTGATTCACAATAACTTCAACCGGGTAATGTCTGCTCTGGAATCTAATTCAGACAGTTGAATAAAAAACCTCAGACCTTTAATGGACTCTTGTATGGCCTGATTACTATGCTTCCAAAATTCTGAATTAATTTCAAATCAAAGTAGGCCAAAGGTGCTGACCAATCAACTATGCCTGGCTTGATATGCTTGGTTGCACTAGAAGACCTCCAAGATCCCTTCCAACTCTGTTATTCTGATATCTACCTCTTCTTCTTGCCATCAACTTGCAGGGTGAATATACTTGCAGTTCAACAGTTAATAGACAATAGAAACAGATCTGAACAGAATAGATGAAGTAAGTTTTCTATTACCAAAGATGGAGTCTGGTAAAAGGTAGGGCAGCTGCCTTCTCTTCTGAGTCTCCATTTGGAGATTTGTCATGTGGTTGAGAGAAGAGGGTATAGGTAGCAAAAAGTTGAGCATTATGTTGTGGGCCAAAAAAAAAGTCAAGGATAAAAGAAGAGATGGTCATACTTTGGCAGCCAAGACATGGGAAGAAAAAAGGATGGAGTTGAGCTGCCAGAAGCAAAACACTAGCCTGCTACTGGTTCCCACTTCCATCAGAATCAATTGCTTTTTGATGCAAATTTACAAGTTTCTTAGTTATTAGCTATTGCTCCTTCAATCTACTTAAGTTGGTCTAATTATCATTTTGGATCCTGTCTTGGTGTTGTTGGTTTTTTAATGCAGTACAACCCACACCATCATGGCACCATCATGTTGACTGTGTGGTCTTTGATCTGCTCAGACCAGAAATATAAAATCAGTTTCAGGGAAAATTGTGCAGTCATTTCAACTTTTAAGATGGTAAATTCCATCTCAAAAACTCCCCAATGTTATATATTAAATAATCACACACGTGCACACACATACACAACTCCTCAATCTTCTGGAATAAAATAGTAGAGGTAAACATAATCTTAATCCATGAAGTGACTTGTTTGCAAACAAGAATAAACAGGCCTTTTTAAAAATTCCCAGCTCTATAGATACAATATAAAGAGAAGCCTTTGATTTTTTTCTAAACAAGATTATTGGCTTAGTTGGTTGTTGGATATAATTAAAATGTAATTACATTTTACATAACATATACCACTTACTGACAAACCAAATATTTCTTCAGATACACTGTGAAATATCTACATTTTTAAAATGCTATAAAGAGATTTATTCTGGTCATCTCTCATAGCAACAACAGTCACCTCTTAAGAAAAATGATTTTATTTATGCAATTGTTTAGGAAAATTCTATAATGCTTTCACCTCAGCTGGGTTATGGATGGCATGGTCTGAATTAAGGCTTCAGGAAATTAAGATGATTTGATATAGGCTTAATAAAATATTTTTTCACTGTGTACCAATCTTTTTATTTTTTATGCTGCTGGCCTTTATAATTTTAATGGTTAGATTGATTTTTATTGTTTATAAATTTTTATAAACCCATTAGAGCTGCTGTATAACTTTTAAATCCAAAAATAAGTGGAACATTTACTGTGCATTTTAGCTCATGGCTAGCAGAGAAACTTATAATTCAAAAGCAACAGCGTATTGGGCTATACAGTAGAATTATCTCTCCATTTTTCATTTCCAATGAGAACAGATCAATTTAGTAATTTATATAATCCTAGACCAAAATTATTTGTTTGTTTGTTTGTGTGTGTCTGTGTGTCTGTGTGTCTCTGTGTGTGTGTATTTTCATGGGTGTAGGTATGCTGGTCTTGTTGTATTCGGGTCTTTTCCTGTGTAAGATCTTACATGGGAAAATACTTGAATACAACAAGACCAGCATATATACTCACTCACACTCACTCTCTCTCTCTCTCTCTCTCTCTCTCTCTCTCTCTCTCTCTCTCTCTCTCTCTCTCTCTCTCTCTCTCTCTCTCTCTCTCTCTCTCATTCTCCCTCCCTCCCTCTCTCTCTCTCTCTCTCTTATCCAAAGACAGATTGCTACATCCAACTAATTCTAATTTGTCTTATTTTGCTTTCAGTTTCCCAAGAGGAATAAACCAGTACATTGTTTTATTTATTCAATATACTGTAGCTAACTATGGCATAATATACACAAACCAGATCTTATCCATTAATGTTTTCAGCATTGAAGTTCATATTTATGATCAATACCTTATTCAAGCCCCCCTGGAAAATTTATCAATAATTCCCTCAAATATTTTGCACTTTTAATTCAATTGCTGATTACGTTAAAGCATTATTTTAAATCACTACCACAGATGAAACGTGAGATACTAATATTTAATGAATTGTCATGAGGATCATGAGGATTGAAGAGAAACAGTACAAGGGATGTTATCCTATCGCGCACAGGCCATAGTCACCTACTGTGAGTATTATTCAGAAAAAAAACCCCTCTACTCTTCTTGATAAAAAGGATGTCAATTTAGTATAATGAACACACATTTCACTATGCTGCAATATGGCAATGTATTAATTTTTAAAATTGATTCACTCCCCGCCCCAGGTTTTTAAACCCGAATACTTTTGTCCACCTTGTTCATACTGCAGAGAAAAGGACTCATATTTCAGGATTCTCAATTACAATCCAGGTGTACAGCATGCAGATGAATGCAAGTAGTGACATCTATTAGGCAGAGGGAAAGTTAAGAACTGAAAATTGTATCAGGAGTGCCCTGATACAAGCCCTGCCCATTTTGAACATGCATGTGACATCAATCAGCACCAAAAAGGGACAGAACATGTGGTACAGTGCTATGCTGCCGTTTTGCTAATTTTGATAAGCCATCCCTGTATGGGAAGAAATACCCATCTGTTTGAGTTCCAAGCTGGGAGAAAGACACTGGAAACATGGAGGCTGATTGGAGAGAAGGTTTAATGATGAATAGAATCACCAAGCACATTGTTCTGGTGCAGCTGGCATGGAGTTGAGAGCGGGGGATGTTATAGCTTCTTCGAGCTTTGCACTTGAGCTTCTGGTTCCTGTGCAAGAACATGTCTTCTATTGGCTGTTGTCAAATTCCCATGGGGTCATGTAGGGGTTATGTAGGGGTCATAGCTGGCTCTAATGGCAAAAGAGGAAATGAAAATCTTAGGAGTTTGTTTTAGCTAAGTTTGATTGAAGTTTGGACTGCTCTGAAAGGGTGTTGGGCAATTCCTATTGCGGCTTAATGTCTTTCGTCCTGTTTTGGCTCCTGAGTGAGGGTATTTGCTTATGAATAGAGCTATCTAGTTATCAATAAGCTCTTTATCTCGTAAGTGCTGACATCTGCTGTGGGCTATCAAGAAAAGTGGGGGTTGCTTTCAGCCTCTAAAAAACATGTTTCTCCATTTCTCATTTAGAGAAAAATAATATTCTTTCTTTTTTTAAAAAAAAAAGTATTTCAGTATTTCATTCTTCTAGGAGGGGTAGGTACTAATGTTCTACACCTGCTATGGGCACTGCTGGATGCAAGGGGCACAGATCCTTGAAGGGAAATTTTCCTGATGAGAAAATGTATATAGCTTTCTCTTGGAATATTTTCCAAACAACATGTGGTATGTGTGGTGTGTGGTATGGTCCTAAATTAGAGAATACAATGGAAAACATTGTTATTATTGTTGCAGATTGACCTTTTAGACAGGAGATGCATGGTTCAAACAAATGAGTACAACATCTTTAATCTTTAAAACTGTCTTAAGATTAATAGTTTAGGAGAATCTTGTGAATAAACATAGTTCAGCAGTTTCATTAAGGGCTTCAGGACTAATTAGCAGATGTCAAATAATGTTATTCACCTTCTTAGAAAGAGGGCACCCAGCAGTCTTTCAGAAACGGAACAGATACCTCCACAGAAGTCAGCTATGCTGTTTATGAAACCTGGTGTGAATAAACAGCCAGGAAATAAGTTCATAAGCATAAGCCAGAGTGGTGGGTTTCAAAAATTGTTCAAACCTACTCTGTAGGTGTGGCCTCTTTTGTGGGAGTGCCTTGCCACCCATGTGACTGGATGGGAGTGGCTTGCCGCCCATGTGACCGGATATGAAGATGCCGACGACACTTGTCAGAACCACCTTAAATTACCTCACACACAGCACTGGCATGCATAAGAATATGATGTAAACTTGTTTTTTAAAAGGCATCTTTGGTTTGCGTTAAAACAACTTCAACACACGCAATGTTCTGATTGCACCACAAATGCAGTAGTCATCCTTACCTTTCACAGAGGCACTGAGTTTTATAAATATGAGCATGATATTGTAGAATAATCTTATCTAACGACCAGTGGTGGGTTTCAAAAAAGTTTGGAACCTCTTCTGTAGGTGTGGCCTGCTTTCCAGGTCCACTGGTGGAACCTCTTCTAACCAGTTCGGTAGATTTGACGAACCAGTTCTACCAAATAGGTGCGAACTGGTAGGAACCCACCTCTGATAAGCCATCTAAACACCGACGGGTCACATTAAAGATATTCAAGCACATCATGTGATTCTGTATGCTTGTCAAATATTAACCAGCTTGGAAAGGGATAAGGAGAAATGTGAAAGATGTAGTCAGCTGTGTGACTCTGGTTGACTCAGATAAAGGTTAGGAACTGAGCCATTCAGTCTCTCTGTGAATTTATTTAACCTCCTTTTAAACCTGTCTAAATTCAATATATCTGAAAGTGTTTATATCCAAAAATATCAGATATGAATGTTGTGAATTAAAATAAACAAGTTATTTTATTTTATTAGAAAACTTAGAGTTCTGTCTAGTTTTATCACCTTACATAATAAATACATCTCATCTCCCAACTAAAATATCCGAAATATTATAATCAATCTTCATGGAGGAGTTCCTTGTTAAACAAACAGAAATCTTTCTTTTTTAAAAAACACAATTTTAAAAACAACAGATAGCAAAAACAGATAGCAATAAAAGTAAATGCTGTATTAAATAACCATTGTTGATCGGTCACTGAACATTGGTAGATCATAGAACATTGGTGTTCTATTGACATGAGCACATATCAAGATTACAGGGTCTTTTAACATGAATATTGAGGGATGCCGTGGCTCAGACGCTGAGCTTGAAAGGTCAGCAGTTTGGAAGAGTGAGCTCCCGTTACTTGTCCCAGCTTCTGCCAACCTAGCAGTTCAAAAGCATGTAAAAATGCAAGTAGAAAAATAGGGACCATCCTTGGTGGGAAGGTAACAGTGTTCTGTGTGCCTTTAGTGTTTAATCATACTGGCCACATGACCACGGAGACATCTTCAGACAGTGCTGACTCTTCAGCTTTGAAAGGGAGATGAGCACCACCCCCTAGAGTCAGGAATGACTAGCACATATGTGCAACAGGAACCTTTACCTTTAACATGAATATTGGTCATGAAGTGATATTTATGAAAGTCTTCCCTTATGGAATTTCTTCTATCTAAAGGAGAGGAGGGAGGGGAAACCCTCATTAGGAAGAACCTGAAGCTTCTAGACCAGGGGTGTCAAACTCATGGCCCACAGGCCAGATGCGTCATGCATTGGCCATGCCCACCTCCATTTCAGCAAAGGGGGAAAAAGTTGTGATATGTCATATGATGATGTGTCATCGTAAGTATGACACCTCTGTTCTAGACAATCTTTCCACCAAAGCTAATACAATTAATACAAAGTAAATGGTTCTTATTATTAGCAGAGTATGTTGTCATGTTTTGTTTCTGCTGTCCAACTGGTTCAGCAGTTTTAAATTCCATAGTCTTAATAATCAGCTAATAAACTATAAGAAGGAAATCAAATTCTCCTTGCCATTAAATCTTCCCTTTGTTTCTCTCATTCGAATTTCCCTGCCATTTCCAGGGCAAAAGGTTTGTAACAAAAATAACAAACATGACAAAGAGGTTGAAATTGAAATGAAACCCTTCTTATATTACAGATGGGTACCTCTATTCATTAGAATATGGGTACCTCTATTCATTAGAATATTTTTTTTGACTGACTTGATAGGTCAGGGGACTCCAACCTTGGCAAATTTAAGACTTGTGAACATCAACTCCCAGAATTAACCAGAATTCCTCATGGCTGGCTGAGGATTTCTGGGACTTGAAGTTCACATTCTTAGAGTTGCCAAAGTTGGACAGCCCTGTGGGTAGGTACCAGATCAGGGGTACAGTACTCAAAACAATCACTAGATGGCAACCAAGATTAGTTTCCTCTAACTCTTTGTTGCCAGTTTGGTTAAGATGCTGGCAGACTTGGTGAGTGGACTCCATTATAGTGACAATGGATGCATCATTAGAGTCACTTTGGTCTAGTTGCAGGTGTGTCAAACTGGCAGTGCATGGGCCAGATGTGTCACACGCAGACTATGTCCACACCAGCTTCACAAATGGGGAAAACATCACAAAATGTCACTTGACAGCAACATGATGCAGTGAGTTTGATACCCGTAGGTTAAGCCTACAAACCAGGAGGGTCATGATTTCCTGCTTTAGCCTTGAAAGCCAGCTGGGTGACCTTGAGCCAGTCATCTATTCAGCCCAACTAACTTCACACGATTGCCGTTGTGGAAAAATAGGGGGAAGAAAGCAGTATTAAATATGTTCACAGCTCTTTATTAAAAAAATAATAAAGGTAGGATATAAAATAAATTAAAAAATTAATAAACTAGTAGTTGTCTAAACCACTTTGGCCCAAGTGTAGTACCTCTAATTTGGCCCCCTGGTCTTCCAACAGATCTTGTCAAGCTACCCAGAGATGTTAGAAGGCAGAGAAGTTGGAAGGCAGGAAAATATTTCCTACTCTCTTCTTTCTTCATTTAGTCTACCCATAAACTAGGAAGCTTTATTTCTTTGACTTCTGGAACTTTTCTATGCCTGGAGAAAAGTCTTTTGAAAGCAGAAATATTTTGTTTCATAGAAACTAACACGATGGCCCCATTTGCAATAACCTTTAAATGTGATTCTCCAAGACAGAATAACTAAGAGCACTAAAAGTTTGTCATTAAAGAAGGAAAATATGTCAGATGGCTCATTGAAACTTCAAAAGCCAATTCAGCCCTTTGCAAAGCTGGTGATATCTTTGCTGATTCAAAGGGAAACCATTTCTATTATTTATTTAATGCTTAGTATCTTTTCATTTTCACCACAATACAAGAGAGATTCACAGTAAAACTTTAAAGCCATTTGAAGAATTCAATTCCCAAGATATAGAAATAGAGAAATGAGAGAAGGGAAAGGAGCAAAGATGAGGTAAGCCATGAAAAGAACACAGGAATGCGAAGATTTATGAATGACAACACTGCAAATTTCAAACTAGGTAGATACCATTTAATGCTAGCATCATGCCCATTAAATGTTATTCATTCCAAAAAATGACTGCTTTTGAAGGAGGAAAAAAAGTTGATGGCTCATTCCTGTTATTATTTAAATACTCCTGTGGTTTATTGCTAGTGTAAATAGGTTTATAACCTTCCAAAATGAAACACAGCGATCTGCTCAAAGCAGTACTAAACATCTGGTTATTCCAGAAAAGCATATAATTATATTTAATGGCACAGAAATGTTTGATGAATTGCATCCAACTTTCCCAATGAGATAGTTACACTGGGAAACTATTTATTGGATTAGGCCAATAAAATATCAGGATTGGACATAGTGCCTCTTCCCCACTCCCACCCAAAAAGAAAAGAGTAGTCTGATATTTAGACAGATTATTTTCCCTCTTCTCTCTGGTCACTGCTCTTTTACACTAGTAAACATTACATTGACACGATACTTGGCTGCTGGTGGAAGCTACACATGCTACACTCCTTTCTACAAATGGATTCTGCATAGGAGTGGGCTTCAAAAATTTCAGCAACAGGTTGTCTGCCCGGTTGCTGGGTGAACGTGAACATGGTGGGCATGGCCTAGTCAGCCTCCTGAACCAGTTTTGCCTTCCAGAGGCTTTCCTTGAGCCTCTGGGAGGGCGAAAACTGCTTCCCCCAGGCCCCAGAGGCCCGTTTCCTGCCTTGTGGAACTTCCAGGAGGCCTGTATTTTCCCCTCCCCAAGCCTCCCTGTGGGCCCTGCACTTATCTCACATACAAAACAGGCTGCATGGAGGCTCCTGGAAGGTGCAGGGTGGGCGGGGCCAACCAGGAGTGGGATTTGGAGGTTCTCCGAACCATCCATGTTAGCTGTGGGTTCTCCCAAACCCAGGCGAATCTGGAGCAGCCCACCACTGATTCTGTGTTCTTGAAAGAGAGAGTTCTGCACTTTCCAATAAAGGAAATTTTGGGCACAAGATACAGTGAGAAAAGTAAGACCCTGCACTTAGGCAGGAATAACCAAATGCACAAGTATAGCACTACCTGACTCAACAGTAGTAATTGTGAGAGGAATCTAGGTGTCCTATTGAACCACCACTTAAGTATGAGCCAATAGACTGCTGCAGACGCTAGGGGAAAAAAACAATGCAGCCCTAGATTGTGTCAACAGAGGGATGGCATCAAGACCACAAGAAGTGATGGTACCACTCTATATTGCACTAGTGAGGCAACACTTGAAATACTGTGTCCAGTTCTGGTTACAATACAAAAAAGATGTTGAGACCCTGGAAAGAGTACAGAGAAGAGCAACAAAGACAATGGAGGGTCCAGAGGCTAAACTGTATGATGAACAGATAAGGGAAATAGTCTAACAAAGAGAAGGATTAGGAGTGACATGCTAGCTCTTTTTCAGTACTTAAGGAGTTGTCACAGAGAAGAGGGACTTGGTTTATTCTGCAATGTACTTGAGGGCAGGACAAGAAGGTGAAAATTCATTAAAGAAAGATCCAACTTGGAATTAGAAGAAATTTTCTGATAATGGGAACAATGAATGGAACAGCTTGCCTGTTGTGGATGGAACAGTTGTAGGTGTTCCATTATTGGATGTTATCAAGAAAAGATTAGACAGCCATTTGTCCGGAATGGAATAAGGTCTCCTGTCTTGGGCAGGGTGTTGGACCAGAACACCTTCAAAGTCCCTTCCAGCCCTGTGAGTCTATGAAGAAATTCTAAACTGGAGGTGGTAGAAAAAGCCTTGCAACAGAACCCACTAGACCAGTGGTCTCCAACCTTGGCAACTTTAAGACCTGTGGACTTCAACTCCCAGAGTTCCTCAGCCAGCAAAGCTGGCTGAGGAACTCTGGGAGTTGAAGTCCACAAGTCTTAAAGTTGCCAAGGTTGGAGACCACTGCACTAGACGATAGGAAAAAAGAAGAAATGGCTAGAATTAAGCATGGGATCTCTCTTTTAGACCAGGAGGATGTCGCTCGAAAACTTAGGGGGATTAAGCAAAACTTTTTTGAGCATGCCAACAAACCGGGTCGCTGGCTCTCTTATAGACTTTGAAAAGAAAGAGAGAGCAGACGTATAGCTCAACTGCAGAATAGTAAAGGGGAATTAGTAGAAACCAAGGGGGAGAAACAGGAAATTATCCAAGGCTTTTTTCAGCAACTATATAGTAGGGAAGAAGTTTCTGAGGTCCAAATTAAGGAATTTTTAGATAATGCAAATCTACCCAAGATTTCAAATGAAGCAAAAGGGGTACTGAACCAAAAGATAACATTAGAGGAACTAGAAAAGGCAGTTAAAAAAATGGGAAACAACAAAACTCCTGGCATGGATGGTTTGCCAGTTGAAATCTATAAATCTTTTTTGGAAATTTTAGGACAAGAGATGATAGCAATATTTAATGCTGTCTTGACGGATTCTATTGCACCGAAATCATGGGCTGAGGCTTATATAACCCTTTTGCCTAAAGTTGGAGCTGACCGTACCCAAATTAAAAACTATAGGCCCATTTCACTTTTGAATGTGGATTATAAAATCTTTGCAGCTATATTGGCAGATAGACTCAAATTTTTCCTTAACAAATTTATACACCCTGATCAGAACGGCTTCCTGCCGTAAAGGCATTTGAAAGACAATGTCAGAATTATTTTGGATGCCTTAGAATATTATGAAGCTCGGCCAGATAAACAAGTGGCCTTTATGTTTCTTGACGCACAAAAGGCTTTTGATCGGGTAAATTGGAATTTTATGTTGTCACAACTAGAAAACATGAAGTTTGGAGAAAGCTTCTTAAATGCAATTCGGGCAATTTATGTACGACAAACCGCGACAATATTGGTAAACGGAGAAGAGGCGGGTGACATTGTGATTGGTAAAGGCACAAGACAAGGATGCCCGCTATCCCCCCTATTGTTTATCCTCACATTAGAACCCCTTCTTAGAATAGTGAGAAGCGATACACAAATTAAAGGGTTATGAGCTAAAGCTCAGGAATTTAAGGTCCAGGCTTTCGCCGATGACCTTGTTTTTATCCTGGAGGACCCTATGGCGTCTGGGACACAACTTTTACGTAAAATAGAGGAGTACCGCAGGATAGCGGGGCTACGTATAAACAAAGAGAAGACAAAACTGTTAATTAAAAATATGACTCTGAACCAGAAAAGGGAAGTACAAAGCCTGTTAGGGATCAACATGGCCCACAAAGTACAATATTTGGGAATTTGGCTGACGGAGAGATGTTCCTCTATCAAGGTAGATAACCATATGAAATTGCTACAACAGGTAGCCAAAGATATGACTAATTGGAGTAGCAAACAATTGTCTCTGATGGGCAGGATTGCGACAGTCAAGACATATGTATTACCAAAATTTTTGTTTTTGTTTCAAACGGCACCAACTAAATTGGACAAAAAATTTTTTAAATCCTTGGAGACAATAGTGACACAGTTTATATGGCAAGGCAAGAAAGCACGAATCAAAGCCCAAACTTTGCAAAAACGCAGAGAACTGGGAGGCTTCGGAGTACCCAACTGGGAAGCATATTATAACGCAGCAATCATGACATGGGTGAAAGATTGGGTGATGTTGAATAGAAGGCGCCTATTGGCTATAGAGGGACATGACCTCCCCCAGGGATGGCATGCCTCCCTCTGGCAAGAAAGAGACACCCCCCATAGGTACTTCATGGGACATTATATTCGGAAGATTTTGATGGGGGTCTGGGAAAAAATGAGCAAAAAATATTATCTTAGGGTTCCGTGTTGGTTGGCACCATTAGAGGCCTTAACGCATCCGAGTTTATTTAATTGGACAAGAAACATAACATATAAAGATATCATGACAGAAGATGGCAACATGAAAACAAAAATGGAATTAGAGCAACAGGGAAGGAATTTGGAATGGTGGGAATATTTACAGGTTAGAAACAGGTTTAAAAGTGATAAGGCACGTTTCGGGATCTACCCAAACCCTCAGGGGCTAGATAAGATCTTGTTTGGTGGAGACAAGAAAATGTTATCGAAGATCTACCAATTTTTGACCTGCCAAGATACTAATGAAGAGATGGACAAAAGCCTTCTAATAGTATGGGAGAGAAACCTAGGTTATGAAATTGAAATGGGCAAATGGTGGGATCTATGGAGTAAGACCATTAAACTTACAACATCTACTGCATTCAAAGAAAACATATACAAGATGGTTTATAGGTGGCACTTCCCCCCAACGAGGTTAGCCAAGATGTTTCCTGGGTTATCTCCATTGTGTTGGAAATGTGGAAGAAAGGAGGGCACATTCTATCATATTTGGTGGTCCTGTACTGAGGCCACGAAATATTGGAAAAGGATTAAAAAATGGTTAAAAGAGGTTACCGGGGCAAACATTGAATGGAGACCTGAGAACCTGTTACTAAGCATCAAACCAGATAACATAAGCAGTTCAATATGGCATTTGAGCCTGCATATAATTGTGGCCGCAAGAATAACCTATGCACAATCTTGGAAATCCACCACTATACCGTTGGAAGATGCTATAATTAAAAAGATCTACGAATGTGCAGAAATGGACAGAATGACGGGCTTCCTGAGGGACAAAGGAGAAACAGAACATTATCTTAGCTGGAACCTATGGTATATGTGGGCGACTAGGAGAACAGCAGGGACTTAAAATGGGGAAAGTTAACATAGGTACCGTAATAGATCCCTGAATCTTGCAAGGAGAAGATGTGGCTTAGAGACCTAATAATGAGGAAAGAAAGAAAAAACTGGGCTGTGAATGACTGTCACCGGGGGGGGGGGGGGGGCTGTATGTTTAAAACGGCATTTGTATCTGTATGTTTTACTTTATATTGTTATGTATGATTTGTCTTGCTTATGTCGTTGTATTTATGTCGTTGTATTTTTCTTCCTGTTTTTTAAAGGTAATAATGTTTAATAAAAATTATATTTAAAAAAAAAAGAAATTCTTAAAAAAACAACTGACTTTTTTGCTCAAAAGGTTAATTTTCCCAGCAAAAGAGCTGTATGCTGCTAATTTGTATACTGTTGCCTACCTTACTGGAGAGATGGTTGGATAGATAGATAGATAGATAGATAGATAGATAGATAGATAGATAGATAGATAGATAGATAGATAGATAGATAGATAGATAGATAGATAGAACAATAAATTAAATTAAATTAATTAAATTAAATAATTAAATTAAATTAAATTATTTAATCATTTAATTAAATTAAATTTTAATTAAATTATTAAATTAAATCTTATGCCAGCTCCTATGTTAAAAGATTGACAAGAAGATTACCAGGAATGATATTACTCTTTATTGTTGGCCAAAATAATTGTTTGCATGTGATTGCTTTATAGCCTTCCTTTAGATTGCACAATTCAAGGTTATATACATAATGCTGCCTCCTTTTATTTTATCTGCAATTACAATTCTGTGAGTAGGTTGAACTGAATGGGAGTGAGTGGCTCAAAGTCACCTAGCTGGCTTCGGGGCCTAAGAGATGACTAAAACTGATATCTCTTGGTTTCTAATCTAGCATCTTAACTCCTATGCCAAACTGCCTTCATGACCTGCCAGGCAAAATAAAAAAGGGCAACTTTTGTTCAAAAAGAAGCATTTCCAAGTTAAAGTTGGAGCTGTGGGTAGGGTGGCATTTCTTCAGTAAGTAATGACTCTCTTGGTTTCTTGATTTTATTTATTTATTTGTTTGTTTGTTTGTTTTGCTTTACTGTACTGAATTACTTAGAGTATAGCATTTGCATTTGCTCTCCTAGCTAGTCCCAGACCACATTCACCACATCCAAATCTTTAGCATTTAAATAAATAACTCTACACTCATCATACATTGACTCTCTTAAAACTCATCACATTTTTTAAAAAAACTTTCCTGGCAAAAATCTTGGGTCTGTATTTCAAGAAAGAAGCTATCAATGCGAAACTGAGGAAATTATTTCCTTTATTATTAAACTCCTCCAAAAATAATATGTGAAACTACAGGGCTGTTTTCTCACTAAATAAATAATTCCCTATCTTCTTAATCCCTTTAGCTGTATCCTCCTTTCTCCATTCCATCTAATTCCTACCCATCTCTCCCTCCCCTCCCCCATATTACACCCCAGACCTCTTCTTGCGAACAGAGGTTTAAAGGTCCCCCTTTCAGTCTGTGTTTGTGTGTGTGTGTGTGTGTGTGTTCGTGTGTGTGTGAGTGTGTGTGCCAGTGGTAAAATGCAATTTTTACTACTGGTTCTGCGGGAGTGGCTTGGTGGGCATGGCAAAGGAAGGATGCTCCGGGGGGAGGTGCTTGCCGCCGACAGTAGCTTAACGAAGCTGCCCTCAGAGTTTTGGTTCGTATATCTATTTAAGATCTTAGATATCTCTTTTTCCAGGCAAGGAAAAAGTAGGGAGGGACCCCCAGCTAGTTAGAGTCCTCTTTGAAGTTCACAGCCTTTTTATCTTTTGGCTGTGAACGAAAGAGAGTGATTCAACGAAAGCTGAGTCATTTACTCCGGCCAAAGCTTCTCAGCTGTCTTTTTTCAGCTCAAGGCGAGTTACCCCCCTCCTCAGTACAAGATTTTGCAATTAACTTGTTAAAGCTCAATCTGAGCAGCGACCATACCGGTGAACTTTTTTTTTCTCTATTTAAAATACCAGCTTCAATTTTACCAAAGACTCCTTTGTTTTATTTTTATTTTTTAAAAAAATGGCGAATTTATAGCTTCCGCATTTTTTATAATGATATATCTTCAGCTTCCTGGACAGAACTAAGGATATAACTCTTTACAAATCAATTAGCCCCGTTCTTTCGATGATTTCCTTTTATCAACTGCCAGGGGTTTTGCTGAAATTACCTTATCTCAAACTAATGTGAGTAAAGATTCTGTTTGTTTTCTTTTTATCATGGCACCGAAATCGAAGCAGCCTAGACGCTCTTTTACATCGCAGGCTTTTGTTGCAAAGCCGCAGCTCTTATCTTCCACGCCCCCTACTGGAGAAGTGCTAACGAAAGAATTTCTTTTTGAAACTCTCAATGAATTTAGAGAGGAGATGAAGCAATTTGTTACAGATTTATATGGCAAGCTTGATGCTAAGATTGCCCAAACAAGAGAGGATGTCATGGGAGTTATGACTGTGATGACAGACTATGTTGCTGGAATTGAAGATAAGCTGGAACTCTTGGAGCAAACTAATTCTAACCTGATATCTAAAATTGAGGTGTTACAACAGGAAGTTGAAAATGCAGAAAAACAACTGGTTATGACAAATTATAAAAAGATGGAGCTGGCTTTAAGAGTTAGGGGACTACGTGAAAAGCAACAGGAGAACTTGAAACAGACTTTTTCAGAAGCTTTCAGTCGTTTGGTGGGAAGTCCGGGACTCAACTTTGATGGGCAGATTCAAAAAATTTACCGCCAGAATTCGTGGGCAGCAAAACAGAGACAGCTTCCGAGAGATATAATTATATATTTTGCTACAAGAGAATCCAGAAAGGCGATATTACAAGAGTTTTATAATACCAGGCTGCGAATTGATGGACAGGACTTGACTGTTTTTAAAGCAATACCACTTCAAATGTTGAGAGCTAGGAGAGACTATGCATTTCTAACTAAAGAACTCAGAAACCGTCAGATACAGTATAGATGGGATGTGCCATCTGGTATTATAGTTACATTTGATGACCAAAAATATCACCTAAGCTCTGTTTGGGAAGCCCGAGATTTTTATTATGAGATCCTAAAGGCAGGACACCTTGAATCACCTGGACTTGAGGAAAAACAGAGAGAAGGAGAAGAGAAACAACAAAATACACCATTACAAGACAGAAAGTATCGCTTTCCCCTTCCGGAAAAGCAGAAGATCAAACAAGGATCCAGCCGTGTTCCCAGACGAATTGAAAATAAAGCGGATCGCAGCAACATTTATGAACACCAGCCATTGAATAAGGAGATATTCATGAAACCATTATAACAGTGAAAGTAAACATCTTGCTATATTAAATAGCATAAAAATGATATAATTTTTTTGCAAGGAAATTATATCAAATCAACTGATTTAAAATATTTGCCTTATTTTCAATTTGAACAATACTTTGTGACTTTTGTTTTGCATAAAATTGGTTTAGTTGTACATCGATGAAGAGACATTAAGGTTGAAAGAACTGATGCTGTTCTCCTTGGAAGATATTTTGTATGGGACTTAAAAAAGATTTGGTGGATAACTCTGAATTTTTATATAAGCTGTTGATGACTTATTTTCCAGGGTGAGGAGGGCGGAAACTGTGGTGTTCCTGGATTGGGGTTCAGGTTGAATGGAGTTGGGAGGTGTGGTGTAGATGGGAGGGTAGTGAAGGTTGAATTAGAGCTTACTTTGAGACAGAAAGTAAACTGATTTTTGTATAAACTGTTACTTGAAGATAATGACTGGAAGGATATACCCGGGGAGTTTGCAGGAAGGCGGAGCAAATATGAGAGGAGTATGGATGAAGATAAAATATATCTATGTGTATGTATATGTGTGTGTATGTACATATATATGTGTATATGTATGTATATGGACACGGGTAGAGGCAGGACGAAGAGTTAGAAAAAGAAACCGAGAGAAGAATTTGAGAGGTGTTTAAATTGCTTTATAGAGAAGGAGGTATAAAAGGGACAAATTAAAGGTTTGGAAATAGACAGATATTTAGATAAAGAGATAAGGTCCATAGCTAGAGTAGAACTCTATTTGGATAATTTATTTGGTTTCAATAGAGTTTGAAATCCTGCAAGTAATTAATTAATTGTGATCAGGAATGATGTACATTGTTTAAGTCTTAATAATGATGGGAAGCTGAGTTCAATGAAAATAATTTATTGATTTTTCTCATTTTTTTTGTTTTTTTTTATTTTCTTCTTTTTTTATCTTTTAATTTTTAACTTACTTGGTTTTATTATATTCTAGATTGTGTTGGATAAAAAGCTATACCGGGTATGGGATCTGGGAAGTCAAAGGGGGGTAGGGAGGGGGGATTACAGGGGGGAGGGGGGAGGGGGGAAACATAGTTTCAATTTTCAAAACAATAAGAATGCACCTGTATACTGTTGCTCCTTTTTCTTTTTTTTTCTCTTTTCCTTTTATTTTTTTTTATTTTTTTAATGTCAGTATAAAATACAAATCGAATAGATTAATGAATAGTAGAAATACACCGAAGTAAGGAGTAGAGGGAAAGAAGAGGGAGGAGTAGAGAGGGAGTGAGAGGGGAATGTAAGGAGGGTGAGATGGGGGAAAGGGGAGAGAGGCATGTTAGAGGGGGAGGGGAAGTAGAAGAGGGGAATGTTGGAGGGGAGAAATGAAAGTTGGAGGGGGAGAAGAAAGGGTGTATGGAGGATGAAGTGTTATGTTGGTTTTCTATGGTGGAATATAAGATGAGTTGTGTTTAATCGCACAGTATACAAGTGATTGTAAAATGAAAATGAAAATAAAACAAAGTTGTAAATGCAAAGGAAGGATGCTGCAAAATCTCCATTCCCTCCCCACTCCAGTAGAAGGATGCTGCAAAATCCCCTTTCCCTCCCCATTCCAGGGGAAGGATGTTGCAAAATCCCCATTCCCTCCCCACTCCAGAGGAAGGTTACTGCAAAATCTCCATTCCCACCCCACTCCAAGGGAAGGATACAGCAAAATTCCCATCCCTTCCCCACTCCAGGGGATGGATACTGCAAAATTCCATTCCCTCCCCACTCCAGGGGAAGGATGCTGCAAAATCTCCATTCCCACCCCACTACAAGGGAAGGATGCTGCAAAATCTCCATTCCCACCCCACTCCAAGGGGAGGATGCTGCAAAATCCTCATTCCCTCCCCACTCCTAGGAAAGTTTACTGCAAAATCTCCATTCCCACCCATCTTTGGGACCAGCTGATTCTCCAAACTACTCAAAATTTCCACTACTGGTGCTCCAGAATCTGTTGAATTTCACCCCTGGTGTGTGTGTAACATTAAGTTCATGAACCACCCATTCCCTGCCTTTCCCACACCTTTTAAATATCTATAGGGTTAACAATCATTGTATATCAATATCTATGCTAATAATCTTTAATTGTCATCCATGTTTATTTTAAAGAATACTTTTTGTTTACTTTCTTTTTTTCTAAATTACAAAGTCTATTCCTTTGCCTTCTTCAAATGTGCTAAAAGGTAATCTTCCATGTTTAATGAAACCAGCTTTGCTGCTGCTTCGGCTGCCATTGAAACAGGGAGGGGAATCATTATGTGCTGGAGGAAGATTCTAGATGCTGGCCTGACCATCTCATTGCGCATGTGGAGGAAGGGAGTTTTCCGCCAAGGTTAACTGTCCAGCATTCCACCCTGGTGATGTTTTTTGAAGATATCTCCCACCTGACAGTTGGGTGAATTATAATTGGACTATGGACTGGGGTGCCAAGGGGAGGGGATTGAACTATACATGATATTCTTTGCTTTCGCGCCTAATTAACCAGATTCAGCTTCGCTTCGCTACTATTCGTTTGTAATTAGTAAAAGTACACTTAATTTCAAACAAATGGAGTTGAGTGGTTTCTTTCCTGATTATTAAATGAAGCAGCACCTGACAGTTTACTGCAAAATCTCCATTTCCACCCATCTCTGGGACCAGCTGATTCTCCAAACTAGTCAAAATTTCCACTACCGGTGCACCAGAATCTGTTGAATTTCATCCCTGGTGTGTGTGTGTAACATTACATTCATGTACCACCCATCCCCTGCCTTTCCCACACCTTTTAAATATCTATAGAGTTAACAATCATTGTATATCAATATCTATGCTAATAATCTTTAATTGTCATCCATGTTTATTTTAAAGAATACTTTTTGTTTACTTTCTTTTTTTCTAAATTACAAAGTCTATTCCTTTGCCTTCTTCAAATGAGCTAAAAGGTAATCTTCCATGTTTAATGAAACCAGCTTTACAGATGCTCATTTTGCAAAAACAGAAGCAGAATAAAACTTACTGCATTTTTCAGAGTATAAGATGCAACTTTTTCCCTCAAAAAAGAGAGTGAAAAGCTGGGTGCATCTGATACACTGAATACAGAATTTTTTGCCTCCTGAAACCCCACCCCTTCACCAAAATGGCCGTGCATAACCTTATACAGGTTTTTAGAGAGCTCCTGGGGGCTGGGGAGGGTAGAAATGAGCAAAAAATGGGCTGTTTTTTGCTCAATTTTGCCCCCCACCTCCCAGGAGCACTCTATGCCTCCTAATGCTCTTTTTTTTGAAGAAAAAAACGGGCCTGCCACTGTATGGGATCCTTGGTGCTCTCTGAGCTTGGTTGTTTTCTTGCAGTTGTTCCGTTACCCAAGTTAGGTAACACCAAAATTGCTACCTGATAATGATGATAGCACCTGATAATGTTACCTAATTAGGGTAATGAAAGGTCTCCGAAAGCAGTAAGGATGCCACATGTGGTTATCTCTCTGCATGCATTGATATATGAGAATGACCTTGGGAGGCAAGAGGAACAGCCAAAGCTTAGACAAAGGTGTGCTAAATGAAATTTGTATCCAAAAGAGTAGACATGGCAAAGGAATTTCATAAGGGTCCTTTCCTAGTTTTAGAGAAAATTAAAGTAAGGCACAAAGAGGTATTCTGATACTCACAAGATTGACATTAGCCTTATGAGGTAGTCCAGACAACAAGCACAAGCGGGAGTACTAGTTCTATCTTTATGGTAAGGTAAAAGTAAAGGTTCCCCTGCACATGCATGCTAGTTGTTTCCGGCTCTAGGGTCAGTGCTCATCTCTGTTTGTAAGCCAAAGAGCCAGATTTCAAAGTGCTTTTATGTACTTTCAAATGCTAGGTTGGCAGAAGCTGGGACAAGTACCGTAACAGGAGCTCACTCCATTACATGGTGCTTGGAATTCGAACCGCTGAACTGCCAACCTTCTGGTTAACAAGCTCAGCATCTTAGCCACTGAGCCACTGCGTCCCTTACCTTTATGGTAAGATTACATTAAAAGGATCTTGCAAGTCTCCATGGGAAATTCCATTCCCCACTTTTACTCTCCTGAAAATTAAGCAGGGGTTCCTTCTGAGACTCTTTCATATCCTTCAGGCTTTATTTTTATCAGACCATTGTCTGTGTTGTGGCTTTTTTTCCTGCCTTCCAAGAACATTCCCACAAACCATTCCACTGTGTAACTTTTACCAGGATTGAACCTGTCTATCCCACCTATGCGTAGGTAGGACTCACCTTGTGAAATACACTCCTTAGGAAGCATGTTTCCATATACTGCAGTTCTTGATTTCAGCATGACTTTGGCCTCAGTTGATTGATTGTGGGCACCTATCTTGGGTTTTGATCTTTGATATTGATTAGGCGTTCATCACTAAGGATAATTGTTGTTTTGATGTTCAGATTCCTTTGCGATTAGAGGTAGGAGTGGGATTTATAACAACTGCAGGATAATAACAGAAAGTCTTAATCTCTGGCAACTTATCCATTGGGAGGTCACCATGCACTATTATGACTTGGGGAATGAAAAAACTCAATTTCTATTGCATATTCAATATTTTATTTTAATAATGACTTGTTCTGTTTTTCCATTTATTCATAAATATTACATCCTTCCTTGACTACTTATGGTCCATTGACTTAAAATCAATAAGCCTGTATAATGCAAATAAATATTAGTTGCATGAAATAGAAGAATTACATGAATAAAATAAATTTTAATTAACATAATAGCAACCAGGGAGCAAATAATTTTGGATGGCCTAACTGATTTCATTGGGATAACAATAGCTGGAACTTGTTTGGTGATTAAAATATTGGATCCTTTGAAGACAATGGCCAGTAAGACATTGACAAACAACCCAGAAATAACAGTCTTAAGAGGGATATGTTAACATTTTCCTTATTAAAAAATGCAAGAAACCGTAACACATCAGAGCAACATCACTTTTCCAAACAATTATTTTGTTTCTATCTTCTCATTAATATTTTATTCATTTTGTTATTTCATGTTATTTAACTACTTTTTAAAAAAAAATCCTGTAGCATAAATGATGGTAGGGTTAGGAGAATGTGTTGGGATTTGGATTGTGAGTTTCTCTCTCTGATACTATAGAGGTGTAATCATCCATCTACCCACCCATGGATGAGTATGAAAATGTATTCATTTATATTCATTTGTTCCCTAGGATTTTAATTTCAGAATAAAGAACAATTGAACCCATATGGCCCATATTTAATTTGAAGGCAGCACATATCTCTGATTACACCAGATGTTGACTGCATATTAACATCTTCTGTGGCAAACAATACCTGTTCAGAGTGATAGCAATTCCGGATAGGTGGACATATTACTCATGTAGGGTGGAAAAACACTATTAGAATTCTTATTATTTTTATAATTTTTGTTAAAAAAAATAAGTTAACACTTCAGCCTTAGCAAGGATATCCAGTGAATAAGGATTAAGGATTAACTATGCTTCTTAGAAGCATCCATTCTCTGTGGATAGCAGATCTATAAGTAACACCTTCTCAATGACATATCCTCACTCCTCTTCCTTTCCACAGCTGTTGAGTGATTATTGCTTCCTAATGGCCAGTAAAGCATGTTTGTTTATTATTTATCCTTTCCATTTGTATTATGTACTCCTATGATGTTGCAGGATGTATAATAGGATTTTGTTTTAAAAACAGACAAGACCTTCCACAATTCTAGCATGTTCATATATCCCTGTTGGTTGATCTTCAGAGGTCACCTTTTCCATGGTTTGTACTCCAATTTGCCTTCCAACATTATTTCTGCTTTGTCTTTTGGTTCTTTATTTCCAGCTCTTAGTTTACCTCAGAACCTCAGAGAAAGTGACCTTATGCTCTAGTCTTGCCAATGACATATTTTGCAGAAAATTTGATTCAAATGTTTTTAATATAATCACAATCTTCTAGACATAAAAGTCTCACACATATTTAGGTTCATAAACACTAGCATTCACCATAGTCTAGGTAAGTCGTCTGTAGTTTCCTCACATTCTGTACACCTATGTTCTTTCTCACTGGCCTCATGAGATTGTAGATGCTTTTATTTACTGTCCAAAGCCATAGGCAGCTGGCAATGCCAACTGGTGGTTGTTTGCTTTTCATTTCAGCACTGAAAAAAATATTAAGGTTCCAAAGTCTCTTTTCCATGGTTTTTATAGTCTTTTATAAGTATTGTGAGAATCATCAGTACTACATTTGGAATATATCCGCTTCTAGCTACAGAGAAAAAATAAGAAAAGTAGACGAAACAGGATAGCATGTCATTAGATGGAGACAGGGCTGTTTTCCAACTCTCAGAATTTCTAGATTCAACTGTGAAACCTTCAGAGTCCACCTCTTAATGATTCGCAATCATATGAGGATATTGCAATAAAGTAAGCTAGAGCTTATTAAGTTCAAGGAAGTAAAATGCCACTTTTATGAATTCTATGCATCTAATTAACCACAGCCCTCTGGCTCACAATAGTTACAAACTGGCCCATAATGTAGAACAGCCTGTCCACTCCCTGATCTATTTATTCACACCTTTGGCAAGTACCTACCCATCAGGGAACAAACAGGCAATTAAGCCAACATTTTCATTTTCTTGCAGCCAGACTTTTTAGCAAAGGCAGATGGCAGTCAAGAATAAATGTTGATGTTGATGTTGGCCTCCTGTATGGATGTAGCATGGAAACAATGTGCCAAATAATTTGAGAACCTTCTGGCCATAAACCTGCTCTGTTCCAACAACTGTGCTACTCACAATCTTAATATTAGCAATGGCCCAATACAAAACAGGGAAAAGTATGGAGCTCTTAAAAGTTGTCTATATTTTCAGGGATACTGAACTGCTTGTCACATACTGTGGAAAGGCCAGACATATGTCTGTGTTTATTCTCTGCCTTTTATTTTAGCAAATCTTTAAGGCTTTCAGTGAGATTCAGAAGCTTAGATTTTAATACTATCTGGAAAAGACATAAACCATTGAACACTAAGTGATACATTTATCTGTCGTGTTTATCTTATACTGAGACTCATTCAAGGTGATCAAAGAAACAGGATTTTGTAGTTCTTTATCTAGAAATACTGTACGTGTTACAGAGCAGAAGGGAAAAGTAGCCTATATGAATAAATATCCCTGAATAAAGAAAATATACATACATATATCGTGCATGCAAAGATGGGTATTTGCAATATGACTATTAAATTAAAACAAGGGTGAAATTCTACTGGTTTGGGCCAGTTCGCCTGAACCGGTAGTAAAAAAATACTTTAAAAAAGTAAAAAAAGGTTCTGAAGACCGCATGGCACAGCTGATTGGCACAGCTGATTGTCGGAACCTTTTAAAAACTTTTTAAAAGCATTTTTTGCTACCGGTTTGGGTGAATAGGTAGTAAAAAATGCTTTAAAAAAGTTTTTTTAAAAAGAGGTTTCGACCATTGTGCGGCACAGCTGATTGTCACAGGTGATCATCGGAACTTTTGTTTTACTTTTTTTAAACATTTTTTACTGCTGGTTTGGGCGAATAGGTAGTAAAAAGGGTTTAAAAAGGTAAAAAAAAAAGTTCTGACAATCAGATGTGCGACAATCAGCTTTGCCATGCGAAAGCAGGAAATCCTGCTTTCTAGTGAATCTAAATCATGCGGCACAGCTGTTCCCCCCCCCCTCACTGTTCTACTTACCTTTGCAGACTCAGAAAAGGCTTCTTAGCGTCTGCAGTGCAAAGCGAACCAGTAGCAGACTTCACAGCATTTCACCCCTGAATTAAAACCATTTGCTCAATCTCATTAAATCGTTTTGTAAGTAGCTTTCTTCCCACATAGACATTTCTTGACATTTTCAGAAATGTGTATCAACCTGTATATATAATGGTACATCCTTGATGGTTTTCAGTCATTTCAGTCAGCATTTCAGTGTCCAACTCCTGGGCCATGGACCAGTACTGGTCCATGATTTGTTAGGAACCGGGATGTGCAAACAGCAGGCAGACGGGTGAGCAAGCGAATGAAGTTTCACATGAAACCATCCCCCCCCCCCCAGCCCTTGGAAGACATTTTTTTTTCTTCCAAAACTGGTGCCAGAAAGCTTGGGGAACGCTGGTTTACAAACTTGGTATTTATCAGTTGCAGATAAGAATTAGGCCCTACAAATGAAACTTTGTGCCTTTTTATATGTCACCATGGCCTACAATGAATCATTCTGCATGTTCACACATGGAGATGCATCTCACACTATCTGTTTATGGATTAACCAAAGTACAACTGTTCCCAAATATTTTATGCTTAATAAATAGCACAGAGAAAAATGCTAAATGGGGTTACCTCTATTCATCCATGTCTCCTAAATCTTCCTCAAACTATCTAATAAAATAAGATTTCTGATTCAGTATCAATCATTCCGTATTTCTTTCCTTCTTTGTTGGCTGCCACTAGTAAAGAATCAGAAAGGGGGGAACACAATTATGTCACAATCCCATAAACACAAGACATTACTCAGATAATACGTGAAGAAGAGAAGTCAAGCATAACCATAAGCTTAAGCCTGAAACAAAATCTGGCACTGAATCAGTCATAACAGATGATATTTTCAAAGATTTGAGAATATTTAGAATCAAAATATTACCTACAGAAATTTGTATGCTGCAGCCTTGGGTCAGTAAAACATCTGGGACTTTAAAACACTCTGGGAAAGAGGTATTATCACTGCTGAACCTACCTCCACAAAATATTAATGATGTTTTAGTCCCAAAACCTCCTGTGGTGTTTTTTGAAAATGAATTATTGGAGATACTCAGTGTTCCAGGAAAATGAGTCACACTTCCATTTGCTTTTTCACTATCTAGCACACTCATTCACATTAAGGATCACAAGAGGAATGAGACAACAGCACTGAGTTTTTAAGGCAAGATAATGTCACAGTGTGGAAGCCCTTTATCCTCAGGGGAATTTGCTAACCTGAAACTGTGTTTATGTTTGCATATGTCTTTAAGGATACCTATATCTAGACACTATATATCGTTTGCTGCTTTGTAGGAAGCCACATGCAAATCCTTTGGGGAACTATTCTTTGCTTCATTCTTTATGAGAAGCTGTAAAGCATTGCCTTTCCTCATGCAATATATCAGCTTTCTCCAGGGTAGAAGGTAGGATATAACACATGATCCAAGATAACCATAGATATAGTTACAGCCTCTTTTGGTGTAATCTAATCTCATCACAATTGCAGCAATGTATTTCCCAGAAACTTTGGTCATTAAATGAATGCTGTTTCTGAGGGCAAAAGAAATGACTGATAAAAAGGAAATCTTGTTGAGTTTAGTTTGATTTCTGGTGATTCAGCTCCAAGGAGAGCCGATTAAAGCCAATATGAGAAGTTAGTTTGTTAGATTGGAGCAGTCTTGTTGGTTCACTTGGCTGCTTCTTTTAAACAATTCCTCTGGCTTTTCAATAGCCTTTTGTGCATACACAGCATATGTGCAGAAGCCCCTGCAATAAAGCAATCAGTAAAGGCAGATCTGGCTCATCTCAACACTTCATGAGACAAAAGATGTCACTTCTATGACAACTTCATACAAAAGATTAGAGATATCCTTGCAAGTTTTTCCTGTAACGGGATATATGCCATCATAGTCCAGCAAAATCCTCTTAATTTTAAGTAGCACAAATGCCACATTTTGTGCAAAAAAGACTTAATGACTAGAAAATTAGTGTCAGGACTCATGAACAAAATAATATCAGAGTATTTCAGTCTCCGAAAACACTGTGTTATAGGTCTCAATGCAGCCATTTTGGATGGGGGGAAAAACCTCTTTAACAATGAAATTGAGTTAAAGATTGCCGACCTACATCAAAAGATTTCAAATTACCACAAAAGATTTCAAGAAATACAATGGGCTTTTATCTTATTACAATTATAAATTGACACAGTACTTGTAATCTGTCTCACATCTAACCTGCATTTGTGTAACCAATCTGGCCTCCTTTTCCTCCTCTCCCTCATCCCAAATAAAATCCTAAATCAGTTTAGCCACTCCACATGCATCTGATGAAGGGAACTGTAATTCATAAAAGTTTATGCCCTTTAAATAAGAATTGTTAATCTGAAATCATACTACCAGACTGCTTTTGAGATTTAGGCAGAAAAGTTAATTCCATTCCTCCCATGTTCAGATCAAACAGCTTTGTTTTGTACATTTTCAGATGCCACTTATTCACCCTCTCACTCCATAATGGGAATTATTCACTTTCAGCATGATGTGGGGGAGAGTTTGTATATCTGAACTGACTTTTTCCCATCTCCATAAATACTGTTGGGCCTCAGTCTTAACAACCCTCCAAACTCATTTTTGCATTTGAAATGCTGATCATATTTGAAATATACACAGCAGCTCAACTGTGTGCAGGCACTAATTAATGGTGTTTAAATGCAAAGTATGGTTCTAGCCTTTGCTGAGGGGATAACAGGTTGTTGAAGGTAGTAGTTTAAAGGATCTTAGGCAGGTCCCATCACCAGATCCAAGGGAATTGTACCAGACATGCTGCATCTGATGCTTCCTCATTTAGCAAATAAATAAAGAAAGAAATGTTGCTCTTCTTCTTTATCACACACTAGAAAGCATGTGTCAGGATTCCAAGTAGCATCCAAAGGTAAATCAGAGTCCAAAGCAAAGTATTGCTCAAAGTTCCAATTTATTAAGAGAGCCATGTTGGCACATCTGAAAAAACCCGAATCTGAAAGCTTCCCATTTTCCCCACCTAGTTGAAAGTTCAAGATCTTGCCCCCACACCCACAAGTCCATCACATGGTTCAATCTCCCTTTGCCATGCTGGCAGTTCCACCCATCCAATTCCGGTCAGGTGCAGAGACAAAGGATGACCTTGGCTTTCTAGAAAGAATTTTGTTATGGCTACATAGTATGTGACTCCTTACAATCCCACCTCCCATTTTCCCACAATAGAAAATGCATATCAGAATAATAGAAAGTGTGGCAGGCCAAAGACCCAAAAGAAAAGAGGCTGCAGGCCTGACAGGATGCTTCACTAACTATATGGATTTTCATGCCTTTATCCACAATTTGAGGACTGATGCACATAACTAGAAGAACTGGCATGGCATCCACAGCTTTTGCTTGAGAAGATGGCTCTGGAATTACTCTGGTTGGGTCAGAACAAGATCAGGGTTGGCTTTCATTTTGTCTGAAATGCACACTGTGCTTCCCTTTGGAGATGGCAGAAAGAAAAAGCTCCTGTGGCCAAAGGCTGGTGCTGCACCTGCAGGACAGCCATCAATTGCATGCCAAGCACATCCACCCCTTCAGGGAACAGCAAACATTCACGGGCACAGAAGATTCCAAAATGTGAGCAATAGCTTTAGTGAGCAGTAGCAATTCTCTTCCCTCTGTGATGTTGCCTCTTTCATTACTAGTTTTGTTGTGGCGATATGCAGCTGAGAATCCTGATGTATAAAAGAAGAGAGCCACAAGCAAAGAACAAGGTAACAATACAGCATTTCTTTGGAAGTTTTCTGGCAGGAAACAGGGAGCAGCTAAACTCCACTAGGTTTTTAAGAGGTCTCTTCACTGTGTTTCACATATAAACAAAGTGCTCTTCTTGGTAGGAACAGCTGTGTGCTCTCTCTTGCTCTCCCTCTCTCCTCAGTGGATTTTAATTCTGTTCCAAGCATTCAGAAAGCGGAGCAAAATATATAGAATATTAAAGTTATGACGGCCACGAACTGGCTAAACAGATTTCATGGGCATTGTAAATGGTAATGCTACTCCCCACCTTCAGTCATCTTTCGGGCAAGTTGACTTTATGGTCTGTCACTGTATTCATAATCATGTGCCCACAATTTGCAATGTTTTTTGTTAGTTTCCAGCAAAGCCACCCACTCAAATGAATGGGTTTGCTTAAGAACCATGGTATTTGCTTAACAACCACCCCATTCACTGAACACCCGTGCTGTTCACTTAATGACCATCATGAAAAAGGCCAGAACTTTATTTCCAATTTCATTGGTGTCCTGACTAACGACTCTTAATAACTTACAACCATAATTCTGAGCTCAATTACAATTGTAAGTCAAGGACTGCAGGTAGTCCTCATCTTATGACCATAATTGAGCCCAAAAGTTTGGTTGCTAAATGAGACAGTTGCTAATTTTGCTCCATTTTATGACCTTTCTTGCCACAGTTATTAAGTGAATCACTGCAGTTATTCAGTTAGTAATATCGTTGTTAAGTGAATCTGGCTTCCCCCTTGATTTTGCTTGTCAGAAGGTCACAAAAGCTGATCACATGACCCCTGCAATCATCATAAATATGAGCCAGTTGCCAAGCATCTAAATTTTGATCATGCAACCATGGGAATGCTACAATAGTGTAGAAAACATTCAAATCACCTTTTTCAGTGCCACTGTAACTTTGAATGGTCACTAAATGAACTGTTGTAAGTCAAAAACTACCCATAGCTATATAATAGCTCACTTAGTTGCAGAGGTCATATTAGGACTGTGCACTGACCGAAAGACAACAAGGTACTTCAGAGAATATAGAGTGAAAATATAGCCCCTGTCTTCAAGTAATTAAAGTAGTTACATCATTTCTTGGAATCACAGGGTTGTCTTTATTTTTATTTTATTTGCTACCCATCTCGCTGTGGGGCTACTGTAGGTGGCTTACAACAATAAAAAGTGTCAGGGTAATGATGATTTAATAGCTGACCAGCTGCTGTAATGCTGTAATGATGATGCAATGGTAAGAATGAGTCAGCAGCATTATTTGACTGTTACTACTTTAAGAGTCTGTATTATAAGAGGGATCCTGTTGGTGCATAGCTCTCTCTCTCTCTGTGTGCTTCTGTGCTGTAAATTGCTGATTGATTGTTTGACCTTTGCCTAGTACTCTTTATGTATATTCTTTTGTAGAGATAAATCACTATTTATTAATTAATAATAATTAAACGTACCACTGTTTGATGTTATTGCTCCTGGGTTGTCTCACACTGTGCACAGTCTCACAGGTTATGGGCCCAGTCCAGAGAGATGGCCAGAGTAACTAGAGAACCCAGAGAGTAGAGAAACCCAGTGAAAGCTTGCACCAGAGTCCGAGGGGTTGTGCATCATGGTTTGTTAGTGGTTAGTGCTTGTAATGGAAACAAGCAACATGGGAGGAGGTTTCATGTTGTCATGGCTGAATGAGACAAACTACCTCTCCTGGAGTGTAAAGATGGAGATGTACCTGTGAAGGGGGGAGTTGTGGATGATAGTTACTAATCTACCAGCAGTCCTGGATGATGGGGACCGGAGAAGGAATGAAAAGGCATTAGCCAACATAATTCTGGCTTTGAGGACAGTCAGCTGCAGAGGTGGTATTCAGCCAGTTCTTACTGGTTTGGGTGAACCGATAGCGGCTGCTGCTGGAGGCTCCACCCACCCACCCCAATGTAATGTGTGACCTTATGCATATGCTGACAAAAGATTCACCATCTCTCTCTCTCTCTCTCTCCCCTCCCCTCTCTCTCTCTCTCACACACACAGACCAGATTATATCTTTTTATCTGGCCTCTGAATATTTTGATGAGTTGTCCTTCCAATGTTATGCATATGCCTACACTCAGGTCAGATTTAGAAGTCATACCTTCCAGATATTGCTGCATTACTCTCCAATATCTCCACAGGGGAAAAATAAACTGGGACAATATTGTCCAAGATGACAATGAGAAAAAAGAAACTAGTGGTAAGTGGAGAAAGCTGAAAAATTTACCATTCTATCCAAGGAACAGTATAGAAAAGCCAAATGAAACACAAAGGGGAGAAACCTACAAAAAAGTTTATATTTCATATTTCATATTTATTGTTGTATAGTGTATCTATTGTATTACATTTATATTTTATAATCTATTTTCTAATAAATAATTATAGTAAATATAGGAGCATAATAGAGAAAACTCCTACGTAGCTACCCACATTTTTGAGTTTCTTTGCTTACCAAATGAAAAGCAAAAAATGGTTTTTTAATAGGGTAAGCACTCATTTTCATTCATTTGCCATTTGGTAGAACTCCTATACCCCAGGCTCACACCACATCAGTTTGACTTATCAGTTTTACTTCAGTTGCCAAATATGGAGACCATTTGGACAGGGAGTTTGTCATTTCTAGAAATCGTAGTGCTTTGATGAACAGCGCTTTTACATGCATAACGATCTTCCACCCATATTAGCCCAGAGATGCAAATATTTATATATTTATTTTATAGAAAATAAAATAATAATATTTATCAAAGACTTCTGCTGTCCTTCCCCATTCCTAAGTATTGTTGCCAAATGCTTGCTGTGGTAATGAAAAAATGTGACCTATGATTAAGGTGACCAGATTTTCAGATTGGTAAAGAGGGACACCTTTGAGCGGGGGGGGGGGGGTTGATTAAAATTTTTATACGGAGCAACAAAATTTTTCATACAATGCAAAAATAGTATTGTAATGTTTTTTTTATTTCAACATAACTACAATTTACAAATATAAATTGTAACTGTTGCCAAACATCCAAAATTTGATCACGTGACCATGAGGATGCTGCAACGGTCGCTAAGTGTGAAAATGGTCACTAAGTGTGAAAAATGGTCATCAGTCACTTTTTTCAATGCCATTGTAACTTTGGTCACTAAGCCCATTATACCACCTTTCTTGCCACAGTTCTTAAGTGAATAAATGCAGCTGATAAGTTAGTAACATAAGTGAATCTGGTTTCCCCATTTGACTTTGTCTAAAGGTGATTATATGACCTCAGGACACTGAAACCATCATAAATACGAATCTGTTGCCAAACATCAAAATTTTGATCGCGTGACCATGAGGATGCTGCAATGGTCGCTAAGTGTGAAAATGGTCATCAGTCACTTTTTTCAATGCCATTGTAACTTTGGTCACTAAGCCCATTATACCACCTTTCTTGCCACAGTTCTTAAGTGAATAAATGCAGCTGATAAGTTAGTAACATAAGTGAATCTGGTTTCCCCATTTGACTTTGTCAAAAGGTGATTATATGACCCCAGGACACTGAAACCATCATAAATACGAATCTGTTGCCAAACATCAAAATTTTGATCGCGTGACCATGAGGATGCTGCAATGTGAAAATGGTCGCTAAGTGTGAAAAATGGTCGCTAAGTGTGAAAAATGGTCATCAGTCACTTTTTTCAATGCCATTGTAACTTTGGTCACTATACCACCTTTCTTGCCACAGTTCTTAAGTGAATCTTAAGTGAAGATGTTATATCTTAAGTGAATCTTAAGTCTTAAGTGAAGATGTTATACAGTAGAACCTCTGGTCACGAACGCTTCTGACCAAAATATTCACATTCTCCCCCCCCCCCCCCCGCTGCTGATTTCCCCTTCTGCACCATTTTTTTTGTAAGCACCAAATTTCCAAAATTAGGTTTGATTCATGACCAAATCAGTTTGCGACCAATGTTATGGAACGAATTATGGTTGTGACCAGAGGTTCTACTGTATTCATGCCTTTACATACTCTATATCACCTCAAAATGTTGCACAGCCTTCATAAGTTTCTAATACAGATAAAATTAAATACAACATCAAAACCATAAAAAAGTAAAATTAACCTGGCTGGAAAATCCTATGCCTGTCTTTCTATTATTACTGACACACTTGCTGCAGTATTTGATGGCTAAAAGAAAAAAAAATATTGTTAAAGTGTGTATTATGTTCACTCCCATGTCTTGTCTGCTGCGTTGATTTTGAATTCATTAAAAGAGCTTATTTTACATCAAATCCCTCTCATATTATTCTCCTATGTTCAATAAACCCTAAGAGACAGCATACTATACATGAAATTCCTGTAACTGTATATTTAGTAAATTGTGGAGCTGAGTTTATCCAATTAACTCAGTTTTTGGACTTGAGTAATCACATACAATAAAGGAAATAAAACTATTTAGAATGAAGTGTAGTTGGCTATTTGTGATTAAGGGTGTCATGCAGAAACAATTATAGTTTTGATCAGGAAAATACCCTAAAAAAAACCTTTTGTTCTTTCAGGTTTTTTTTAAAATGATTTTTCCATGACTGATGACCATTTTCACACTTAGCGACCATTTTCACACTTAGCGACCGTTGCAGCATCCACATGGTCACGCGATCAAAATTTTGATGTTTGGCAACAGATTCGTATTTATGATGGTTTCAGTGTCCTTAGGTCATATAATCAGCTTTTGACAAAGTCAAATGGGGAAACCAGATGCACTTATGTTACTAACTTATCAGCTGCATTTATTCACTTAAGAACTGTGGCAAGAAAGGTGGTATAATGGGCTTAGTGACCAAAGTTACAATGGCATTGAAAAAAGTGACTGATGACCATTTTTCACACTTAGTGACCATTTTCACACTTAGCGACCGTTGCAGCATCCTCATGGTCACGTGATCAAATTTTGGATGTTTGGCAACAGTTACAATTTATATTTGTAAATTGTAGTTATGTTGAAATAAAAAAACCCATTACAATACTATTTTTGCGTTGTATGAAAATTTTTGTTGCTCCGTATAAAATTTTTAATCAAACCCCCCCCCCCCCCCCGGTCAAAGGTGTCCCTCTTTACCAATCTGAAAATCTGGTCACCTTACTTATGATCATTGCAGCATCTCCTATGGTCATGTGATCCAAATTCAGATGTTTGGCAACTGGCTCATATTTATGACATATGCAGGGTCTCGAGGTCATATTGTGACCTTTTGTGGCTTTCTGGCAAGCAAAGTCAATGGGGAAACCAGGTTCACTTAATAAACATGTTACTAACTCAACAATTTCAGGGATTCTCTTACCAACTGTGTCAAGAAAAGTTATAAAATAGGACAAAATTTACTTAACCAGTGTCTTGCTTAACAACAGAAATTTTGGACTCAATTGTCATTGAGAATTCTATCTATCTATCCACCCACCCACCACCCACCCACCCATCCATCTATCTAAATTCAAGATTCCATAATAAGGTGTGTCTTCATATAATTATTTCCATGTACTGTTCCTTTCACTCCCTCTTTCTTTTATACTCATGTCCATGCAACAGCATTCAAAAATTATTCCTCTATATATTATTGTCACCCATTCCATTTAGAATTTTCCTAAATATACATAAAATAGACACCGATTTGGTTCACACACATTGCACTAAATAAGGCCTATTTCCAAAACAGACCATAAATCATGATTTACAAGCTGCACTGATAGATTCTTAGTATACACTAATCAAAATCCACCAAATCACATTCTGGCTCTAGAATGAAGGGTCAAATACAATCACTGACTTTATATTCCAACATATCATTTAGGAAATTAACCAAACAATTAATTATTCTGTCTTAACCTTAAATGATCATTGATTTATTTCTCTTCTATAACCAGAATATCTCTATTTGTGCTTATCACTAAAGCAAACACATTATTTGACAAAATATTGTAATGTTGATTAATGCAATGTTTAATGTTTCAAAGAAGGCTGAAAGCCTGAAGTGCACATTTCCCTTTAAACAGTGACGTGCGGTGAGGTTTATAGCTGGTGAGGCACTGACAAGGGGTTTCAATTTTTTTTAGACTTGTGGACTTCAACTCCCAGAATTTTACAGCCAGGCATGCTCAGTTCTGATTTAAAACGACAGCATTTTCCTCCTTGCAAAATAAGTTTTCCTTCATTCTTTTTCTTCTCCCTCCCTCTCCTTCCTCCCTCTCTCCCTCCCTCCCCCCTCTCTCAAACAGACACACACATAGAGAGAAGTTGGATTCCTCTCTCACTCACTCACTCTCAAACAAACACAAACACAGAAGTTGGATTGGATATATTTTCCAATGGCTTGAAAGCAGCTCCTCTGCCATCCCCCCCCCCTTCCCCGGCTGCCTTCCAATCCGAGTCTTTGATTGCAGGTGGAGCCATGTTTCCTTTTCAAACTTGTAATCAGTGAAGCTGGGCTTATATACTTTTATCCAGCTCTTTCTCTCTCTGTGTGTGTGTGTGTGTGTGTGTGTGTGTGTGTGTGTTTGAAAAGGCAACGTGGCTCTGCATGTAATCAAACTTTTTGAATTCCTCCCCCCTCCCCACAGACACACCTTTTCCAGCTGTTTCAGAGAGAATTTCAACTCTGCTTTTGCCTGCCTCATGAAAAGAAAAAAAATGTAAAAAGAGAAAGGCCAGAGCTCTGAGTCAGACTGAGCTAGTTGCTCCCAGAGAACTCTAAAAAGCCTCTAAAAATGCCCTCTACAGGAGGTGAGAGAACCACGTGCCTCCTTTGCATAAGGAATTTTTCATCTTTTAACCCTTGCTTAACTCTGCTCAAGTGATCATAAAGATAGAGTAAAGGAGGCACGTGGTTCTCTCGCCTCCTCCTGCAGTTAAGCACTAAGCAGAGTCATCCACTGTGACTCTGTTAGCAACTACCTCAGCCTTTTTCCTTTTACATTTTCTTTTCTTTTCATGATGACAGTGGTGAGGTCCTGCCTCCCCTGCCTCCCCTGACTGCACGTCCTGCCTTTAAATCATGGAATTATATTAAAACCTGGTCCCCATTTCTCAACCTGTCCCACCATACAGGTATTTTTTTGTTTTTTGTTTTTGCAGGATAAAAATGAGAAAGGGAGAATTATGCACGCCTTCAAACATTAAATTCCCAGCCAGTAGCTTAGTTAGGAATTAGGAGGAGTCCAATAATCTGAACAACACCAGACTGGAAAGATTATTTTAGAGGAAAAATAAAATGTAACAATAAGAGTTGCCTATGAAAGACATCTGAATGACTTTGGGCCAGACACTCCCTCTCAGTGCAACCTTCCTCACAGGGTTGTTGTTGTGGAGAAAATAGGAAGAGGAAGGTCTATTGTGTGTGTTCACTACCTCGACTTATAAAAATAATAAAGACAGGATATAAATAAACAAATAAGAAAAAATACATCACCCAACTTTATATTGAGGAATTTTAATCTTCCCTTATAAAATCTTATATATTTGAAGTACATCTCCTTCTTTAAAGAAGTTTTATCAATCTTATTATTATTCAAATGTTTCCCTTCCTATCAGTTATAATTATCATGGCCAGGTCAGCTAATTAAATCATTTCACAGGATATATACCCACTTTCTTTAAATCAGTGCACTTCTGAGTGGCCTGATAAGATGATTAGTGCTACAATATGCATATTAGTAGATAATCTGTTAATCTGTACCATAAGGCCTTTGTGATTGCAGGGGTTACGGAGTCTACACTGCATCTCTGTGCTGTCATCTTAATGATACCACTGTCCTATAATTTAAAAAGTTTCCTTGTTAATTAAGTGTATTTTCAGTCAAGGCATCCAGCTGGGGAGTTGACATACCAAAACAATTTTGGCTGATCTAAAACTTCTAAAAGTTTCTATTTTGTGAAAAGAAGAGTCTCTCCTAGAATTTCAAACAAAAACAGGGGAGGTTTTAGGGATAAGATCATGAGACTGGATTATTTGGCTGATTTTTATCTAAGAACTATTTCTATTTTAGAAATTAGATTTTTATCTAAGAACTATTTTATCTAAGAGCTATTTAGAAGAATTAACAGCTTTTTGCATGTTTCTGGCAAGGCAGATGAGGGAGAATGATAAACCTTCTCCAGTCATCCTTATTAGTGTAATATTACCTCATTACCACTAATATATAAGCTATTAGGGTAATTTAATTTAATTAATTTAATCGTTGTCCTTGTCCAGTGCCTTTAATGAGATGTTCACTTCTACATAGGCTATGGGATGTGAAAATTGAAATCCCAAAAGGCCAGTTACTGTGTAACAGCCGCAAATCTAAAAAGAAAAAGAACAATATATATAGCAGCAGCAGCAGACATTCTCATTAATTTTAAAAGGGATCTATTGCATATATAAGTATTTTGAAGTATCAGAAATGGTAAGAGGTGTATAGTGTAAGAATATAAGAGAGTCCTGCTATATCACATCAAAATCAATTTAACTCAGCATCTGGTTTCCAATAGACGCCAGGTCAATGGCGGATGCCCCTCGTGTGACCCCCCCTAAGACAAAATTTTCTATTATATTTCATCCCATGTAAGGCTTACCATAATGAGTCTTGCATGTACCTTCCTTTCAGAAACTGTTGCACAGTCTAATGGGTATTCTTCAAAATGGTAGAGGGAGTTTAATGTTACGATATGCCAACTTGAATTCTCACCCAATCACAAGGACTACTTGCCAGTAAGATTTCTCTCAGGGTGTTCTTTTTTTTAGATAGCAAGCAGGAGACAAATGAAGAGATAATTGTTTCAAATCCTGGAGAGGGGCTGAACCTGTGAGTCATTCCAATGTTTCAAGTTAACCAGGTTGTTGACTTCAGTGGACAAAAGCAATTGAGGGGGGAAATGCCTTGCCAATGAATACAATGAGAAAGGTGCCCATAGGAGATGGATAGTTCAAATGGATATTTTGCCTGTGGAGCTTTTAGTCTTAAAAAGGCTCTTACAAACACGCAGTTGTGACCTTTGATTTCTCTTTTGTATGCTGCACTTAATATTTTCCCCTGAACTCTCACCTACATGGAGAGAGATGTCTTATCCAAGTTTTCTGTTGTTTTTCAATTTATTTTCCATTTAACTCATGTTGGCCAGAGGGAAAGGAGGATAGGGTGGCTCTTTTCTGAAGGAAAGATTGCATGAGAAGGCCAGTGTGTGTCATAAATTCCACACAACTTGTCCAAGAGAGTCAGATTAAAAAAAAAACATTGCAACAACAATATCTCCTTCCTCCATTTGTTTACTTCAGTCTGCATGATATCAAAGGGAGGGCAGCCCAGATTCCATCAAGAAACAATCTTTACAATCTCTTATTTACAAGTCCTACTAAAGAGCATAACCATTGGAGCAACAAAAAGGCCATATCTCTTCTTGCTTCCCCAGTTACCTTTAGTTATAATCTAAGAATCATATTTCAGGCAAAAGCTCCCCAATTCTGAAAAAAGCTCAACCTCATCACATAAAGCAGGGGTGTCAAACTTGCGGTCCACAAGCCAGATGTGTCACACACAGGCCATACCCACCCCACTCCACAAATGGGAAAAATGTCATGAAACATAATGTGACACTGTGAGTTTGACAGCCATGGCGTAAAGCAATTGGGTGGTAAATCTGCTGAAAACAAGGTAGTCTTTTATCCTCATCTTTTGTCCTCTCTCTTCCTAAATGCAGAAAACTCAGCTGAACCTATGAAATCCAATAACTGCTCTGAAAAAGCAGGGGAGACCTAATCTAAGTATTGTGGAAGGATACGTTATAAACAGAGGATTTGGGAGAAGTGTATTCTTGCTTGTTGTCACAGCAGCATTTTGCATTGTACATTCCTATGCTATGCATGATACAGAATTGCTAAACTTTAAATAATCATAGGAATTTCACTTTATGGGCCAATTTCACTCCCGCCATTCTTTTACTTTGGACAATTCACCTTCAGGATCCAAGGACAGTCCTTAAACTATGGCAAGAATGTTGAACATGCTTTGGAAGAGCTTTTCTCTTCTTGCTAACCTCAAAAATCTGGCACAATTCACTCTAGCAAAGGAGCCAAGTTAATATGCAAAGTCTTGTAGTCACATTGGTATCTCCTGCTCTCAGGCTCATGCTAGACAATGAGTGCACAGTTTCAACCCCACAGGCTAAAACTACCCCCACATCTCTTCCCAAATGCTGCTGATTCATAAAGTAAAAAAGAGTCACAGCAGGTTGCAGCATCCGTCTCATTGGATTTGGAAAGAAAGTTATTTGTTTGGGAGATCCATAGGAAGTTCCAGGTCTATGAACTAAACTGGTAAAAAGTAACAGGAAGCCACTTCTAAATTATCCCCAACAATGACTTAGAAGCATTCATATAGTTAAAAAGCATCAAGCTCAACTCAAAGGAATCTTCCTGTAATTCAGGGGTTCCTAAATGTTTTGCCATCACACACTCCTTTAATTCGCTTAATCCCCCCTCCAAAAAACAACAACAACCCAAACACCACAACGAACCCAAAGGGATAATGAAATCAATACAACAAAACTTTGGAAAAAGTGGATTTATTGTAACAATTAAAAGTTTCCTCATGCCTACACTGGACTTTATCTGCACCTCCCCAAGGGACGTAACGTACACTGACAGGTTGGGAAATGGGATAGAAGAGGGAAATGTTAAAACATGTGGCATGAATCCTACTGAATATATGTAATTTATTTATTTTACTGACATTTCCATTCCATTTTGTTTTTGTCCTGGCCCCATTGACATTTTGGAATTGTAGCTCTTGGCATGCCTCCCCCTGGCCCAAAAAAGTTGCACAACGTTGTACTAAAGTCATAAACAATGTACTCAATGTTTTAGTAGGGTTTTCATTGACAACTGGAGTCAGCAGCTCTTCATCCTATACCAGAAGAAAAACAGGAAGTTCTCAGAATGAATGTCCTCCAAACATCCATGTCAAGAAAGAGGTTGACTAGTAAATATTATCTTGATGCCTCTAGGAGGCTGATTTGTTTTAGGCAGTGGTTAGAAACAATCTGAGCATAGTGCAATTTTTTTGTTCTTGAGCTCCTCCAAAGTTACCACGTCTTGAATGGAAGCCAATCTGATACAACTTGAATGCCTCTGAACAAAGAATGAACGGTATGCAATTTATTATTAGAAATAGCCCTGTTAACCCTTTACTCAAACTGCAATCAAAAGATGTAGATTTTTGGGTGTGTGGGGAGACTTCTGAACAGATTGAAAAATGATATCAATGTTGCTCATGTTAAAACTACAATACAGGTCATCCTCGACTTACAACAGTTCATTTAGTGACCGTTCAAAGTTACAACAACACTGAAAAAAGTGACTTATGACCATTTTTAGTCACAATTTTTGCAGCATCCCCGTGGTCACATGGTCAAAATTCAGATGCTTGGCAACTAGTTCATATTGTCCTGTTTGATGTGATCACCTTTTATGACTTTCTGACAAGCAAAGTCAATGGGGAAACTGGATTCACTTAACAAGCAGGTTACTAACTTGACAACTGGAGAGATTAACTTAAGAACTGTGGCAAGAAATGATGTAAAATGGGGCAAAAGTCACTTACCCAATGTCTCACTTAACAACAGAAATATTGGGCTCAATCGAGGTTGTAAGTCGAGGACTACCTATATACAGAGTCACAAAAATTGTTGGACCTTAGCAAAGCAGTTCCATTTTATATTAGAAGTCATCCTTCTTCCTATAGATCTCAAAACAGTACAGTTCTCTAGATGTCTACTTAAAAATCAGTCATGCTAAGATCTGTGGCAGGTAGATGATAGCAGTCAGTTAAGATGGTTCAAGGTGTCACAAGATATCCTGTTACAGTTTCAAAATTAAATATCATGAACGAAAAATAGACAAGTCACAGTTGTTCATTCTCTTTCAATTAGTTTGACCTTGGTTTATCCATCTGAATATGTAAAAACCCTTAATAGCTGGAATAATTTCAAGAATTCTCCTGCCTAGACCTTGATTTCCATAAACTTGTCCCCAGACTAACTAGAATATACTGTATATAAGCAGTTCCACCAAATTATGGAAACACCATCATCAGAGAAAAATATCTATTCGCATTATCATCCCTTTTTCTCTGTCCCAATATGGATACGTATTTATTGGGAAATGTGATGAATATTTTATGGACCCCTTGAGGTTCCAGATGGAGCTTGGGGTTATTCCTGATTCTCTCGCCCACAGTCCGGTGGAGACCCTGGTTGCTGCCTGGAACTCGGCAGCGTCGGAGTCTCTTGACCGGATTGCGCCACTACGGCCGCTCCGAGGCAGTGGATCCAGGAGGCCTCCTTGGTTTACCGAGGAACTCCAGGAGAGGAAGCGCCGGAAGAGACGCCTAGAGCACCTATGGAGGTCCAACAAATCCGAATCGAGCCGAGCACTTCTAACATCGTGCATCAAGGAATACATCAGGGCAATTAGGACGGCAAAAAGAGCTTATATTGCCACCTTGATCGCCTCCGCTGAGTCGCGCCCAGCCGCCCTGTTTAGGATAACCCGTTCCCTCCTAAATAGGAGGGTTACAGAGGACCCCCTGCAGGGTAGGGCTGAGGACTACGTCCAGTTCTTAGCGGACAAAGTTGCTCGGTTTCGGTCGGAGTTGGACTCCGATTCTGCAGATCCAGCCGAGGCACAAGGGGATAATCTGGTAGACCACCCCTGGGTTGAGTTTCAGGATGTTGCCCCTGGGGACGTGGACAAGGCCATGAGAGCTGTGAATGCCTCCACATGTGTACTGGACCCGTGCCCCTCCTGGCTGGTTGCTAACAGCAGGGAGGTGACACGGGGCTGGATCCAGGGGGTTGTTACTGCCTCCCTTCGGGAGGGGGTCTTTCCCCCCGCACTTAAAGCGGCGGTGGTGAGACCTCTCCTGAAGAAACCATCTTTGGATCCAGCCGTTCTTAACAATTATTGTCCAGTCTCCAACCTCCCCTTTGTGGGGAAGGTTGTTGAGAAGGTGGTGGCCTTTCAGCTCCAGCGGTCCTTGGAGGAAGCTAGCTATCTTGACCCATTCCAGTCTGGCTTCAGGCCTGGCTATAGCACAGAAACCGCTTTGGTCGCATTGACCGATGACCTCTGGAGAGCCAGGGACGGAGGCTACGCCTCCATCCTGGTTCTCCTTGACCTCTCAGCGGCTTTCGATACCATCGACTATGGTATCCTTCTGCGACGACTGCGGGAGGTGGGGGTGGGAGGCACTGTTTTGCGGTGGTTCTCCTCTTACCTCTCGGACAGGTCGCAGTCGGTGTTAGTTGGAGGGCAGAAATCGATCCCTAGGCCCCTAACATATGGGGTGCCGCAGGGCTCGGTCCTGTCCCCCCTACTTTTCAACATCTACATGAAACCGCTGGGCGAGATCATTCGGCGGCACGGGATAAAATACCACCAGTATGCGGACGATACCCAGTTGTATCTGTCCGCCCCGTGCCAACTCAATGAAGCGGTGGAAGTGATGAACCAGGGACTTGAAGCTGTTAGTGACTGGATGAGGGCTAACAAACTCGTGCTCAACCCAGATAAGACCGAGTGGCTGTTGTGTTTCCCTCCCACCAATTTGGCTAGTATTCCATCTCTCAGGCTGGGGGGTCAAGCACTACGCCCCTCAGACAGGGTCTGCAACTTGGGAGTCCTCCTGGACCCACAGCTGACTTTTGAACATCACTTGTCAGCTGTGACCAGGGGGGCATTTGCCCAGGTTCGCCTGGTCCACCAGTTGCGCCCCTACCTGAACCGGGAGGCTCTCACAACAGTCACTCGTGCCCTTGTGACCTCTAGGCTGGAATACTGCAATGTGCTCTACATGGGGCTGCCCTTGAAGAGTATTCGGTGACTTCAGCTAGTCCAGAATGCGGCCGCGCGAGCGATTGTGGGTGCACCTCGTTTCACCCACATAACACCTATCCTCCGCGAGCTGCACTGGCTACCTGTCGATCTCCGGGTGCGCTTCAAGGTGCTACTTGCCACCCATAAAGCCCTCCATGGTAGTGGATCTGGATACTTGAGAGACCGCCTACTGCCAATTACCTCCACACAACCTATTAGATCTCACCGGTTAGGCCTCCTCCGAGTCCCATCTGCCGGTCAATGTCGACTGGCAACTACCTGGAGGAGAGCCTTCTCAGTGGCAGCTCCGACCCTGTGGAACGATCTCCCCGTGGAAATTCGTACCCTCACCACCCTCCAGACCTTCCGCACAGCCCTCAGAACCTGGCTATCCCGTCAGGCCTGGGGTTAAGACTACAACCCGCCCGAATAGTATGAATGTTGTGTTTTAATTATGTATTTGTCTTATATGTTAAAAGTTTGTCTCCCCCCCACTTTTAAGTTGTACGCCGCCCTGAGTCCCCCCAGGGAAAAGGGCGGCATATAAATAAACTTTACATTCAAATTCAAATTCAAATTTAGCTAATGGTCATTTACAAATTCCCTCCCCATAAATAATCTTTGCTATTTTATATATTTTCCTGGGAAAGGGCAGTGCTCTTCAGGCAGAAGTTATTTGATAACCCTTTTAGTCATCTCTACTTTACTGCCCACAGCTTCTAACCCAGAAAAATTCACACAAGGAGGAATTTAATAATTAAAGGGCATGACACAGTCCTTTTCTTGTTTCCTCATTGTCCATTTCTTGCCTACCCTCAGGGCAGTTGCAAAAAAAGAAGAGGACAATTAGTCTTTGCTTTGTTCCCAGTTCTCAACCGTCTTCCTGGTCATCCTGTGAATATGCTTCTTCTAACCTTCTCTGTAACAATTAAAAGAAGATATTTGAATACTGGGAAGACTCTTACTGAATGCTTTTAATGATAAACAAAGGAGAGCCTTGATACTTTAGAATGAGCAGAGGGATAATTGTGGCTCTACTTAATGAGGGTGTGTTTATGGCTTGTCATCTTTTGACAAAGATGTGGATAGAGACATACTACTCATTTTGTTTCATTGTGAAATTTATCTTTTCTATGGGTGAATGAAATATCCTGTCTTCATTCATTTGCACAGGAAGTGGAAATGCACTCTCAACACCACCAACAAAGGAACAATTACATCACAGATTTATGGCAGGAAGTAGGCTTCACTCCCACCTGACTGTTGTTTCCCTTAAAGAAAATGAGTAGAATACAGTATGGCTTGCTTCTTTCATTTGCACTAGGAAAAGAAGGCTTCCCTGCTTACTGTCCTCACATGGTTTACCTTCTTTGTATCTCCATCTGAAAATCTGTACTGTTGCCTTGGTCATCTACAGGTGAAACTCGAAAAATTTGAATCTCATGCAAAAGTTCATTTATTTCAGTAATGCAATTTAAAAGATGAAACTAATATATGAGATACTCATTACATGCAAAGCAAGATAGTTCAAGCCGTGATTTGTCATAATTGTGATGATTATGGCGTACAGCTCATGAAAACCCCAAATCCACCATCTCAGAAAATTAGAATATTACATGCAATCAATAAAACAAGGATTATACATAGAACAATATCGGACCTCTGAAAAGTATAAGCATGCATATGTACTCAGTACTTGGTTTGGGCCTCTTTTGCAGCAATTACTGCTTCAATGTGGCATGGCATGGAAGCTATCAGCCTGTCTCATTGCTGAGGTGTTATGGAAGACCAGGATGCTTCAATAGCGGCCTTCAGCTCTTTGGAATTGTTCAGTCTCGTGTCTCCTATCTTTCTCTTGGCAATGCCCCATAGATTCTCTATGGGGTTCAGGTCAGACGAGTTTGCTGGCCAGGTCAGACGAGTTTGCTGGCACAGTAATCCCACAGTCATTGAACCAGGTTTTGGTGCTTTTGGCAGTGTGGGCAGCTGGAAAATGAAGTCAGCATCCCCATAAAGCTCATCCGTGGAAGGAAGCATGAAGTCCTCCAAAACCTCCTGTTAAATGGCTGTGTTGACCCAGGACTTAATGAAGCACAGTGGACCAACACCAGCAGATGACATGGCTCCCCAAATCAACACAGACTGTGGAAACTTCACACTGGACTTCAAGCATCTTGCAGTGTGTGCTTCTCCATTCTTCCTCCATACTTTGGGTCCTTGGTTTTCAAATGAAATGCAAAAGTTGCTCTCATCAGAAAAGAGGACTTTGGACCACTGACAACAGACCAGGTCTGTTTTTCTTTAGCCCAGGTAAGACACTTTTGACATTTTTTGTTGTTCAGGAGCGGCTTGACAAGAGGAATACGACATTTGAAGCCCATGTCCAGGATCCGTCTTTGTGTGGTGGTTCTTGATGCACTGACTCCAGCCTCAGTCCACTCCTTGTGCAACTCCCCAACATTTTTGAATAGCTTTTTCCTGACAATCCTCTCCAGACTGTGGTCATCCATGCTGCTTGCGCATCTTTTTCTTCCACACTTTTCCTGACCACATAACTTTCTATTAATATGCTTTGATACAGCACTTTGGGAATATCCAACTTCTTTTTGCAATTACCTTTTGAGGCTTTCCCTCCTTATGGAGGGTGTCAATGATGGTTTTCTGCACAACTGTCAGGTCAGCAGTCTTTCCCATGATTGTGATTCCTACTGAACCAGACTGAGAGACCATTTAAAGGCTCAGGAACCCTTTGCAGGTGTTATGGCTTAATTAGCTGATTAGAGTGGGACATTTTGAGCCTAGAATATTGCACCTTTTCACAATATTCTAATTTTCTGAGATTGTGGATTTGGGGGTTTCATGAGCTGTAACCATAATCATCACAACTATGACAAATTACGGCTTGAACTATCTTGTTTTGCATGTAATGAGTCTATCTCATATATTAGTTTCACCTTTTAAGTTGCATTACAGAAATAAATGAACTTTTGCAAGATATTCTAATTTTTTGAGTTTCACCTGTATGACCCAAATGCATGTCATCCTGCAGGGTTAGTGGCTGATGGATTAAGATAAGATCCCACCTTCTCCTGTGAACACTCTGCTCCCTTACACCCCATTTTTAAAGTTGTAAATTAATATATTTATGAGTTGTTGTCTGTCAATGTTTTATGGGCTTTTGATGTTTGCAAGCCTCCCACAGTCGCTTCTAGGGGAAATGGGCAGCAAACAAGTTAAATAAACAAACAAATAGTAAATTAGCAAATTAGACCTGATATCTAGGCTGTTTCTGAACAACCTGGAATACAGTAAACTGGGCTTTTTAACACATCGTGATCCCTGTTTACAGCAGAGATCATTTTCAGCCATATCCCAAGGACCCAAAGTCCATTCTTCACAATATAAGCAAAATGGAATAAAATTGTGTGTCTAATTTACACTTCTCTGAATATTATGAAAGTAATATGAAGGAAAAGAGTGTTTCAGGGTCTTAGCTAAATATTTTGTTATGTTCAACATCATGACCATTATGGCCCTCATTTTGGAATATTTCCGTTCAAATGGTTACCCAAACAGTTCAGTTATATTCCTCCCATCTATGCATATGTACTAAAGACTATAGACCTATTGGCCTCTTACCACTTTGCATTTTTCCTCCATTTATAATCATGGGTGAGATGGACACTAGTGGGCTAGTGGCCTCAAACAATTCCATTCATTCTCTCCCTTATAAGGAACGTTATTTGACAAACTCCTGCAGAATATCTCTTTGGTATGTTACGTTGTATGAGCCCATGACTTCTTCAAATGTTACAGAAATTAAAGGAGAATATTTGTAGCTCAGGATTGAAATGAGGGGTGCCTGATAGATATTCTCTGAACTTGATTGTATTCTTGCAAATGTTTCATTACCCAAACTAGGTAAACACCAGTACTAGGATTAGTACTGATAATGTTACCTAGTTTGGGTAATGAAACATCTGCAAGAAAACAACGAAACTTAGAGATCAGCAAAGTCCCCTCATTATGGAAACATTTCAGAAACAAAAACTATCTGCAATGTGGAAGGAGTCAATGTTATTCCTTTTGCCAGAAGCATTTCAACAGAGGCCAGACAGCCTTCTGTCACCAAGGAGATTGTAGCAACTCCCTGCATTGTAGACCCTGCATGGAAAGGCCAATTGGCACTAGATGACTAGAATTTCTTTCAATGTTATCTTTTGGGGTACTATTTATGCAGTGAATTGTGCTTGCTCTCCAACAATGCCTACTGTCAGAGACTTTGTGCTATCAGACTGCACTGCATCCAAGCATTATTGTGAGATTAGCATTTATTTGTTTGTTTTGCAACCTTTTAAAGCTGTTCCATTTTACCCAGATTCTGGTTGGCAAACAAAATAATAATAACCACCCAATCAAAACAATGAATACAGTACAGCTCCTAACCAGGTGGAGGGCAGGGTGAGGTGAGCGGAAACATATAATGGCAACTCTATTCAAAACCCAATGAAATAAAATCATCTTAACTCTTTTATGAAAACTGTAGTGTGGGAGGCAGGGGATATAATACTGAGGCCTACCAGATCCATCTCTTCCATAGCCAATGGGCCTTTGTAGGTAGGAGGGCTCTCAGCAGGTAATCTCACAATGATATGGTAAAACCACACTTGGAACACTTCAACCAGTTTTGGTCGCCATGATACAAAGAAAAAATACTGAGATTCTAGAAAGAGTCTCAGAGAAAAGCAACAGAGATGATTAGGGGGTTGGAGGCTAAAATATACAATGAATCTTTGCAGGAACTGGGTATATCTAGTCTTAACAACGTGAAAGAGTAGGGCTGACATGATAGCAGTGTTCCAATAGCTCAGGGTTGCCACCAAGAAGAGTGAGTCAAGCTATTCTCCAAAGCACATGAGGACAGGATAGGAAGCAATGGACTAAACAAGGAGAGATGCAACTTAGAACTAAGGAAAAATTCCCTGACAATGAGAACAATTAACCAGTGGAATGGCTTGCCTCCAGAAGTTGTGAATTTATCTTGCCTTACCTGCCTACCAGCAGGAAGTCGGAACCAAACAGCATGCAGGGTGTGCACCTGTGCACAATGCACAGTTGGAATTCAGGAGGTGTGAGCATCAGCCCCTCTGCAGCCTCCGCAACCTCCACTTACCCATCAAGTATTGCAGCATAGGTATGTAGTGAGGGCTAAAGGCAGTTGCAGGCAATTCTAAATCAGCTTTAAGACTGGAAGACTTAAGTCTCCCATTAGGTTTTTTTGCAACATGCCTCAGTAACTATCTAGCAGCCTAATACAGTAAGGTGACCAGATTTTCAGATTGGTAAAGAGGGACACCTTTGACCGGGGTGTGTGTGTGCTTGATTAAAAATTTTATACGGAGCAACAAAAATTTTCATACAACGCAAAAATAGTATTGTAATTTTTTTTATTTCAACATAACTACAATTTACAAAAATAAATTGTAACTGTTGCCAAACATCAACATTTTGATCACGTGACCATGAGGATGCTGCAATGGTCGCTAAGTGTGAAAATGGTTGCTAAGTGTGAAAAATGGTCATCAGTCACTTTTTTCAATACCATTGTAACTTTGGTCACTATACCACCTTTCTTGCCGCAGTTCTTAAGTGAATAACTGCAGCTGGTATTTTGTATTTTGGATAGAATCTTTTTTTAAATAGTCTAAGACAATTTAAAAAAAGAATCCACACAGAAGAAAACTATTTTAAAAAATCCTATGCACAACAAATAAAATATTATTTTAAAATACATTAAAAAAATAAAAGAAAAAAACCCAGCTCACTTACCAGCAGGCACAAGTGAGCACTCCAAGTCAATCCAGAATGATGTAGGTGTTAATACAAAGAACTGAGCAAATTAAAATGGTGAAATTAGTCAGGGAAATATTTTTCAAAGAAACTTTGCCACCATTTTTTCCACACGAGCCAACCTCTAACCTCCGTGCCCCTCCCCTCTGGAAAATCCAGGAAGGAACACTCGCTACCTCTCTAGGCAAGTATTTCCTGGAGCTCTATGGTACTGGGTCATCTTTTCTTATAAAAGTGAGTAAAAGGGGCGGGGGGAGGTCCGTTTTCTTGCTTTAAAGTTTTAATATCTTCAATGAAAGTACTGACACAGAGAGAGAGGTTAGGACAGAGTGTCTTTTGTCTTGCCCTGGTTAGGATTTCTTAAGCAAATCCACTGGGCTTTCAACATGAAGCCAGAAAATCAGGACTTTTTAAAAACACCCCGGGACACAGGACAAATTGTTATAAATCGTAACTGTCCCGCTGAAATCGGGACGTCTGGTCACCTTATAATACAGAGGTTTGTAAACTATGGAGAGGAAGGGGGGCTTACAGGCAACTTGGAGAGTGTTTGCGATTAGTTTCTAAACCTATTCTGGTTTGCATAGGTGAAGTGATTATGAAAACTTTCTCTTAGGGTTGCTCTTCACTTGAACTATACAGGCTGAGATTCTGTACAGTAAATGTAAATGATGTCTGTCTGTTTGTCTGTCTGTCTGTCTCTCTCTCTCTCTCTCTCTCTCTTGCAAAAGGGGAATTGCCCTCATTCTTTTATTATTTTAGGACTATACTGCAAACTCTGACCTATCCAATCTCACAAGCCATTTATATAAATAAAATGGATGAGAGAAGATTTGTGTATCCTTTTTTGAAATCCTGGATTGTGAGAAGGAAGGATGCACTACGCATGGAATGGATAAATGAATGACTAGAATAATATTCCTAACAGGAAATTGCATCTTCCTAAATACTAGAGAAAGAGAAGGACATGACCTAACATTGTCAGCTACATGAATTACTGAACAAGGAACAAACAGAAGTAAACAAAAGAATATCTGATAGTGTTTCCAGTATCAGAGCAAAATTATGTATTCAAAATAAGTTCCTAAAAACATGAACACAAATATTTACTTATGATAACAAACATTTTTAAATCTTACAGAACCATCTTTATAGGAACTTGATGTTCTTTACGGTCATTGTTCATGATAAGCATCTACAGTACACAATTTATTAGATTTTTAACCCTTTAAGATCTTATTACACTCAAGGCGGCAAATACTCCTTCCTGCTCTGATTTTCCCCAGAATAACAGCCCTGTGAGGTGGGTTGCGCTGAGAGACTGGTCCAAAGTCACCAGGCTTTCAGGCTTAAGGTGGGGCTAGAGTAAGGTGACCAGACGTCCCGCTTTTGGCGGGACACCCCCGCCTTTTGATGCATATTCCCGCGTCCCGCCCGCTTTTTAAAAAGGCACACTTTTTTTGGCGCTGGCAGCTCCCGCCCATCAGCTGCTGGGCTGGCTCATTGTTTCGTTCTATGCTACCTACAAATTTAAGCCAGCCCAGCCTGCCGCTCACTAATTTGATTGGCTGGACTCCAGCCAATCAGTGAGCTGGCCAACCAACTCACTGATTGGCTGGACTCCTTAGCTGAGGACGCATGCGCGAGTTCTCCATTTTATTTCGTCTTTCTTTCTTGTTGGGGTTGCAGCTGCTGCGCTTACTCACTGGTGGTGAGTATGTTTTGTATTGTCTAATTAATTTGGTACTGTGGGAATCGGGAGGCGCTGGGGGGAGGAGACGTTGCTGGTCGCCGCGTGCTCCCTCGCTCGCGGTGGAGGAGGAGGAGGGGAAAGCAGCCCGGCGTTGCTGGTCGCCGCGTGCTCCCTCGCTCGCGGCTGAGGAGGGGGAGGAGGGGGAAGCAGGCAGCCCGGCGTTGCTCGCGGAGGAGGAGGAGGGGTGGAAGGCAAGCAGCCCGGCGTTGCGTTGCTCACGGAGGAGGAGGAGGGGGGGAAGGCAAGCAGCCCAGCGTTGTGTTGCTCGCGGAGGAGGAGGAGGGGTGGAAGGCAAGCAGCCCCGCGTTGCGTTGCTCGCGGAGGAGGAGGAGGAGGGGGGAAGGCAAGCAGCCCAGCGTTGTGTTGCTCGCGGAGGAGGAGGAGGAGGGGGGAAGGCAAGCAGCCCAGCGTTGCATGCAGCGGAGGAGGAGGAGGGGTGGGAGGCAAGCAGCCCCGCGTTGCGTTGCTCGCGGAGGAGGAGGAGGAGGAGGGGGGAAGGCAAGCAGCCCAGCGTTGCACGCGGCGGTGGAGGAGGAGGAGGGGTGGGAGGCAAGCAGCCCCGCGTTGCGTTGCTCGCGGAGGAGGAGGAGGGGGGAAGGCAAGCAGCCCAGCGTTGCACGCGGCGGAGGAGGAGGAGGGGTGGAAGGCAAGCAGCCCCGCGTTGCGTTGCTCGCGGCGGAGGAGGAGGAGGGGGAAGGCAAGCAGCCCAGCGTTGCACGCGGCGGAGGAGGAGGAGGGGTGGGAGGCAAGCAGCCCTGCGTTGCGTTGCTCGCGGAGGAGGAGGAGGAGGGGGGAAGGCAAGCAGTCCAGCGTTGCGTTGCTTGCGGAGGAGGAGGAGGAGGGGTGGGAGGCAAGCAGCCCCGCGTTGCGTTGCTCGCGGAGGAGGAGGAGGAGGGGGAAGGCAAGCAGCCCAGCGTTGCACGCGGCGGAGGAGGAGGAGGGGTGGGAGGCAAGCAGCCCCGCGTTGCGTTGCTCGCGGAGGAGGAGGAGGGGGGAAGGCAAGCAGCCCAGCGTTGCACGCGGCGGAGGAGGAGGAGGGGTGGAAGGCAAGCAGCCCCGCGTTGCGTTGCTCGCGGAGGAGGAGGAGGAGGGGGGAAGGCAAGCAAGCAGCCCGGCATTGGTCGCGGAGGAGGAGGAGGGGGTGGAAGCAGCCCGGCGTTGGTGGTCGCCGCGCGCTCCCTCGCTCGCGGCCAGGCTTTGGTCCCGCCTTTCCCGCTCTGCGTGGGAGAATGTGTGTGTGTGTGTGTGTGAGAGAGAGAGAGATTGTGGGTGTGTGTGTGTGTGTGTGTGTGAGAGAGTGTGGGTGTGTGTGTGAGAGAGAGTGTGGGTGTGTGAGAGTGTGAGAGGTCATAAAATGGGGCAAAACCAATGTGACCACTGTCTGTGATTCCTTTGTTCCATCCAACTATATACCAATTATCCCATATCCAATAAAATTCTGATTCTTCTTTTCCCTGTATTTCTTTTGTTAATATATCCATTTCGGCACAGTCCATAATTTTTCTTATTATTTCTTCTTCATTTAGGTTTAGTTTATTTTTCCACTTCTGGGCGAAAGCGATCCTTGCTGCTGTAAGTATGCGTAATATTAGATATTGTATTTCTTTTTTGTATTTCATCGGTATAATTCCTAATAGAAAGAGTTCAGGTTTCCAATCTAACTTAACCTTTGTTATTTCTTCCAACCAATTTTTGATCCTTTTCCAGAATTTTTTTGCCTCTTCACAAGTCCACCATAAATTATAATATGTGCCATGATGTATTGAATCACATTTCCAGAAATTTAGCGAGGTATTTGTTGAAATTTTGGCCAACCTTGACGGTGCCAGATGCCATCTATAATAAAGCATTTTGTACTGGTTTTCCTTGTATGGGATTGATAGTGTCATTCTTAAATTTATTCCCCAAAATTTTTCCCATTTGTCTAGTTCAATGTTATAGCCAAAGTTCTGTGCCCATTTTATCATTGGTTCTTTTACAATTTCCTCTTCCATTTGATACTTCAAGAGGAATTTGTATATTTTCCCTATCATCTTTCTGTCCAGACTTTGAATAATTTTATCCAATTCGTGTGGTTCTGTTTCAATACCATATATTTTAGTGTCTTTATTGTATTTAGTTTTAATTTGGAGGTAGGTTAGCCAATCACCTTTCATATTCTGATCTGCCAATTCTTCAATTGTTTTTAAATTTCCCTGTCTATCAATTAGATCTCTGTATCTTAGAATTTTGTTCCAATCTGTAAAATTTGGGTGTGTCGTTCTTTCTGTTGGTGATAGCCAATTTGGGGTTTTCACATAGTGGTTTTTTTATTTTGAGCCATTGTTGCACTAAAGTTCCAATTAAATGATTTTGAAAGTATTTGTGCATTTTATGTTTGTCATTCCATAAGAAATTATGCCAGCCTGCCTGCAGGTCATGACCTTCTAAGATCAGAATTCTTTTATTCTTTAACTCAATCCAATCCTTCATCATTGTCATTGTTACTGCAGTTGCGTATATACTAGGCTCCCTGTGTGCTTCCATCCATCGCTACGAAGATCTGCTGACTCTGCCTGCCTGCTGGTAAGTGAGCCGGGTTTTTTTTTTGTTTTTTTAATGTATTTTAAAATAATATGTTATTTATTGTGCATATGGTTTTTTAAAATAGTGGTATTCTGTGTTGATTCTTTTTTTAAATTGTCTTAGACTATTTAAAAAAAGATTCTATCCAAAATAAATTGAAACAAGCCATTTTTAAAATTTCTATGCACAATACTTTGAAATGGACTCAGGAGTCATGATTGACACTGAGTGAATTTGCACTTTAATAATCAGGAAGATACAATGGCATTGAAAAAAGTGACTGATGACCATTTTTCACACTTAGCGACCATTTTCACACTTAGCGACCGTTGTGGAACCTCATGGTTTAAAAATGATTTTACTTCAATTTATTCTGTGTGGAATAGTTTGAAATGGTGACAGTATAAATTATTGCTGGTGTAATACTTAACAATGGTTTTTAAGGATTTCTTTTATTTATAGAATACCTTTTTATTATTTTGGGGGGATTTTTATTTTTAAATTGTTTATAAAATGTATTTACTACAAGAAATGTTCCTTTTTGCAAATGTGATCTTTGCAAATCTTTGTGATGCAATATGTTCAGACCAGGTTTATGTGTCTCAAAGTGGCTGCTATTCTATGGGCAGGGCAGGTTGGTGCAAGGCAGCTTTGCCAGATTTGGTGTGTTTCACCCTCATTGAATTTTATATAGTATAAAATCATATAATTTTAATTTTTTTTAGATTATTAACATGAGTAAGAAAAGAGGATGCAAATTCAACGATGATCTAAGAAATGAATTTCCTTTTCTTAAAAAAACAAAAAGCGACCACATAGTAAGATGTGAGAAATGCAATGGCGAATTTTCTATTGCGCACGGTGGGAGGCATGATATTACAAAGCATTTGGAGACGCAGAAACATAAGAGATATGTAGATGCTGTTGCATCTTCCTCCAGAATGCAAGACTATTTTCATAAACCAACATATGCAGACGAAGACAAGAAATTAGCATTGGCAGAAGGACTTATGTCTTTTCATACTATTAATCACAATCATTCCTTCCGATCTATGGACTGTACATCACAAGTGGTCAAAAAGTTATTCAACAAAAAATTTACCTGTGCTAGAACTAAATCCGAGGCAATTGTGCGTAATGTGCTTTCCCCATATGCATTTACAGAATTAAGCAAAAATCTAGAGAAAATTAATTTTGTATCCATATACTCTGATGCATCAAATCATAAGGATATCAAATTATTTCCAACCCTTATTCGATTTTTTGATTCGGAAACTGGAATAAAAATTAGAATGTTAGATTTTGTTTCTTTGCCTGGCGAAACTTCGGAAATAATTTTCAGTTCCATTATTAATATTTTGGAACAAAACAATTTAAAACACAAAATAATCGCATATTGTGGAGACAATACAAATGCAAATTTTGGAGGAAAAGTGAGAAGGGGTACCAACAATATTTTTTATAAATTAAACCAAAACCTTAATCAAAATATTATTGGTGTTGGTTGTGCAGCGCACATAATACATAATGCTATTCAAACAGCTGCTGACTTGTTGCCCATAGATGTGGAAAATATTATTGTTAAAATATATTGTTATTTTCATATATACACTGTGCGCGTTGAAAGTCTTAAAGAATTTTGTCAAGATGCGGAAGTCGAATATCACAAAATGCTTGGATATAGTAAAACACGCTGGTTAGCTCTTTTGCCAGCTGTCGAAAGAATTTTGAAACTATACGATCCTTTGAAGTCCTACTTTCTATCACAGGATAGATGTCCTAGAATTTTAAAAGAGCTTTTTGAAAAAGAATATTCAAAAATTTGGCTAGAGTTTGTACACAATCAAGCAGCTCTTTTTCAAAATAGTATAAAAATTATTGAAGGTGACAAAATTTCGGCAATTGAAGTAGCAAATGAACTTAATAATTTAAAATTTCAGTGTCAACAGCGGTTAGATGCAATTTTTATTCCCATTACTATCCGTAATACTATAAGGCAGCTAGAAGAAGAAGGTGCAATAAATCATGCAGATACCATGAATCATTTAAAAAACTTCTATAGTAACTGCGTAGATTATTTAGAAGAGTGGACGGTACATTTTAACAATATTGAACATTTTAATTGGGTTGAATTAAAAAAAGAACTTGATTGGCATGATGTGCAAAAATCATTCGAGCATATTCATCAAAATTTCCCAAATAGTGATATTTCCGAAACTAATCTTTTTACTGAGGTATCACATTTAAAACTATATATGAATAAGGAAAAAGTTGAATCTTGGGCATCAGCAAAAATGACAATAGAGAATAAATGGATAGAAATGTTTAATCATTTTCAAAGAAACCATATTTCATATAATAATGTATTAAAAATTGTGGAATACGCGCTGTCCTTACCAGGAACTAATGCTGCGATTGAACGTGTTTTTTCTACGGTAAATCAAGTGTGGACATCAGAAAAATCACAATTAAATGTTGAGACTTTGAAAGCCATTTTATGTGTAAAATATAATTTAACGAATTCGTGTGAAAAATTTCATGACCTTTTAAACAATGACAGCAATCTACTAAAAAAAATTCACTCAAGTGAGAAATATGCCAAAGAGTAAAATTATTCTGTACATAATTTTTGTCAATATATTTAATAAATATAAATGTAAATAAATGTATTATATTTGTACTGTACATAATTTTTGTCAATATATTTAATAAATATAAATGTAAATAAATGTATTATATTGTAGTTATGTTGAAATAAAAAAATATTACAATACTATTTTTGTGATGTATGAAAATTTTTGTTGCTCCGTATAAAATTTTTAATCAAGCCCCCCACCCCACCCGGCAGAAGCCCCGGGACCGAGTGGAAGTTCTCTGCGCGAGGTGAAACGGCCGGCAGCTGCCTCTCCCATGAAGCTGAAAGAATGGAAGGAGGAAGGAAGAGAAAAAAGGAGGAAGGGAGTGAGTGAGGAAAGAAAAGGATGGAAGGAGGGAAGAAGGAAGGAAGAGAGGGAAAGAACAGAAGACAGATAAGGTGAAGGTAGATAAGCAAGAGGAATGAAGGAAGAAGTGAGGAGTCTCGAGGAGGGGGAAAACATTTAGTGACCAAAGTTACAATGGCATTGAAAAAAGTGACTGATGACTATTTTTCACACTTAGCGACCGTTGCGACCATTTTTCACACTTAGCGACCGTTGCGACCATTTTTCACACCTAGCGACCGTTGCGACCATTTTTCACACTTAGCGACCGTTGCGACCATTTTTCACACTTAGCGACCGTTGCAGCATCCTCATGGTCACGTGATCAAAATTTTGTTTGGCAACAGATTCGTATTTATCCTGGTTTCAGTGTCCTGGGGTGACCTTTTGCCAAAAAAATTTTTTTAACACCCCCCCCCCCCTGTGAAGGGCGTCCCTCTTTTCCAATCTGAAAATCTGGTCACCTTAGGCTAGAGATCATGCTTTGAAGTTCTCAAGATTTTAGATAATCATTATTACAACCCATAGTGTATATGTATATGTATATATATATACACACATAGAATATACATAGAATATTTCCCTTAAAATCTTGTAAGGAAGTATTCCATGTATTATTATTGATTTATTATAGAGAATATGTAACATTTTTGCTGGCTCCAAGACCATCTCAAGATTTTACAACAAGCTAGAAGTTAAAAGAAGGGAATTCTCAGTTTGTGCTTCATTTTTAAACTGTTTTTTTTTACTACTTCTCTCATAAGTTTTTTTTAAAGTGTTAGAAAGATTAGAAAACTCTGCAAAACCTGTTGATGTAGACTCTACATTGTAGAGGCAAAAGAACAATGAACACCGTATCCCTTGCTAACGATGGAAATGTCCCACAGTAAATATTAGCAGAAGAGGAAGACTGCATGTCGAGAGAGAGCGAGAGCGCCAGAGGAAGAAGAAGAAGCTGGTGCTTATCTAAAAAAGCAAGGCCCCTCCCCTTTTCATGCAAGCTGAATGTGCTGCTTCCTTTTCCAGTGGTAAATGGTCAAGAACCATGCTGGAAGCATCTGAACAAGCGAGGCTTTCTCCTGTTTGCTTCTCCGGTCTTTGCTGCAGCTTTGCTTCATTCATCTTTGGACGTGGATAGGAAAGCACACAGTCAGTGAAAAAAAAACAACCACCAAGGGGGGAGCATTTCTGAATGCTTACAGGATGGATTTCCTTAACAGTACAACAACCTCTGCTCCGCGTGAGTACTCAAAACCCATCCTTGTGCAAAATGACAAACGTACAACTTACGCTTGATGTGTTTAAAAAAGAAGGGAGGTGGGGAATCGCTGCCTTGCTCTCTCTTTTCTCTCTCAAAAAACTTTTTAAAGTAAGTTCTGGAAACTTTACGCCTCTCTTGCCTGCATTTACGAGTGTTGTTGGGTGTGAAAAGCAAGCAGAAAAAAACCGAAACTTGTGCATACGTGCCTGGGACAAGGCTGGAATCCAACTCGTTTGCAAAGATCAACCTTTATTTTATTTTTTTCAACGGCATAGCTGAAAGTGTAATTGAAAGGGGGCTGAAAAGGAGCGATTAAGGGGTTGATTTCCCTTTTCACCAAAAGGTGGGGAAATGCAGTTGTTTAACTGCGTTCTGCTTCTTTCGCTGTGCCCTCTTTGAGGTGTTAGCACCTTGCTCAAATACAGACAGGGAACTGTCTCTCGGTAACATGAGAGCCAAGCCCCAAACTGACGGTCTATATTTAGCCACAATGCATTTTTGTTTTCCAATCGTTTCTCAGAACTGGTGTTGCAGCCACTGAATGACAGCCGATTGAGGGGGGAATGTGGGTGGGCGTGTTTCCTGTTTCCAGAATGTTATGTACTTTGGTGAAAAGTTATAGCAGGAACCGAGTTAGCCCTGGGAGATTTCATGTGGGCGGTGAACCAACACTCGATCCTCAACACGACCCTGAGAACTGAGAATTAAGGCCGAGATCATATTGCAAGCTAGAGAGGGATGGGAATTTACAGGCAACTGGTTTCATAATGCTCAACGCCGTTAGTATTTTTACCCATAATATCAGGGATGTGGCTTGTACAGAAGTACCTTACATCAAAATTAGGCCCTGCCTCCCACTTTAAAACGAACAGAAAAAAAAGATGTAGGGGAAGAGCTAATCCAGTACAGTGGAGACTATCTCTTGTTCCTGTCACGTGTTCAGGCCACAGCCGGTTATCAAAGGATGTGAAGGTCTGTGAGAGCAGACATATTAACATAAACTAATTGTTGTTGACTAAGTTTAGACTTGATCAAAAATTGTCAGATTGCAAAATGATGGCGTGGCATTGAGACCCATATCCTGCTTCAATGCAAATGTATAAACATGTTTTCTGGTTGTTAGGTGGAGTTTCAAGGGAAGGATGCAAGATATTTGCTGCCTTTCCTCCTCTGCGATAAATATTTGTAAATGCACCGCTTTTGCAGTTATGCCTTTGATTTTTGGTAACCCTGACTTTTATTTTGACTTACTAAAGTAAAATGCAAATAGTTGCTACTCTGTGATCCTATGGGCACATCCTAAATCAATTTATCTATAACCGATGGCCCTGACCTGTCCCATTTGTAGGAAAAAAAAGGAATAAAAGATACAGATAGGCAAGGGAAATGGGGGATTTAAGAGGTGTCAGACAAGGTGCTTTGGCTTTGAATCCTTCCATTGCTCATTTAAAGCCCCACCTAATGTTTCCCCAAGAAATTCTTTCCAATGGATGTAGCCCATGAGAGAAAGCAATTGGTTCCGCTGTCTGCTGAAAATAGAAATTTTACTTGTTCTCGGGAAATAAGTTTTCTTTGTTAGGTGGGACTTTAATGGTAAAGGTTCCCCTCTCACATACGTGCTAGTTGTTCCTGACTCTAGGAGGCAATGCTCATCTCCATTTCAAAGCCGAAGAGACAAAGACATCTCCATGGTCATGTGGCCGGCATGACTAAACACCAAAGGCACATGGAATACTATTACCATCCCACCAAAGATGGTTCCTATTTTTCTACTTGCATTTATATATGCTTTCGAACTGCTCGGTTGGCAGAAGCTGGGACAAGTAATGGGAGCTCACTCGTTTATGCGGCACTAGGGATTCAAACTGCTGAACTGCCGACCTTTCTTATCAACAAGCTCAGCGTCTTAGCCGCTGAGCCACCACATCCTACTTTAATGGTAGCAGAGCTAATACAAAACTAGAGAGTCACCAGTGCTTAGGAGAGACCAGTGACCCAGTGACTTCTATTGGATTTCTTCTTATTTTGCAGTGTTTCATTATAGCTGATTGGAATCCAAAATAAATTGGATTGCACATTTATTGGAATCCAAAATAAATTGGATTGCACCTTTTCAATAATTGTCAATGTAGCTATCAAAAAGTTATAGTATGTGTGCAAAATAATTCGCTAGGGGTTTGGATTGATTGAGAAAAAAGTATGCAGCACACATGCTTCCTTTTAATGTAAAAAGGCAGACAGCAATCCCCCTTAACACCTGAATTTCAGAGCCTGCAGCTCTGCCTGACAGGATATTGGCTGATACCACCCCTCAGGCATAGCTTTTCTCTACTCTTGAAGCAGCCGTGTCAGCTCCAGGTTTGAAGAGATCCAAGGCAAGCTGCCTTGCTTCCCCTTCACCAAGTTTTCCTGATTTATGCGGACTTCCTGAACTTTGAGCACAGAATAGGCCTAGCAGTGGAGGTTTATGGAGGAGTGTTATGCAGCTATGGCAAAGGAACTGCCATTTGCCTTCCCCAATTCCTAAATAACAAATTGCTCCAGAAAGAGAATTGGAACTGCAGGTAGACTCAAGGCCAGTTAGTGACAAGTTCTGCTGGATTCTGAAAACGTTATGAAGATCCAATATCTGCCCCCTTTCCCCTCTGTCTGTCTGCAGTCAAATGGCCACATTTTGGGCCTTCGTCTTTTTGCAGTGCCCCATCATCACAGGACATTTTTGCCAGAAACCGGTGCTTACTTGCAGTATTTGGCAAAAACCACCTCAAAGCAATGGATTCGCTTAATGGCCACCACATTTACTTTACAGACAATGTACTCGCTTAACAACTGCCCCCATAAGTTGTAAAATTGATTCTGATCATATGACCCACTTCATGGCCTTAATTGGGGCCTCCATTATGGTCCCTAACTCGACCATGTCAAAAGATTTCGTCTTCAAGCTTTCTGATGGTTTGACCAATTCTTGACAGGAAGTGGGGAGGATCCTTGGAGTTATGATAACTCTTTGACACCCCCACCCCCCCGCCCACCCAAAAAACTCATTTCACTAGGGCATATGGGCCTTTTCAAAATACTGTTTTCTCTTCTCCCCACCCCACCCCCTCTGATACAAGGTTCAGTATCTATAGAAAATCAAGATGCATCCCTTTCATCCTTCTACAGTGCCTTCTCCCTCTGTGTGGCAACATTCTTTTACTGTCGTGCTAAATATGGAATATTGGGAGGGTCAGGCTCCTGGCTTCCTTGCAAAAATGTGCCACTGATAGGAGAAAATATGTCAAGGATCCCTCCCATAGATTATTAGGTAAATCTGTCTATGCCAATATATAAAATAAAAAGATGTTTGTCAGCATTTGTCAGGCCATGTACTGATGCTGTTCATCTTTGGTGTAACTATTCCAGCATCCATATGATTAGGTGCATCATAAAACCGCAAGCACACAAAAGAACAGCAGGTCATCTAATCCAACATTATCTAAAATCCAGCCCAATTTCCATTTGAAAGTGACATTCACCCCAGAATACAGATAGTCCTCGACTTACAACAGTTCATTTAGTGACCATTTGAAGTTACAATGGCAGTGAAAAAAGTGACTTGAATGTTTTTCACACTTAGAACTATTGCAGCATTCCTGTGGTTGCATGATTAACATTCAGACACTTGGCAACTGGCTCATATTTATGATGGTTGCAGTGTTCTAAGGTCATGCAATCATCTTTTGCAACCTTCTGACAAGCAAAGTCAATGGGGAAGCCAGTTTCAGTTAACAGCAGTGTTACTTGGGCTGAATTATGGTTGTAAGTCAAGGATTACCTGTAGTTTTTATAATCAGAGAGGGCCATGTACGTTCATTTTGTTTAGTGTCAGAAATTTCACCATAACCGAAGGACTGCATCTAGAAAACAAACACAGAATTGATACTCTGCTATTGTGAAAAGCATATTAGAAAAACTTTTCTCTGCTGGTGTCCAATTTTTAATGTCCTTGGAGATTTTATGTCTTATATTGCATTAAGGAAAAAAAATAAAAAACGGACAAAAATGTTGACATGGAGGCAATAAAGCTATATTTTTCATATGTTGGCTATCCTCAAAAGGCAATCCTTTAGGATATTTTTGTTCCAGTGGGTTTTAATATGTGTTTAGCTATTGCTTAGTTCTTTTTTAAAGCACAAATGTACAAAATTACTGCTCATAAAATTCTTTGGAAGGATCTCTTGCCTCACAGTTTGGGCCTAGCAGTGTGAGAGCCTCCACTTCACAACAGGGTACAAACAAAAGTTCAAATCAGCAATAGGTTTTGTTGTGAATTGCTTTTGTTAAAAAATACCCCATATTGTTGCAAGTTGCCTTGGAACTTTCATTTTGAAGCCAAAGACAATATAGACATCTTTGAGAAATATATGAGAAATCATCAAGAATTCCGTTCTTGGATGGAACTACAGACCTATCCAAAAGGCCACAGAGAGATGCGCACATAGGAAACTATGTCTCTTGCTGCCCATCATCTGATAAAAATGAGGGGTATTATGAACCCTGCTTAGTGGTGACACTATGCTGGAGGCAGTCATTATGAAAAATTCATTGAATTATATCCTGCTGTCTCCCCCTTATTTCCCATTACTTAAAGGGAGAAAAAACCAATCACTTTATGTCTCATGATAAACAGGAGAAGTCTAGATTCCTTTTACTTCCTTTCATAAAAGGAAGGAAGGGAAGATACATTTTCTCCCTCCCTGTCTACTTATTTTCCTCCTTGAAAAATGAGTAATTAGCTTGATCTTGTAGAAACATTGTCAGCTTTCTTGCCTGCTGCCGTTTCTCCAAATTTCCTTCAGGCACTACAGAGAAATGGAGCCATTTCCCCAATGGAGAAAACAAGCTGTTTCATAGCATGTTTTTATAAGGAAGGTGGGGAGAAAAGAAAGAGGGAGGGAGAAAGAAGGAAGGAAAGAAAGAAAGAAAGGAGAGAGAGAGAGAGAGAGAGAGAGAGAGAGAGAGAGAGAGAGAGAGAGAGAGAGAGAGAGAGAATGAGAGAAAGCAGTCTGATGCTGTACTGTTTGGAAGCCTTCTGGCTGTGAGGACCTAATCCTGCAGCTTGTTATCTTGCCTCTGCAGTGCTACATTCTCATTCTCAGAAGAGCAGAGAAATACAAACCATTGTTGATGAAAATGGAATATGAATGTCGGTGTTTTATAACAAACAAACATTTGCAGTGTTATTAAACTGATGTTTCATTGTGCAGGCAGTGCCATATGTATGACCATATTATGAATTTTTCATTTTAACTAACTATGTTTACATTAAAAGATGAGTCTTCTCAGCTAGACTTTTGACTAGACCACTTATTGAATGTGTAGAGTTCATGTGTATAAAGGTTACCTTAAAACAGCAAATAATTTCAAATCATTTTGTCATTCAACACAGATAAAATGTTGGATAATGTGATCTAGGATCCACAACTATTCATTTTTTGAATAAATACAACATATCAACAGATAGAAGGCTCTCTCTGTAGGCTTTCTAAAAAAGATTTCTATATGCAGGTAGTCCAGGTAGCAACCACAATTGGGATTGTCAACTGGATTATTAAGCAAGACGGTTGCTAAGTGAAACCATGACTTAGGCTCTTACTTCAGCTTTCCTTTGGCTTTACAGACCTGAGATGGTTGTACATGAGAGGATTGGTCATAAAATTACTTTTTCATCATGGCCTACAACTGTGTATGGTCGTTAAACGAGTGTTCCAAGTGACACTCCCAACAGAATCAAAATTCAAAACTCTGTTCCTCAATGCATGAATATATTAGAGATGCCATATTGACATATCCGGGAAAACTCAAATCTGAAAGCCCTGGGTTTCCCTACCCAAAGTAAAGTCAAAGTTCCTTCCCCTCCATCCACATGTGCATCACATGGTCCAATCAGGTTACTGTCCCAGGTTTGGTTGCCTTCCAGTCACACCTTCCCTGGTGCAGGCACCTCCAGTGTGACTTCCAGTCACACCTCCCCAAGTCCTTTACTCCCAAGGGGAAAATGTTGTTATGATTACACACCCTACATTATCTTCACCTCCCCCCTCCCGTTCCCACAGCTTGCTCATCCACCGCTGAAGACTCCCATTAAAAATGGCTCCAGGACTGATAACTACCTGTATAGATACCTTGAGTGAAATGTCCTAGTTCTCATTTCTGCAAATCAAATAAAGATCAACTCAAATGTATTCATTATTTACCAATTGCAGTTTTAACAAGCTAATCAGCGTATTTCATGTCTGTGGTATGTACCAAGTTGCCTTTTAAGCTTTTGATTTTTCAAACATACAGAGAATTGGTGAATTGTTGGTGCACAGCACTTGTAGCTTCATTGTTTCCTGAAAAATCTGTATTTAGAAAACTACATCCCTCTATCCCCTTAGGAATCTAAGTCAAAGTGTTCCAAATCTAGCCTGCTGTTTTTGTTTAATTCTGTTTTCTGAAGATATTATAGAGCCAATCAGGACGAGTACTCTACATAATACATTTTCACTTGCATAATTGGAATGCAATTATTCCTGATTAACATAGAACAGATATGAGTGGTTGGACACCAATTGGCTATGATTTGATGAATGGGCCTTTTCCCCAGAGAAGAACAGAAACACATCATCTAATTTATATGACCATCAGCATAATTTTTAAAATCCAGGCAAATGTATAGTATTGTCTGGTGAAGGGATTACAAAGGCTTTCTTGTAGATTAGGTCTCTGTGAGGGTGATAAGAGCTACAGAAGCATCTTTGGAGAATGATTTATTTCCACCCCCAGCCCAGATCATCTCTAGCGCCAACCACCTGGCATATAAAACCAGCAAGAAACAGTATGAGGAATCCATATTAATAAGCTATCCCAAGACATTGCCATAATTATTGTCATTAAATCCTTTTCTGAAACAATGACTGCTTGTTTGCTGAATGAAGGTACATGGACAGTCAGATAAACCAGTTGACTTTGCAAAATCTCTAAAGCAGGGCAGCCTCTCATATAATTTGTTCTGCAACATATTTGGAGAGATCCACAGGGATCTCTCCAAATTAAAATGACAAATTCTGCTGAAAACTACTGTCTGTAAAACTTTTTTGGGGGAAAATATGCCATTAGTGCTGAAAAGTGGATTTCCACCATAAACATCATTTCCCATTTCTTTTTCATGGTAAGCTTATTTAAAGAGTGACTCATTCCTTGTCCTACATCCCTTGAGCCCTAAAATGTTTTTAAGTGTCCATTATTTTTTATGTATTATTTAACCTTGTTTTCAGTTGTGCTTTAATTAATTTTTATTTATTTTTTATATATTATCTTCAACTGACCACCTTGAGTGTCCCTTTTGGATAAAAAGATAGAATGTTTAGTATTTAAAGGGGGGAAATATGCTTAGTGTGTCACAGTAACTTAATCTGGGAAACCTTTTTGTTATTGCTAATGTTTATTTACTATTACTACACATGCAATTGAAAGTACATACACTTTTAATAGATGCTTATACTGAATCCTCTAGATATTATATTGAAATAGAAAGAGATGAAATTATATTACGTATTAAAGTTCCATTGGGATATCACAACATGAGTGAGTCATATTTGTTTTTGCTAGAGTACACACTTCCTCTGGAAAGAGGGCTGAGTTAATGTTGGGGGCAAGTCTTATTGAGCAGTATACAAGAAATAATAAAAATACAACACGGGGAATATCTCTTTTTTCCCCTTTTTCCTTTATTTGGGCGAACTGGGAATTTTGGGTTTTATTGAGTTTATTGTATTGGCTTAATTTGTTTAAATTTCAACATGTTCATGTGTTTCTCACTCCACAATGGGAGAAAACTTGGCAGTTTAGTCTTTCCAAAGCTACATTCAGTCAAAGGGCTTCAAGTTGCCAATCCTGGTTGAAGACAAACAGTCCATGTTGATAAAATGAATGACATTCAGTTCAATGCTCTTGTATGAAATAGCACGTGTTGCACATTTAAGACCCTGATTTCCTTTCTAATTGACTTATTCTCACCTGGCTTCAAATGTAGATAGTTTTTCTAACTTCTGTATATGGCTCTCCAGAATCACATAGAATTTTAAGAGGCCATTCTTTTTTTTTTGCTGAGAATAATTGATTGCCTGTTTCTGATATACAGTTTATGCCAGTAGATAAACAAAATCATTCTCAAACCATATTATCTCCAGTTTATGAAAGTACTTATACCATATGCTTCAGAAGGTATATTATGCTAATACACCACTGTGTATCTTTTTTTTTTTTGTAGTTTAGAAAAATGGTTGAACTACAGTTCTAAAAAATGACAATATTGACCAGGAATATTTTTTTTTTTTTTTTTTTTTATGTGATTTTATTGAGATTTGTAGGCCGCCCTTTTCCCTGAGGGGACTCAGGGCGGCTCACACAAAATCGGGGAAGGGGAGATACAGACAATAACAAAGACACATATAATAAAAACAGTAACCAACATGCATTCATCATTCGGGAGGGGCAACTATCTTCATCCCCAGGCCTGACGGGCTAGCCAGTTCTTCAAGGCTGCGCGGAAGGCCTGGACGGTGGTGAGGGTACGAATCTCCACGGGGAGTTCGTTCCAAAGGGTCGGGGCGACTACTGAGAAGGCCCTCCTCCTTGTAGTTGCCAGCCGACACTGGCTGGCCGATGGAATACGGAGGAGGCCCAATCTGTGTGATCTTATTGGTCGCAGGGAGGTAATTGGCAGAAGGCGGTCTCTCAAGTATCCAGATCCACTACCATGTAGGGCTTTATGGGTGATTAACAGCACCTTGAAGCGCACCCGGAAGTCGACAGGCAGCCAGCGCAGCTCGCGGAGGATAGGTGTAATGTGGGTGAACCGCGGTGCACCCACTATCGCTCGCGCGGCTGCGTTCTGCACTAGCTGAAGACGCCGGATGCTCTTCAAGGGCAGCCCCATGTAGAGCACATTGCAGTATTCCAGCCTAGAGGTCACGAGGGCCCGAGTGACTGTTGTGAGTGCCTCCCGATTCAGGTAGGGTCGCAACTGGCGCACCAGGCGTACCTGGGCGAATGCCCCCCTAGCCACAGCCGTCAAATGGTGGTCGAATGATAGCTGTGGATCTAGGAGGACTCCCAAGTTGCGGACCCTCTCTGAGGGGTATAAAGTTTGACCCCCCAGCCTGAGAGATGGAATATTGGTGGAATCCTTGGGAGGGAAACACAACAGCCACTCGGTCTTTTCTGGGTTGAGCACAAGCTTGTTAGCCCTCATCCAGTCCATAACCGCCTCCAGACCCCGGCTCATCACGTCTGCCGCTTCATTGAGTTGGCACGGGGCGGACAGATACAGTTGAGTATCGTCCGCATATTGATGGTATCTAATCCCGTGCCTGCGGATGATCTCTCCCAGCGGTTTCATGTAGATGTTGAATAGTAGGGGGGATAAGACCGAGCCCTGAGGCACCCCATATGTTAGGGGCCTAGGGGACGATCTCTGCCCCCCCACTAACACCGACTGCGACCTGTCCGAGAGGTAGGAAGAGAACCACCGCAACACGGTGCCTCCCACCCCCACCTCCCGCAGTCGTCGCAGAAGGATACCATGGTCGATGGTATCGAAAGCCGCTGAGAGGTCAAGGAGAACCAGGATGGAGGAATGTCCTCCATCTCTGGCTCTCCATAGATCATCAGTCAATGCGACCAAAGCGGTTTCAGTGCTGTAACCGGGTCTGAAGCCTGACTGGAAGGGGTCGAGATAGTTTGCTTCCTCCAAGGACCGCTGGAGCTGAAAGGAATAACAGGATCTTGAAATAGCTAAGCAGAAATTGACCTGCTAGTACTTTAATGGAAGGTTGCTAGGGCTTTGCTTTACACTGGAATTTTTTTTTTAAACCCAGGAGAAAGTAAAAGTCACCACCACTTCCCATACTGTAATTCTGCAAAAACTTAAACCAGTGGTTCTCAACCTTCCCAATGCCGCGACCCTTTAATACAGTTCCTCATGTTGTGGTGACCCCCAACCATAAAATTTGTGTCTCGGTTCCTAAGACCATAAAAAATATGTGTTTTCCAATGGTCTTAGGCGACCCCTGTGAAAGAGTCGTTTGACCCCCCAAAGGGGTCCCGACCCACAGGTTGAGAACCACTGCCTTAAACGGTTACATCCATGCTGTCTCCAGACTTAATGGAGATTTATTTTATTTTATTATTTCTACAAAATCTGAGGAACCAATGCTGAGAACAGCTGAAATCTAATGCTGCAGGATCCAAACTGACTCAGTCACTGGGAGGTTTTGTCTTCTGAGCTTTCAGAATCGTGCTGGAGCCCATCTTCAGGGAACTTCTCTTTGCTGGTGACCTACCGAGATTGGATCCTGCAACATTATCTTGGGACATGTATATACAATACAATACAATACAATACAATACAATACAATACAATACAATAATACAATAATACAATAATACAATACAATACAATACAATACAATACAATACCAGAGTTGGAAGGGACCTTAGAGGTTTTCTAGTCCAACCCCCTGCCTAGGCAGGAAACCCTATACCATTTCAGACAGATGGCTATCCAACATCTTCTTAAGAACTTCCAGTGTTGGGGCTTTCAAACTTCTGGAGGCAAGCTGTTCCACTGGTTAATTGTTCTGTTAGGAAATTTCTTCTCAGTTCTAAGTTGCTTCTCTCCTTGATTAGTTTCCACCCATTGCATCTTGTTCTGCCCTCAGGTGCTTTGGAGAATAGTTTGACTTCCTCTTCTTCGTGGCAACCCCTGAGATATTGAAATACTGCTATCATGTCTCCCCTAGTCCTTTTTCCATTAAACTAGACATACCCAGTTCCTGCAACCGTTCTTCATATGATTTAGCCTCCAGTCCCCTAATCATCTTTGTTACTCTTCGTTCATTCATATTTGTCCTCATTCGTGAAATCTAATGTTTCAACCATCTTCACAGCTACAAGCAGACTTTTTCCCATTGCTTGCTGGTTATTTGGTCGGGATTTTTTGATCGCAGCTCTTGAAACTGTTTTAAAGTCTGCAGCCACTCTTGTGGCTTCTCAGTCTCAAAGGTTCACATTTAACAAAGTTGGCATAAAGGCTGAGGTTCTCCTAACTTCCAAATAATGCCAACAGGTTTTTCCCTTCCATTCAACATTTTCAAAAGATTGTCCAGACACATACCTTCAACATCGAGAGTCTGGGATTCTGTAAGGTTTTGAAATAGGAATATGCAACTTTTTATAGGCTGAGGTTTACTTTTGGCCTTTGAATGATATGCTGCAGGCTGGTTTCAGGAAACCAAATCCCTCACTTTTTAGCAGCTGTTGAAATTGCCCCTTCTTCCTTCCAACTAAATTTGGGGGGAAAGAAGTGCTTCCAGGAAAGTATAGACAATGTTGAAGTATAAACTGTGTATTTTAATTCTGTAACATAATTGAAAGTGATTTTTGAACTACAAAATGGAACAATAAAAAGTATGGAATTGCACTGAATTTTAAAATTTTAATATTATAGAAAAACAAGCAAATAATATTGTTATGAACAGATGTAATACATAGGTCATAATCTGTATAGGTAAAAGTACAACTTGATCCCTGAAGAGTGATTTACCAGTATAGAAATCCTCATGAGGAAATTCATCTTGGACAGTTCAGAGATCTTCCCTTAAGACCACCGAGTAAAAGACTCATTATGAAGCTAATCTTCGAATAAAGTGAGTGTCAGGCCTGCAGCGGTTCCTTTAAGAATCTTTGGCCTGCCACACTCTTATTAAGGAGGGGGATTTAGCAAAGGGTAGAATGCGTTGTTTTCAAAATAAGAAATTCTTTCCTAGAAGCTCAAGGTCATCTTTTGTCTTCCAAACCTGAACACCTGGACGGAAGCAGTTAGGCGTGGACCCCAGCGTGGAAGAAGAAGATTGGACCATGTGATGGACTGTGGGTGTGGAGGCAAGATCATGAACTTTTAACTGGGTGGGATTCTAATGTAACTTCCAGAGTCGGAATCACATAGCTCTATGCCAACATGCCTGCTTTATTAAATTGGAACTTTAAGCATAGTTTTGGCTTCGACTCTGATTTAATTTTACATGGTATTTGGAACGCTTACATCATTCCAACTCTCCACTAAGATAAATTATCAGCATCCCAAGCTGGGAAGCTGTCAGGGGTACTGAATCCCAGTTCTGACCCAACCCTGGGTAGTACGACAATTTAGTGAAGATGGAGAAAGCTAATAATGACGGCTCAATTAATTTGGTTGAGACTCAAGAGGTGCCTCTTAAGGAATTGATAGAAGCTGCAGAGATTAGGGAATTGGGGGCCCGACCAAAGGAATTCCAGGAGGAGACATCAAGATTTATGACTTCTAAGGAATGCCTGCCAGAAGAAGAAGGGGTTGCCAGGGAACCTTCGACAGACGACTGGATGATTACCAGAAGAACTGATGAATGGAGAACTCAGCCGCCCTCACGCAGTCCTTCTCTAATTGGCCTCCCAGACCATTTCCTACGGCTAAACCTGAGTGAAATAAAACCCCTCTCCTCTGAAGAGACCCCTCAGTGGAACCTGGCACCCCTCACATTCTCCTTTCCCCGTAGGGAAATCTCTGCCAAGTGGAGCGGAGACATGGGCTCCTTCCATACAGTAGCTAATGAATCAACCCACACCTTTGTGGCTGGATTGATGCCTAGAGCAGTCACATCAGCACCCCTCCCTCCTACTGGAGTGCAACCAGACCCCGCTCCAATTAGGGGAGGTCAATCCAGCTGGCAGAAAGAGGCCTGGAACACATACACCTCCCCACAACGGCAAAGGGTAACTCCGAACCCATGATTCAAGCAAACCAAGGGTGGGCATTCATCCCGGGTCATGGATGGCCTCAATGTCAATGGACTCCTACCCTCTTCCAGCAGATGGCGCCTTCCCAGATAACTGCTCCTGGGCAAACCCAGAGAATGGGACCGCCACCAGGTCCAGCCCCCCCAGCAATGCCTCCCCAGGCTTTTGCCCAACTGATGGGTGTGGGTCAACGGAGGGGCTTACCACCCCCAGCAGCAAACCAACAAGCTGCCCCTGTTCAACCACCAGCAGCCCCTCCTCCCACACCCCCACGGTTCCATGCAACATTTGATGGGTCCCCAGATAAGCCGGCTTATTTCCTGAACCGAGTATGGGTGTACGTTGATCAAGTGGGGCCTCAATACCCATCAGATTGAGAGTTGATCCAAGAGATAGCGCAGGGGATGAATGAAAAGGAGGCTGCGCAGTGGATAGCGGAGCTCCACGATGAAGCTGCTCCTGAGCTGGATGATATAAATGAGTTCATCCAACTGATGCGTGCCAGGTTTAGCGATGTGGCCCAAAATGTGGATGCTGAAGACCAGATCCATGAATTGCGACAGGCTGGTCGTCCCATGAAGGAATTAGTTTGGGAGTTCCAGAGAATAGCTGGGAGATTACGCTATTGGCCAGAAAAACTCTTGGTCTACACATTCAAAAAAGCCTTAGATCCCAAACTTAAAGAAGCTTGTGCCGTAAGGGGGACCCCGGAACGTCTCCAAGATTGATATACCACTGCAATCATACTAGACCACGAGATTAACACCTATCGAAAGCCTGATACCGGAACCCCTGCCAAAAAGCCTTTGGGCCAACGTATGCAGAGGCAGCGAGCTGAGAGGCTTCTACCAACCTCCCGTGGGGCCTACATAAAGTGCTACAGATGCGGTCAGATGGGCCACAGAGCAACAGAATGCCTGGCTCCAGCTCCTGTTCCACAACAGCACCAACCACCTGCCAGCGCAATGAAGAAAAAACCAAAAAAGCCACCCGAAAAGAGCCGCTTACTACAGCAGCCAATGGAGGCAGAGAACCCTGCTATTGAAGAAGCCCCTGGGGCCTCAGAGGAGGATGAAAATGCCGAAGACGACCCAATGGTGAGTGAACCTATTCCTTCCTTTACCATAAAATCCCAACTCCAAGTGCCCAGAACAGGGGTAGAAGGGGAAGTTGGGGTGATCATAGACACCGGCTGCATCAGATGCTTAATCAGCATGTCAATAGTGGAGCAGCTAGGTATACGCACAAGACCCCTAGACCACCCTATTTGGTTCGAGCAAGTAGATGGAACCCTAATTGGGGGCGCCCCAGCCACAAAGATCACTGAATTAGTGAAGTTGAAGATAGGCCGACACTATGAGTTCATCAGATTCATTGTAGCCCCCAAAATGCAGGAGTCTATTATCTTGGGACTTGCATGGTTGGACAAGTGGGCACCGACTATCAAGTGGGAGGATGGTGTTAGAAAATTGATCATTGACTTTGGGCTGTTACCATCCATGGAGCCTAAAGGCCACCCAGGAACAATTAGAACCAACAGCCTAAACCATCCAGAACCTGCAGCCCCCGCAGCAGACACCAAACCTCCGGGGATCCAATGAGTGCCAAAGGTCTACTGGGACTTGGCGGGTGTGTTCAGTGAGGAAGATGGAGACTACCTTCCACCTCACCGCCCCACAGACTGTGCGATAGACGTCAAACCAGGGGTAACCTTACCAAAACCAAAAATGTACTCTATGACTCCTAAGGAGATGACTGAATTGAGGAAGTACATCGACACCAATTTAAAAAGGGGTTTTATTGAACCAGCCAAGTTGAAGGTAGCGGCCCTCGTGCTCTTCAGAGAAAAGAAAGATGGCGGAGTTCGCCTCTGTGTAGATCTGCGAGCTTTGAATGCAGTGTGCGAAAAGAACACCTATCCCCTCCCACACATGAAGGATATGTTGAACCACTTGGCTAAAGGCAAAATCTTCACCAAGCTGGACTTGAGAGAGGCATATTACCGCATACGAATCCGGAAAGGGGATGAGTGGAAAACTGCATTTAACACTCCCCTGGGAAGCTTCCAGTACAAAGTCATGCCTTTTGGACTACAAGGAGCACTCACAGTCTTCATGCAGTACATAAATGAGGTATTACATGACCACCTGTACCGTATATACTCGAGTATAAGCCGACCCGAATATAAGCCGAGGCACCTAATTTTACCCCAAAAAGCTGGAAAAGTTATTGACTCGAGTATAAGCCTAGGGTGGGAAATGCAGCAGCTACCGGTAAATTTCAAAAATAAAAATAGATACCAATAATGTTTTTGAATATTTATTTCCTCCCCTGGAGTGGGGAGGAATTGGGGATTTCATAGTATCCTTCCCCTGGAGTGGGGAGGAATTGGGGATTTTGCAGTTTCCTACCCCTGGAGTGGGGAGGGAATGTGGCTTTCATAGTATCCTTCCCCTGGAGTGGGGAGGAATTGGGGATTTTGCAGTATCCTACTACCCCTGTAGTGGGGAGGGAATGTGGCTTTCATAGTATCCTATCCCTGGAGTGGGGAGGATTTGGGGGATTTCATAGTATCCTTCCCCTGGAGTGGGGAGGATTTGGGGGATTTCATAGTATCCTACCCCTGTAGTGGGGAGGGAATGTGGATTTCATAGTATCCTACCCCTGGAGTGGGGAGGATTTGGGGGATTTCATAGTATCCTTCCCCTGGAGTGGGGAGGATTTGGGGGATTTCATAGTATCCTACCCCTGGAGTGGGGAGGATTTGGGGGATTTCATAGTATCCTACCCCTGGAGTGGGGAGGATTTGGGGGATTTCATAGTATCCTACCCCTGGAGTGGGGAGGATTTGGGGGATTTCATAGTATCCTTCCCCTGGAGTGGGGAGGATTTGGGGGATTTCATAGTATCCTTCCCCTGGAGTGGGGAGGATTTGGGGGATTTCATAGTATCCTACCCCTGGAGTGGGGAGGATTTGGGGGATTTCATAGTATCCTACCCCTGGAGTGGGGAGGATTTGGGGGATTTCATAGTATCCTACCCCTGGAGTGGGGAGGATTTGGGGGATTTCATAGTATCCTTCCCCTGGAGTGGGGAGGAAATGTGGATTTCATAGTATCCTTCCCCTGGAGTGGGGAAGATTTGGGGGATTTCATAGTATCCTTCCCCTGGAGTGGGGAGGATTTGGGGGATTTCATAGTATACTAAGTCAGAAATAACATTGCTGCGTAGCCAGGAGTGTGTCTCAGTCACTTAAACCTCATACATAAATCATTGTACGAGGCGCTCGACGGCGCCTCTTACCTGCCGCGGGTCCCACCAGGACCGGCCAGAGGCACAGCAAGCTCCGGAACCAGAGCGGGAGCCTCCGCCGCATGGCTCAGCTCCGCCAGGGACGCATCCGGCAAGGGGAAAGTGGGGTCCCCTCTCGCGCAGCGGGTGGAGGGCGCGGGGCGGCGGCAGGGCTGGGCTGCCTCCGGGTCCTGCCTCCCGGAGCCCTGGGGCGGCCGCGGGAGTCCGTGGGCGGCGGGGCTCGCTCGGCTTCCAGCAAGGAGGAGAAGGGGGGCTTCCCGGAGCCGCGCGCTCGGCAAGCTCGCCGCTCAACTCAGCGCCAGCGCGCCTTCATCTCCGAGCGCCCAGCGGAAGGGCCAAGCCGCTCGCCTCGGAGCCGCTGGAGCTGGGACGCCGCCTCCGCCGCGGAATTTGCTCCAACTCAGCCGCTCCGGCCCATTGTCAGCCGGCTGGTCCCTGCCTTCCCTCCCCTCCTCTCTCTAGCTTAAAGAGACACCGACTTGCCTCGGCTGGAGGCCGGGCACGGGGAGGAGTTGGCGCCAGCCCGGGGAGGGGGCTGCGAGCGGGCGGGCGGGGGGACGGGAGGTAAAAGGCTGGATGGGTTTGGTTGCCAAACCGAGGCGGCTCGCTCGGGGCTCTTCCCTCTCTCCCCACGGGTGGGCAGCGGCCGGAGTTCCCACAAATGCCGCTCCCCGCATTTTTCTGGACGGGGTCTCGCAGGAAGGAATCCCCTCCTCCTCCAACAGGCAACAGCACTGCCGGATCCAGTTGTAGACTCGAGTATAAGCCGAGCCGGCTTTTTTCAGCCCAAAAAGTGGGCTGAAAAACTCGGCTTATACTCGAGTATATACGGTACTCATTTATTTGGATGACATCTTGATTTTCTCTGAGACCTTAGAAGAACTTGTAAAACTGGTGCGTCAAGTTCTGAAAAAACTTCTAGATGCCAAGCTGTACGGCAAGTTGTCAAAGTGTGAATTCCACAAGACCTCGCTAGATTACCTGGGATATTGGATCTCCAACGAAGGAGTAGAAATGGATCCAGGAAAAGTAAAAGCGGTGTTGGATTGGAAACCTCCCAGTACTCGCAAACAACTGCAAAGCTTTCTTGGATTTGCGAATTTTTATAGGCAGTTCATCCCAACTTTCACTGAAATTGCTCTACCATTAACTGAGTTACTAAAAACGGGTCCTTCCCCAACAAAGCCAAAAGCTAACCAACCACTAAGGTGGACGATGGACTGTCAAAAGGCCTTTGAGAAATTAAAACGGCTCTTTGCCCAAGAGCCCATCTTGCAACATCCCGACCCAGAACGACCTTTTATAATCCAGATGGAGGCCAGTGATGTAGCAATAGCTGCACTACTACTACAAAAAAGTAAAGAAGGCCACCTCTTGCCTTGCGCTTATATCTCCAAGAAACTCACCCCTACTGAAAGAAGGTGGCCCATTTGGGAGAAAGAGGCATTTGCAATCAGATGGAGCATGCTCACCTGGAGACATCTCCTAGAAGGGGGGGGGGACATACCATTCGAGGTCTGGACTGATCATAAAAACCTCGAAGCACTTTTAGCTCATTGGAGGTTATCCCCTAAGCAAGTTTGCTGGGCACAATAGTTCCAAAGGTTCAAATTCGAAATTAAACACATCCCAGCAGGAAAGAACTTGTTAGCAGATGCTCTGTCGAGAAAACCGCAATATGACAGTAAGAAGAAAGACGTCATCCACCCCATAATATCTCCCTCTCACCAAAAAGCAGCTCTAGTCACCACTCGGATCCAAGATAAGTTGACGACTGAGCTGAAGGCAGCTCTCCAGACAGACCCGTGGTTCAACAACAATAAGGACATCCTAACGGTGAGCGAGGGCTTAGCCTGGAAAGGGTCCAAGCTATACGTTCCTGCAGAGATGAGGCTGCAAGTGCTACAGCAGAGCCATGATGCGAAACTAGGAGGCCACTTCGGATTCCTAAAAACACTCCACCTCACCAGACGTCAATTTTGGTGGCCAAAGATGAAATCAGAAGTGGAAGATTATGTCAAAAGCTGTGATACTTGTGCCACAATGAAAACCCGGCCAGGAAAACTCCCTGGACTACTACAACAAGTGGCCAGCCCCAGCAGACTGTGGGAAGAGATCACCATGGATTTCATCGTCGAGCTTCCAAACAGTGGCGGTAATAGAGTAATCTGGACAGTTATTGATTGGTTTTCCAAGCAAGCGCATTTCATCGCTTGCTCGGGGTTGCCATCCGCAAAGAAATTATCGAAAATGTTTGTGAAACACATTTATCGCCTGCACAAGGTGCCAAAAAGTGTCATTTCAGATCGCGGAGTTCAGTTCACTGCTACGTTCTGGAGAGAGTTCCTCAAATCAATTGGGTCCACGCAGGGGCTCAGCTCAGCATTTCATCCCAGCACCAATGGCGCAGCAGAGAGGGCCAATGCAATGGTGGAACAATACCTCCGGTGTTATGTGGACTATCAGCAAGACAACTGGTCAGACTTACTACCCTTCACTGAGGTGGCATACAACAATGCGGTCCACAGCAGTACCGGTTTAACTCTGTTCCAGATTACCAGGGGCATGGAGTTTGTTCCCATGCCCGAGCTACCAAAAGAACCTCCCTCCTCCATGTCTCTGAATGAATGGATAGACACACTGAAGAAGGGATGGGAAAATACGAAGAAGGCTCTAACCGATGCGGCAGAAGCCCACAAGAAGCAAGCCGATAAACATTGTTCCCTCCAACCCCCCCCCCCTTTAGGGTGGGGGACAACGTTTTTTTATCCACAAAATACATAAGATTGAGGATGCCTAGTAAGAAACTGGGTCCAAAATTCCTAGGACCTTTCCCAATAGAAAAGATAATTAACCCAGTTACAGTTAGCCTACCTAGAATTCTAGGGAAAATTTATCTAGTATTCCATTGTAGTTTGTTAAAACCTGTAAGGGGATCTAGCATAAGGCCATCTGCCCAAGCTCCCCCTCCTCCTGTAGTGGTAGAAGGGGAAACACATTATGAAGTGAAAAAAATCTTGGATTCCAGGATGTATAGAGGTCGTTTACAATATTTGGTGCATTGGAAGAGCTACCCTTTGTCTGAAGCTACATGGGTGAAAAGTTGGGATTTAAAAGCAGATGAATTGGTGAAACAATTCCATGAGAAGTTCCCTGATAAGCCAAAGGGTCCCCCTGGGGGAAGGTGTGTGTGTGTGTGTGTGTGTGTGTGTGTGTGTATGTGTATGTGTTTATATATATATTGCTGATAAATAAATAAATGTAACAAAGGCAACAGTAAAAATATTGGGTTTCTGTCTGGATGGTCACTTGTGACGAGCCGATAGACAGAGAAAGGAAACAGTAGGCTTACTCCCATATTTGGGCATACCAGGGGTTGTGACACTAAATACATACATACATACATACATACATACATACATACATACGAGAGAGAGAGAGAAGGAGAGAGAGAGAGAGTTAGTTAGCAGTTAGACTTATATACCGCTTCATAGGGCTTTCAGCCCTCTCTAAGCAGTTTGCAGAGTCAGCATATCGCCCCCACAGTCTGGGTCCTCATTTTACCCACCTCGGAAGGATGGAAGGCTGAGTCAACCTTGAGCCGGTGAGATTAGAACCGTTGAACTGCAGATAACAGCTGAAGTGGCCTGCAGTACTGCACCCCTAACCACTGTGCCACCTCGGGGGGGGGGGGAGAGGGAGGGAGAGAGAAACTTTCGTTTAATTTTCTTTTCCAGAAAATGTTTTTCTTTTGAGGAGAGGCCACCTGTCAGGCCTGCAGCGGTTCCTTTAAGAATCTTTGGCCTGCCACACTCTTATTAAGGGGGGGATTTAGCAAAGGGTAGAATGTGTTGTTTTCAAAATAAGAAATTTTTTCCTAGAAGCTTTTGTCTTCCAAACCTGAACACCTGGACGGAAGTAGTTAGGCGTGGATGCCAGCGTGGAAGAAGAAGATTGGACCATGTGATGGACTTTATTAAATTGGAACTTTAAGCATAGTTTTGGCTTTGACTCTGATTTAATTTTACATGGTATTTGGAATGCTTACAGTGAGCTTACTGAAAACATTGCATGATTGTAGGCTTCCTAGTCTCCTTTTGTGAGATTGGTGGCATATAAGTTTAATAAATAAATAAATGCTGGCATCCCAAGACCAAATCAATTGTATTTAAAAATCTAACCCTAATGACTCCATACATGTGTAGGCAAAGGTATGTTCATAAAACTACAAATGATAACATTTTTACTACGTTAACATCATGGTGGAACCAGCTCTATATATTTGCAGATGTATTAAGAGCTAGAACAAAACAGTAGAAAGCAGTAGGCAAACATAAATCAAGAACCAAATGTTTAGATACTTCCCTAAATCACTAGACAGTACACTGCATAGAAGAATCTCAAAAAACAAATATCTCCAGACATAACTATCAACAAAATAAATTAAATGACCATAAAATCCAAAACATAAAATCAGATGACTATCTTCCATCCTCATTACTAAAACTGTCCAACGTTTGGCTAAAAAGAAAAGACAGTTTTCTGAAAGCCAGGAGCAAAAGGTTTACTAGAGGTAAAGTTGTAAGACTGTGGAAAAGGAAGAGGTATTGATTTTGGTTGCTGCTTTGAGTTATTCATAAATGTAATAAAAGGCAGGGTGTCAAACTCATGCTATCACGGCAGCATCACATGATGTATCAGGACTTTTTTCTCCTTTGCTAAACTGGGCGTGGGCGTGAAAAGCGTGCGACGCATCCAGCTTGCGGGCCGGGAGTTTGACAGCCCTAATCAAAGGCATCTTCAAAAATCCTCTTGGGTAGAATTTATTGCAGTAGGCCGATTGCATGATCTCATTTTGCTTATGTTAACCTTACTCATTTCACTTGTACACTACTATAAGTCAACAATTCCCAGTGGCTGATGATAATAAAATAAAAGCCAGAGTTAAATGCATGGCTAGTGTAGTCTTAAACTTAAAATCATCAGCATGTCAAACTTGGTTTAAAATGTGTATTTTTAGTTCTCTTTTGAAAGCCAGCTAAGAGATCTGGTTCATCAACTTAGCAAGTACATTCCTATAATTAAAATTGTTTATAGTTAATGGGGCTGAGCTTTAGAACCATTTGGGAAAGATACCTCAAGGCACCTGGAAGTGTGAACCTAACACCTGTCTGCATTCTTTTCCCAGAATTGCATAGCTGGCCTATGCTGCTACCAAGTGATCCCAAGAGCAGACACGACTGCTCTAAGGAGTTGCAGGCAGTTACTACATGCATGTCTTATATGTTCTGAAGCCCTTTCCAGACCCAAATCCAAAGCACTGCACAACACTTAAAGCTAATGTAATTACTTTCTAGTTACATATCTAACATGATTTCTTTGAATTCACATTTGTGAAAATGTATCACTTAGCAACAACATATAGAAGTTTCTGGTTGTGCATTTGAACCTTTTAAGGGATACAAAGGCCCCTGGAGTTGTGCCATTTCCTTTTTAAAGATAACTTGTGGTTAAGCCATCCATTGTAACACAGGGTCATTACTGTTGTAAGCATTGTGGTCTGTCTGGAGGGGGGGGGGGAGTAGAACCCATTAAACATTCAAACTTTAGCCTGAGCTTTGTGGAGCTTTCTCTCCATATCTCCTGCCTTATTCCATCAAATCCCCATAGGGTTTTACTTTGAACATTGTATGCACTTTTAAAAACCTGCTGCCTTTTCTTCCAAGGTACTCTAGAAGTACAGTAAACAATAAGAAAATTAAGGAAGGTATTGCCATTGGAGAGGAAGGCATAAATCTTTCCTTTTCAACTTACTTATACCCTGAAGTGAGGGTTTGTTTGTTAGTTAGTTTGGGGTTTTCTCAATCTGTTCAAAAGTTACTTGCTTTGTCCAAGCATCTTTGCTGAAGATATTTATGATCTCTGACTTCTGAAGTGCTAGATATGACATTTTCCCCCTTACGTATCTTACAACCACTTAGCAAACTTTCTGTTGCTAAGTGAGTTAAATAGGTTTTGCCCCATTTTATGACTTTTCTTGCCACAGTTAAGTGAATCATTGCATTTGTTAGGTTAAGTGAATCTGGCTTCCTCATTGACTTTGCTTGTCAGAAGGTCACAAAAATTGATCATTGGACATTGCAGGACATTGCAATCATAAATATAAGCCAGTTGCCAAGTGTCAGAATTTTGATCACGTGACCATGGGGATGGTGCAACAGACTTAAGGCCATTACTCACTTTTTTCAGTGCCATTATAACTTCAAACAGTCACTAAACAAATAGTAGTAAGTTGAGAACTACCCGTATTTCCGTTGTAGGACACTAATCTAAAATAACATAAAATAATAAAATAAAATATCTTGTCCTTGCAAGATCATCAGAATTTATCACTCTTCTTTTAATTTTTTTCCAAATTGTCTTGGTGTATTCACTTCCTGAATTGTAAATGATGACAAGATACTTCAACTGGAGCTTTTCTCTGTATCCTCCAAGTAGCAACTAGACAATGAATAGCATTTCTACACTGCGACCAACATAACTACTTATTGGGGAAAACCAGCTTGCAGTAGAAACTGTCTTGACATAGGAACTCTGTGGAGTACAAATTAAAACAAAGCTATCTGTTCTGAAAAACAGCTTACTTCCTAGTCTTTTTTGAGGTCAGTAATTGTACAGGTTCCTGAGTGTCAAAAAGAGATACAAGTGACATAATTTCCTCTAATACCACATGTGTCTCCAATTTCCACATCTAGTGGCGGTTCTTTTTTCCTGTGAAGGGATGAATGTTCAGCTGAGTCCCACAATACATAAATATGGGCAGTCACTTATTCTTTACTATCCTGGATGATTGTTTTTTGTTTTTCTTCGCTAGGAAAATAACAACTAAATAGATGTAGAATCCTTTCAAAAGCCACTCACGTTCTGAAACTTCAGGTCTTTCAGCTAATGCAGAACTGTTGTAGTTCTTTGGGAATTCTTAAAGGCCTTTAGGCAGAAGTCTTTCTTCATGAGGAAGGTGACAAGAACAAAGATCTATTTTTGGAACAAATATATTCTGGATGGTAGCACATCCCTGATTTTTGGAAGGAAATTACTTCTGAGGAAACACTCTACTCCATAGCCACTTAGTGTGTTAGTCAACCAGTGGACCCTAACCAAAAAATCCTAAACAAAACAAAAAAAGTAAAAAAAAACACCTGTTATTTCTTTTGAAGCTTTACTTCAGTAAACTTTCTTTGCTTTGGTAACTTCGACTTTAAAATGTTGTGAAGATACTGAGGAGACACAATGCTGCCTGCTAATAACAGAATGGCAAATAAGAGTTGTCTAAAATTGTTTCAGAAGTAATGTAAATTATTTCTGTCATGGCAACTCGGATCCAGATTTATTATTTTCCAATTGATTGTGCTTCTGTCTCTCCGTCAAGGATTAAAGGAAAACTAATGGCAGCTTCTGGCGGTCACAAGGACCAACCGAGAATTGGAATCAAACGCTTTTCAGTCACTGATTAAAATAGTATTTAGAGGAAAAGCATGTGCTCCATTCATGGCTAAGGAAAGTCATGGCTAAGGAAGTATTTCTGATTCCTCATTTTCCTCAGTAATTTTGAACCGGTTTTTCTTAGTTTGAATGGGCAGGGTCTTTATGAGTAGGGATGGGAATAGATTCAGATTCAGATTCAGATTTAGTTTATTTGTATGCCGCCCTTCTCCGGGAGGGACTCAGGGCGGCGAACAACTCAAAAGGGGAAAAGGGGACACAAACACAATACACATAATTAAAAATACACAAGAGTCATACAGCCATACAAGTCGAGAGGGGAGGGGAAACTCATCAACCCCAGGCCTGCCGGCATAGCCAGGTTTTGACGGCTTTCCGGAAGGCCTGGAGAGAGGTGAGGGTCCGAATCTCCGCGGGGAGCTCATTCCAAAGGGCCGGAGCTGCTACAGAGAAGGCCCTCCCCTGGGTGGTAGCCAGATGGCATTGGCTGGTAGACGGAACCCGGAGGAGGCCGACCCTGTGCGATCTAACGGGTCTATGGGAGGTAATTGGCAGCAGGCGGTCTCTCAAGTACCCAGGTCCAATACCATGAAGGGCTTTATAAGTTACGACTAGCACTTTGAAGCGTATCCGGAGACCGATCGGTAGCCAGTGCAGCTCGCGGAGGATAGGTGTAACATGGGTGTACCAAGGTGCACCCACAATCGCTCGCACGGCTGCATTCTGGACAAGTTGTAGTCTCCGAATACTCTTCAAAGGCTGCCCCATGTAGAGCGCATTGCAGTAGTCCAGTCTTGAGGTCACGAGGGCGTGAGTGACTGTTGCGAGTGCCTCCCGGTTCAGGTAGGGGCACAACTGGTGCACCAGGCGAACCTGGGCAAATGCCCCCCTGGTCACAGCCGACAGGTGATGTTCTAAGGTCAGCTATGGGTCCAGGAGGACTCCCAAGTTGCGCGCCCTGTCTGAAGGGCGTAAATTTTCACCCCCCAGCCTGAGTGATGGAATACTGACCAAATTCTTGGGAGGGAAACACAACAGCCCCTCGGTCTTGTCTGGATTGAGTACAAGCTTGTTAACTCCCATCCAGACCCTGACAGCCTCCAGGCACTGGCACATCATGTCAACCGCTTCACTGAGTTGGCACGGGGCGGACAGATACAACTGAGTATCGTCCGCATACTGATGGTATTTTATCCCGTGCCGTCGAATGATCTCACCCAGTGGCTTCATGTAGATATTGAACAGAAGGGGGGATAGGACCGAGCCCTGAGGAACCCCATATTTCAGGGGTCTAGGGGTCAACCTCTCTCCCCCAACTAACACCGACTGCGACCTGTCCGAGAGGTAGGAGGAGAACCACCGAAGAACGGTGCCGCCCACTCCCACCTCTCGTAACCGTCGCAGAAGGATACCATGGTTGATGGTATCGAATGCCGCTGAGAGGTCAAGGAGCACTAGGATGGAGGAACGACCTCCATCCCTGGCTCTTCAGAGATCATCGGTCAGTGCGACCAAAGCGGTTTCCGTGCTGTAGCCAGGCCTGAATCCCGACTGAAAGGCGTCCAGATAATCGGCTTCCTCCAAGGACCGTCGGAGTTGAGAGGCTACCACTTTCTCAACAACCTTCCCAATGAAAGGGAGGTTGGAGACTGGACGGTAGTTGTTCAAACTAGCTGGGTCCAACGATGGCTTCTTCAGGAGGGGTCTCACCACCGCTATCTTCAGTGCCGGTGGGAAGAAGCCCTCCCGAAGAGAAGCACTCACCATCGCCTGGATCCAGCTCCGTGTCACCTCCTTGCTGTTCGCGACCAGCCAGGAGGGACACGGGTCCAGTACACAAGTGGCAGTACTCACCGCTCCGATGGCCTTGTCCACTTCATCAGGAGCAACAGGTTGAAAGTCAGTCCAGAGATGTCGTTCAAGACCTTCCCCCGGTACCCCGGCTGGCTCTGCGCAATTGGAGTCCAGGTCCATCCGAAGCCGAGCAACTTTGTCTGCAAGGAACTGGACATATTCCTCTCTGCTCTACCTTGTAAGGGGTTATCCGCAACCCTCGTATTTAGGAGGGAGCGGGTCACCCTAAACAAGGCGGCAGGGCGTGACTCAGCGGACGTTATCAGAGCGGCAATGTGATTGTTCTTAGCTGTCCGTATTGCCGATAGATATGCTCCGATGCAGGTTTTCAAAAGTACTTGGTCTGACTCGGATTTACTGGCCCTCCAGCGGCGCTCTAGGCATCTCTTTTGGCGCTTCATCTCCCGGAGGTCCTCGGTAAACCAAGGGGCCCTCCTGGATCCACTGCTGCGGATCGGCCGTAAAGGCGCAATCCGGTGGAGAGCCTCAGACGCTACCAAGTTCCAAGTAGCAACTAAGGTCTCCACCGGACTGCGGGCGAGAGTATCAGGCATAACGCCAAGCGCCGTCTGGAAACCCTGAGGATCCATAAGACGCCTGGGGTGGAACCACCTAATCGGTTCCTCCTCCCTACAGCGGGGGATTGGTCTCCGAAAGTCAAGCCTCAGTAGGAAGTGGTCTGACCATGACAGGGGCAAGATCTCACTACCCCTCAAACCAAGATCACAACTCCACTGCTCCGAGAGAAATATGAGGTCGAATGTGTGACCCGCTGAGTGAGTCGGACCCTGGATTACTTGGGTCAAGCCCATGGCGGTCATGGAAGCCATGAACTCCTGTGCTCCATCAGAGTGTTTGTTGAGCGAAGGCAAGTTGAAGTCCCCCAGTATCATAAGTCTGGGGAACTCAACTGCTAGCTCGGCTACTGACTCGAGGAGCAAGGGGAGGGCTGTTGTCACGCTGTTGGGAGGCAGGTACGTCAACAACAAGCCCACTTGACCCACAAGTTCCATCTTCACCAGCAAGGACTCACACCCGACAAGCTCTGGAGCAGGGATCCTACGAGGAACTAAAGACTGTCGGATAACAATGGCCACTCCCCCGCCCCATTCTATGGGGTCGCGGTTGATGAAGCACCTGAAAACCCTCTGGGCACATTTCTGTGAGGGGGACTCCTCCCTCCGGGCCCAGCCAGGTTTCAGTAATACATGCCAGGTCTGCCTCCTCGTCTATAATTAGGTCCTGGACGAGGGGAGCTTTATGAACCACAGATCTGGCATTTAGCACAGCAACCTGAGACCAGGGTCCTGACTACTCACGCCATCTGGCCTTGGAGTGGAACTCACAGGGCCGGAAGGGGGGATCCCTCTGATATAGGGAACCCTCCTTCTCCAGTAATGGCTTGCCCTGAAGTTCCCGCCATATCTGCCCCTCCCCATTATGACCCCTATGTTCCGGCCCACTCCCGCATCTTTGGTCCCTTCACCCTCTCCCCAGCTGCCGGATTCATCGGCAGGCCTTTCGACACACACAACCAAGGGCCGGAACCAGGCCCGGGTCCCCCTAGCACTTCTGCCAAAGCACTCAGTGCAGGAGGTCCCGGCTAAACTCCCGGCCCGCCAAACAAACCCATACATACAACCAATCACTCCCCCACAATACAAGTTAAAACAGAAACAGCAATATAATAATAAAAGTGGGATATTCGGTCAGTCACAGTCTGCATCTCGGAGTAGTCCTACTTCTATTGTCCCTTCGATTGTGCCTTTGGCTGATAAAATGTATAATCTGTATTTTTCTTTCTTTTGGGGTATCCCTTGCCATCACCTCTTTCCTGCAAAGCTTAACAGTTGGAGACATGTGGGAGTTAGCACTAAAGGAGCCGAGGTGGCACAGTGGTTAGAGTGCAGTACTGCAGGCCGCTTCAGCTGACTGCTAGTTGCAGTTCGGCAGTTCAAATCTTACCGGCTCAAGGTTGACTCAGCCTTCCATCCTTCCGAGGTGGGTAAAATGAGGACCCAGACTGTGGGGGCGATATGCTGACTCTGTAAACCGCTTAGAAAGGGCTGAAAGCCCTATGAAGCAGTATATGAGTCTAACTGCTATTGCTATTGCTAAAGTGACAAGAGTTCAGCCAGTTTTTCCTTCTAGCCTGAATGACGAGTCGCAAGAGTATGTGTATGGAATGAGTTAAAAGAGAATGCCCTGATGTTCTTCATAAGCTTCCTATTATGACATGTCTTTGGGTTAATTATGAACACAGTTATACTGTTTTTCTGGAAGACTAGTAAACCCATCTCTAAAAATAGCTCGGCTAATAGGTTGGTAGGACTGAAAAATGCAGGTTGAAAAAAGGAGGCTAACATGGTGCAGTAAGAGACCTCTCTCACTTCATCCTTGGTATCTCTGTTTCAGTGGCCTGTCAGCTTAGCTAGATACAGATCAGGCCATGAATCTGTGTCCAAAAATTGCCCAGCTAAGGAGTTAATGTGAAATACTAGGATGCATGTCATTGAGATAAGAGTGTCAAAAATTGTTGAAGGCGTTATCCCCACACTTCTGTATATCTACCTCACATTAGTTTTAAAAAAGTGATTGGTGGTGGTTTTCTACTAGATAGTAGGAGATACAGGTAGTCCTCGACTTACAACAGTTCATTTAGTGACCGTTTGAACTTACAAGGGAATTGAAAAAAGTGACATGTTTTTCACACTTATGACTGTTGTGGCATCTCCATGGTCATGTGATTATAACTTGGGTGCTTGGCAGCTGGTTCATATTTATGACAATTGCAGTGTTCCAGGATCATGTGATCACCTTTTGTGATCTGGGTGCTTGGCAGCTGGTTCATATTTATGACAATTGCAGTGTTCCAGGATCATGTGATCACCTTTTGTGATCTTCTGACAAGCAAAGTCAATGAGGAAGACAGATTCACTTAATAGCAGCATGTTATAAACAGCTGCACTGATTCACTTAACAACTGTGGCAAGGAAAGAAAATTACGCAACCTTACTTTTCTGCTGGCTCAGAGATCTGTGTAATGTGCATTTACATGACCCCGAGGAACAACCCTAAGTTGATTTTAATTGCAGCTTCACTGTGCTCTTCAGGTATTTTTGTTTTAAAGGATACCTAAACATCCTTAAATATTTTCAGTCAGAAGTCAGTGTTGCCAAGGTTGATTAGGAATAATCTCTCAGATAATCTAGTTGGCCTGACCAATTTACTTCTCCCAGAAAAAAACAGAAAGGGCAAAAATATGTTGCTGAGGTTGGAGAATAGTTATTTCCACTTCAAAAATAAGTATTGATGATGTTTGGCTCTCAACTAAACTGTGTTTCTGGATCTGGAGAATTCTGTTAATTGATGGCAAAAGGGTATTGTAAACCTTACTGGAATTTATTTTGTGATTTTTTCCCCCCAATTAGCCTTCTTGCACTTAATTGCCTTAGTCTGGAAAAAATAATAATCAGGGCTTCCTCTTCAGCAATGTGGATTATATCAGGACTTCCTGCATTAGTTCATCAGGAGAACTTATTGGTATTTCTCATGATGCCAAAGGGACTCCTTCCCAGATATGATCTATACATCTCCTCCTAAGGTCCTTTTTGAAGAGTCACCTATCTTTATCCTGCCTTAAAGTTCTCTGTCTTTCCAATTTAAATTTCTCTGCAGTTAGTCTTTGCTTAGTAACCATCATTAGAAGTTAAGATGGCACTGAAAAAGGATAACTAAGATAGGTCCTCAAAATTGCAGCTGTCACAACCTCTGCATGTCACATGACCACAATTTGGGTGCTTGGCACATTTATAACGGTTGCAGGTTCCATAGTCATGTGATTGCCATTTATGATCCTTCACAGAGAGCTTCTGACAAGCAAAGTGAATGGGGAAGCTGACAGGAAGTTGCATATCATGGTTACATGATGTTGCACAATGACTGCAGCTGGAACTGATGTCATAAATCAGTGTGGTCACATGATGTTTTACTTTATGGCTGCATTGCTTAGCAATGGTCACTGCTCCCACTTGAGATTGTGAAGACTACTTATACTTCTGTTCATGTGGCTGCAAGATACAGGATGCGATAATAATGGAAGAATGGAAACCTTTACTGAAAATCAATTGGAAACATGGCCAGGACAAAGTAGCACTAGAATCAGGTGTACAAGATATTAAAGCTACACAACCCTTCAAAATGTTGCTCTTTTCCACTGTGTTCCTCTTCAAAGGATGTTGCAAAGCAATGCCCTGCTTTTGAAAATAGGATGTGAAAGCTAGTTCAGGCAAAGTCAAGAGTAAACAGACTGAAACCAGACTAGAACATTATCAAAACAATGGATATATAGAAAATAGCCTTCCTTCCCACAGAAGAGAGTCACCTCAATGGCAGGAGGAAAATATGCAGGGATTTGAATCTTTATTTCACTATAAATGGGGATTACACTTGGTTCATAATAGTCACTGGACTTCTCTTTTAGTACTTTCATTTTTTTATCTCACAATAAATCTACTTATCGAAGTTTTGCATGTTTGAATGCAAAGTTTTAGTTCTGATGCTAAATAAGCCTGGCTTTGGAATTCATTGACTAATCCATTTAACAATGGGACTGTAAGAATAGCTACTGTGTGAAATCCACTCTTACTGATCAAGGATGCTGATTAAGGCAGTTCACAAAAACTGATTGTATCAGTACCATGAGGCGGAGTGTCATCTCCAGTTGGATTAGTTGCAGAGAGAAGCATCTCCACAAGATAAAATAATGGAAAAACTTAGAGATCTAGAAAAGATATTGTAAGTTGCATAGATCAGAATGCTGTTTATTCAGCTTAAAGATTGGAAAGCTAGGAACTTGGGCAGTAGACATATAAGTGCCTGTATTTTATTAAATAAAAGTTGGTCTTTAGTTTTGGAGGCCTTCTTCAAGCTGTCCTTGGCTATTTTAAAATAAGAAAGAATGGCTTCTAAGGGACAGATGAGAATCATAGCTGGTTTTTACATGTTTTTATGCCAGGGCTATCTGCAAAATGGTAGGCATGACCAGATGGGTAAAGCCCTTTAAGAGTGTAGTGCATATGGTACATATTAAAAAGAGATAGGTATTTGATTACCCAATCATATTTCCTATTGGAAGCCAAAAACCATCACTCTAGACAGCCCTGATTCAGGCTTAAATCTATTCATCTCAGTGGTGGGTTGCAGGTGATACACCCTGGTACGGTCATACTGGAGTCTGCCCAGACCACTGGATACCATTACAGTATGATGCTCAGGAGGGCCCATCTGCCCACTCGAGCTCCTTACCGATCTTTTAAGTCTTCGGCGCTTCCGTGCATGGTGCATACAGTGCCTGCCCAACACTCCGCTGAGCAGTTGGAGCATCACAGAGGCTTGCGGAGGTGCTAAGACACACGCATGCAATGGGCGGAGCCTTAGTGCAGGAGTGAAACACCCCTACACTTGCCTTTGCGCAGCAACAGCATTCTGCCTTCATTGCTATACATTTGCTGTTGCCACCAGCAAAGAGGGCTGGGAGAGAACTGTGGGGGCAGATCTTATGGGGTGGGGGCCATCCCAAGCCTGACCTTCCTTCTCCCTCGACGGTGGGGCCAAGAGAAAGAAGAGGGTGGTGTGGGGAAGAGATCCCCTTGCGACTGAACGCTGAGCACAAAAGCCCATGGGGGGGTGGCCCAACAGAAGCACACCTATTGGTGAGTCGGGCAGTGGAGAGGCCTAGCCTGGCTTCCGCAGTGAGACACAATGTTCAGCACCTCCAGACGCGAACTGCCGCCTTTAAAATGTGCCACACCTTTGAGGAAGCCTGGGAGTGATGGCTGGGGCCGGGGGGGCAGATGAAACTTTCGGGCTGCTCCCCCACTCCTCAGCAAGCTGGGCCTGGAGAAGTGTTGCGGGCTGAGCACCAGAGGGTCAAAAGGTGCACTCCCATGTCGCTCCAACACGCATTTCTAGCGTGCGTTCCTCTGTCCCAAATTGGGATTGAATGGGGGAAAGGGAACAGGGGGGAAGGTAGGGGGGCTTCTAGGAGGAGAAGTCCAGCTAGCTTTCTTTTTGGTGTGTGTGGGGGAAGTCCCAATAAAAATCCAATTTCCCCCAATAAATGGGGAAAATAAAGGCCTGGCTGCACAGAGTCCAAAAAATGGGTTGGGTCTGTTCTTCGGAGGATTAGAGAGTTAATCAGTTAAAATCTGGGCGGGAGGTTATTCAGAGTGGGATCTGCCTGGGTCTCTTCTTTCCCCCTTAGATTCCCCCCTCCCAGCTTTCTTCCCTAGCCTCATTTTAAGGGGAGGGGGAAGCAAGGTGGGGACAATAGTAGCTAAAAGGTTGCAAGGGGGTTAGGGTTAGGGTTAATTAAAGACGGGGATGGGAAAAGGATGTCATTCCTTTTCAAAGGACCCAGGGAAAGTGAAATAAAAATAGGTGTGTGTGTGTGTGTGTGTGTGTGTATGTAAATAACAGCCTGGGATAGCTTCAGCCACAAACAACAGCTGTTGTTATTTTTGCAGAGAGCTTTTAATCTACACAGCATTCTTTAATAAATACTAACAATAGGGGCTTCCGGTGGGTGGAGCCTGACAGGGGGTTGTTATTTTTAACAGCTCTGGAATCTTGGCGTCGTTAAACTGTCTAAACAGCAATCTATCAAGCTGTTTAGCAGTTTATTTACCCTCTCTTCGGGCTTAGAAGAGAGAGGTGAGAAGCTATGCATCGGAAGACCTCCAACTAGCCCTTTCAGCCTAAACGCTGGGAGGAAGGGGGAGGGCACCGGCTGCAGCATGGCAGCTCCGAGCCGGGATTCATTCTGCCTTTTGTTGCAGAACGAAGGTTTTCGCTCATCCTCAGCACAAATGATTTACTGTGGTCTTCAAGCCGAGCTGAACCAATATTGGTGAACATCTAATTGTATGTATAAATCCTTAGCTCCATCTGCAAAGAATTCCTTCTGCTAATTACTTGCTGAAAATTCTATAAAAAATGGCGCCGAGCTGTGTAGGAGGGCCGTGACTCGGATAGAATTTTTGCGAAGCCTAAAAGTGATGTATTACCAAGAAGTGATTTATTATCAAACCAAATGGCAATTACTGCATAATTGGACTGCTTGGACTTTTTAACTGACTAAAGAAGATTAAACTTGAGATGGCTTCTAAGCAAAAATCCCCCCCTCCTCCCCCTGCATCGAAAAGTTCTGGAAATTCACCAGCGCCTTCTGCTAAATTACAGTCATTACTCCCTTCTACTTCTGCAGGGGACCCCCTGACAAGGGAAATTCTGCAGAAAGAATTAATTCAAGCGTTAAAAATCATGCTGTTATGATGGAAGCAAAACTTAAGGAAGAGATAGCTGCTTCTAACAAACAGATGTCTGAAGAACTTATGACATGTAACCAAATTATTAGAGGGGACTTTCTGATGGCTCTGAATTCGCTAGCTGGTTATGCATATGGACTTGAAGAAAAGTTAGAAGATCTTAGTGACTCTAATATGAACTTGGTAATGAAGATGGAGGCGGTCCAGCAAAAGGTCAGCGATGCAGAAAATGAAATCATAATGCTACAGTATAGGTAAATGGAATTTGCTTTAAAGATAAGGGGCCTCCCTGAAAATACACAAGAGAACCTGAAACAGATTCTCTCTGAAGCCTTTGACCTGATGGCGGGAAGGTCAGGAGGGAATCTTGATTGGCAAATCGAAAAGGTTTACCGCATTAATTCCTGGCTGGCAAAACAAAAACAATTACCAAGAGATATAGTGGTGTATTTCGCCACTAGAGATGTGAGAAACACGATATTACAGGAATCCTACAAAAATAAGCTTCAAATCGGGGGTCGGGAGGTGACTGTCTTGAAGGAGATACCACCTAAAATGCTGAGATCTAGGAAACACTATGCCTTTTTAGTTGAAGAGCTTAAAAATCACCAGATACAGTTTAGATGGGACGCACCAGCCGGCATCACATTTAGCTACCTTGGAAAAAGACATCGCCTCAATACAGTATGGAAGGCACAAGATTTCTACACCAACGTACTGAAGGGTGGACAACCCTCTTCCTCTAGATCTAGACAAAGAGAACAAAAAGGATATGATGGAAAGCAAACCACTCAAGTATTAACAAGGGGGGATCAACTTGTTCTCTCAGAGGTACAAGAAGCTAAAGAACAAAGACAAGACCGCGTGGTTACTAGACGAATGGAACAGGAATTAAAAAAGCAACGTACACAAGCCACCGTTCAGGAGCATACCGGCGTTACATCAGAAGCAGTGGGGGGAGCTAGGCCAAAGATTAAATCCCAAGATGTTCAGATGGCTTTTTAAAAGTTTCAGGGGGCTAATGATTGTAACTAAGTCGCTAATTTGGAATGTTAAGTGATTGGATCAATTTAACAGAGGATAGAATACTCAATATTGAAGGGCATGATTTGGTATATGGTTGCTTATTTGCTATATAATAAAAAGGTGGATAAGAATTTTAAAAGTCATATTCTAAGGAATGCCTTACTGCGGGTTGGGGAAAAACATCAATATAAATTAAATGACATGGTAGACTTACAAAAAGGTTAAGGTATTCTGGACAAAAATATGATGGATTATGCAAAATGTTCTAAAAAAAAGGATAAAGTTTACCCCCCACCTATTTTTTGTTATGTATAATTACTGACTGTATAGCAATAGAGATCAACTTGATTTTGCACTTGATAACTGCAGCTAGATTGTTGGTGGCGCAATACTGGAAGAAGGAAGATTTGTCTACTATCCAAGAATGGACATTGAAAATCACAAACTTAGCAGAGATGGCTAAAATATTTGCATATCTCAAGGATAATTCAAACGAGAGATATAAACAAGACTGGGAAAAATGGATTGACTATATTCAAAATAAATATAGGTCTAGGAAATTTCAGATAGCTTATGATTAAGATAAGAAATGATACAAATTGTTTATAGTTACCTAGCAAGGAGGAGCTAAGCTCAATTCAAAGACGTTATTAACTTTCTACTTTCTCTTTAAGTATATTTTAAACTGTTTTTGTTAAAGATTTATACATTGTATTGGTTCTGGGAAGTCAGGGTGGGGGAAGGTTGGGGGGGTTGGGCGGAGGAGGGGAGGGAGTGGAGTTTACTAAGTTGGAGGAGGATGTTGGATGGTTGTACATGTATACTGCTATTTTTTCTTTTTTATGTATATTGAAATGGAATTATAAATACCATCAACACAAAAGGGAGTTTGCTCAGAAGCTGAAGTACCCCAAGTGAATTAGAGGAAGAGTGGGAAGTAGAGGAGAGAAGAAAGATAGGAAGAGAGGGATAGGAGAGAGATTGAAGGGGGAAGATGAGGTGTATGAGGAGGAGTGGGAAGGGGAGAGAGGAGAAGGAGAAAGGAAGGGGAAGTAGAGTAGAAAATGATGGAGGGAAGACAGGATGTAGAAAGGGGGAGGAGAAAGGGGGAAGAAAGTGTCGGATAAGGTATAAATATAGTATATGGAGCACAGAAAAGCCAATAGCTGGGTTTTTCTTTTTTTTTCTTTGGTAGTTGATGGTAAGATGAGTTGATGTAATTACTTAATAATACAACACAATATTGACTATGTAATAGTATACATGTGATTATATGCTATGAAAATGGAAAATAAAAACTTTCTATGTAAAAAAAGAAGAACAATTCCAGCAACAAAATGAATAAATACTAACAATAACGAACCATAATATACAGGATTAAAGAAAGGAAGGGTGAAATCAGAGAAGGAAGGAAGGAAAGAAGAAAAAGAAAGAAGGAAGGAATAAGGATGTGATAGCCCTCTAGAGGCTACTTCACTACACTTCCATCATTCCTGAGTTCTGCTGTTAAAGAAATCCTGTGCCACCAGGGAGAAGTCAAGTTGTGAAAGAGTGATTGAAATTCCTCACAAAACCTCATTATTCAGGTTAAATTGCCATGTTGGCACTTTGTGATAAATAAGTGGGTTTTGGGTTGCAGTTTAGGCACTCAGTCCCTAAAAGGTTCGCCATCACAAGCTTAAGGCCTCAAGTTGACACATTCTCCCTCAAAATACCTTTACTATTTTATTCCAAGAGCTTTTAGTTCAACATTCCTTCCTAACCATCTGAATTTTATTTCAGGATCTTCTAAGAAAAAGAGCTCCTAGACCAGTGATGGCGAACCTTTTTTGGCTCGCATGACATAAGCAGGGGAAACGCAGGCAGGTTTCAGAGTTTCAAAGTTTAATAACATTTTTATGCCGCCCAATCCCGTAGGACTCCGGGCGGCTTACAATACAAATAAATCAAAAGGAATAGAAGAAAGAAAATATAGATTTAAAAAACACACCATGCACTCCACTCCAAGTGGGGCTGGATCATATTTTGGGGTCAACAGCCCCAGGCCTGCTGGAACAGCCAGGTTTTAGTGGTCTTACGGAAGGCCGAGAGAGTGGGAAGGGTCCGGATCTCTGTGGGGAGATCATTCCACAGGGCCGGAGCAGCTATAGAGAAAGACCTCCCCCGAGTAGTCGCCAACTGGCATTGCCCAGTCGACGGTACCCGAAGGAGGCCCAATCTGTGAGATCTTATAGGTCGTTGGGAGATATGTGGCAGGAGGCGGTCCCGTAGGTATCCAGGTCCTAAGCCATGTAGGGCTTTAAAGGTAACGACCAGCATCTTGAAGCGCATTTGGAGACCGATGGGAAGCCAGTGCAGCTCGCGGAGGATAGGTGTAACATGGGTGTACCTAGGTACACCCGATATCGCTCGCGCGGGGTGCATTCTGGGCCAATTGTAGTCTCCGAACACTCTTCAGGGGCAGCCCCAAGTAAAGCGCATTACAGTAATCAAGCCTAGAGGTGACGAGAGCATGAGTGACCATTTGAAGTGCCTCCCGGTCCAGGTAGGGCCGCAACTGGTACACCAGGCGAACCTGGGCAAAAGCCCCCCTGGTCACAGCCGACAGATGGTATTCTAATGTCAGCTGAGGATCCAGGAGGACACCCAAGTTGCGGACCCTCTCTGAGGGGCGAAGGGTTTCGCCCCCCCAGGCTAAGAGATGGAATATCTGGTCCGTTCTTGGGGGGGGCAACATCAACAGCCACTCGGTCTTGTCGGGATTGAGTACCAGCTTGTTTACTCCCATCCAGACCCTAACAGCCTCCAGGCACCGGCACATCACTTCTACCGCTTTGCTGAGTTGGCACGGGGCGGACAGATACAACTGAGTATCGTCCGCATATTGATGATATTTGATTCCATGCCAACGAATGATCTCACCCAGCAGCTTCATGTAGATGTTAAATAGGATGGGGGACAGGACCAAGCCCTGAGGCACCCCATATTTTAGGGGCCTAGGTGTCGACCTCTGTCCTCCAACCAACACCGACTGCGACCTATCTGAGAGGTAAGAGGAGAACCACCGTAACACGATGCCTCCCACTCCCACCTCTCCCAGTCGTCGCAGAAGGATACCATGGTCAATGGTATCAAAGGCCGCTGAGAGGTCAAGAAGCACCAGGATAGAGGAATGTCCTCTATCCCTGGCCCGCCAGAGATCATCGGTCAGCGCGACCAAAGCAGTTTCAGTGGAGTAACCAGGCCTGAAGCCTGTCTGAAAGGGATCCAGATAATCAGCTTCATCGAAGGTCCGTCGGAGCTGAAAGGCTCAACAACCTTCTCAACAACCTTCCTTACAAAAGGGAGGTTGGACACTGGATGATAGTTGTTAAGAATAGCTGGATCCAGAGAAGGCTTCTTAAGGAGGGGTCTTACCACCGCGTCCTTCAGGTGCAGCGGGAAAGATCCCTCCTGTAGAGAGGTATTAATAATCCTCTGGAGCCAGCTTCGTGTCACCTCCCTGCTGGTCGAAACCAGCCAGGAGGGACACGGGTCCAGTAAACAGGTGGAGGTACTTACAGCTCCCATGGCCTTGTCCAAGGAGCGACCAAGGACTCCGTCGGACTGTGGGCAAGGGAGTCAGGTATTTCCCCAAGCTCTGTCTGAAATCTCAAGGGATCCATCAGGCGCCTGGGGCGGAACCATTTAATCGGTTCCCCCTCCCTGCAGTGGGGGAGTAGTTTCAGAAAATCAAGCCTCAGTAGGAAGTGATCTGACCATGACAAGGGCAAGGTCTTTATGCCCTTCAATTCCAGATCACATCTCCACTGCTCCGAGAGAAACGCAAGGTCAAGAGTGTGTCCCGCTGTATGAGTCAGACCCTGAATTACCTGGGTCAAGTCCATGGCTGTCATGGAAGCCATGAACTCCTGCGCCCCACCAGAGCGTTCGCTGAGAGATGGCAGGTTAAAGTCCCCCAGTACTATAAGTCTGGGGAACTCAACCGCCAAACCGGCTACTGACTCAAGGAGCAAAGGCAGGGCTGTTGCAATGCAGCTGGGAGGTAGGTACGTTAACAACAAGGCCACTTGACCCCCAAGGTCCAGCTTCACCAGCAGGGACTCACACCCAACAGTCTCTGCAGCAGGGATCCCACGAGGTGCTAATGATTTTCAGATGACAACAGCCACTCCCCCACCCCTTTCTGGTGTCGTGGTTGGTGCAGCACCTGAAACTCTTCTGGGCACATTTTTGAGAGGGGGACTCCTCCCTCATGGCCCAGCCAGGTCTCAGTAATACATGCCTGGTCTGCCCCCTCGTCCAATATTAAGTACCGGATAAGGGGAGCTTTCTGAATCACAGTCCTGGCATTTAGTAGCAGCAACCTGAGGCCAGGGCCCTGGCATCTCTTGCCACGTGGTCCTAGGGTTGAGTTTACAGGGCCGGAACGAGGGATCGCTGTAACATAGTGAGCCCTCCTTCCCTGGTAATGGCCTGCCCTGAAACTCCCCTCATACCTGCTTCTCCCAACCATGACCGGGATGCTCCGGCCTGTCCCCGCCACCGTAGACCCCCCTCCCCTCCCACGGCCCCCATTCTCCCCAGCAGGCCATTTGTATCATACACTCTGGGACAAGATGCGGAACCGGGCCCCCATCCACTTCTGCTTCTGCACTCAGTGGAGGGGGCCGCACTCTCGATCCCCTCATGCATACCGACCAGACATTCTCCACACACATACCCCACTAATAATAAAATATTAAAACATACAAGGATACAGAATAGAAAATTTAAAAAATTTAAGTTTAAAAACACGTGGGAACATTCTATCAACCATCCATACCTACAATCACTCCTTCACTCAGCAACAAGATGGGTGCCGTTCTGGGACCGCCAAGCGGTTGAGCGCAGTTTTTAAATAAATAAAGTTAGTAGTAATATAAGAGAGGAATGTCTTTGCGCTCAGAAGGTTCTCCTCTGTGGGATCCAGTAAGAAATACAAAGCTCTAAAGTTTAAAGTGGATGGGGGTTTGACGCTGGTTGGAGGGGAGGGGGACAAGCTCCCTACCCACGTCCTCTTCGTCCTATGTTTTCCCTTTCTGTGAAGATTGTAAACACAGGGTGGCATGCAGAACTCTCGGCAGAGACGGAGGTCTGAGGACTCCATGGCCGAACCGCAGCAGCCGAAATGGTGAGGGGGAAGGCCCCTTGTCCGCGTTGTTAATTTGGGATCAAATGAGAAAGTAGAGGGAAGGGGGTGAGGGGGGAGAGGTCATCCCAGAACCCAATTTATGGCGATGGAAAGGCGACAAGCGGTTGATCTCACACGTCTAGTTCTTTCCAAAATGGTGGTCTTAGGGGCGAAGGCGAGAGTGGGAACAGTCAAGATGGAAGACAGTCAGGGAGCAGTGCCGTCTGGAAAGGCACGTCTGGGAATAATCACGGATGGCAGCAGCAATCCCAACAGTCAGTCCGCAGCAATGGTGGTCAGAGTCTGAGTCAGAAAGGCTGTGATGGAAGGGGGGGTGCGCTTGGGTTAGCGCTTGACTCACCCCCCCCCCAAGGTGGCCACAGGGCTCAACGGCGTCTCGCCAAGGAGAAAGCAGGCCGTAGCAATCAGAGTTCAATCAGAGTTCAAGCTGAGAATGCCGCCAGTTGGAAAATTGCCATCCGTGGGAAAAAGAGGGGGGGCTCTTAGATGCCTTAGAATATTATGAAGCCCGGCCGGATAAACAAGTGGCCTTTATGTTTCTCGACGCACAAAAGGCTTTTGATTGGGTAAATTGGAAGTTTATGTTGTCATAATTAGAAAATATGAAGTTTGGAGAAAACTTCGTAATGCAGTTTGGGCAATTTATGTACGACAAACTGCGACATTATTGGTAAATGGAGAAGAGGCAGGCAATATTGAGATTGGTAAAGGCACAAGACAAGGATGCCCATTATCCCCCCTACTGTTTATCCTTACATTAGAACTTCCTCTTAGAATAGTGAGGAGTGATATACAAATTAAAGGGTTACGAGCTAAAGCTCAGGAATTTAAGGTCCAGGCCTTTGCCGACGACCTTGTTTTTATTCTGGAGGATCCTATGGCTTCTGGGATACAATTTTTATGAAAAATAGAGGAGTATGGTATGATAGCGGGGTTACGTAGAAATAAAGAGAAGACAAAACTGTTAATTAAGAATATGACTTTGAACCAGAAAAGGAAAGTACAACGCCTGTTAGGGATTAACATCAGTGACGTGCAGTGAGGGTTACCGTTGGTGAGGCAAGAGCGCAGCAGCGGCGAGAAGCAACGTCCCCGCCGCTGTGTCCGACAGGCGTCTTGCGTTTATGGTGGACATAAACGTGAGATGCCTGTCGGACACAGTAGCAGGGGTGTTGCTTTTTGACGCTGCCACGCTCTGCCACCTCGCCCCCTGCCTCCTCCGTCCCCGCTGACATTCCAAAAGTATGCCGCCGAGGAGCAGCAGAGCCGGGATCATTGCTGCTCAGGTGGCCCCCACCGCCAGCAGCTTGGGTGTCCCGGTTCCGTCCAAGCTGCTTGCCGTTGCGCTCCGCTGCCTTGCCCCCCCCCGCCTCCTCCGACGAACAATCCTGCTGCCCCAGCCTGCAGCCAGCCCAGCCTACTTTTTAACTCTTAACTTTTAAAAGGTGAAAAATTCCTTATGCAAAGGAGGCCCCGTGTTCTCTGGCCTCCTCCTTTAGTTAACACTGAGAGCAGACACCAAGCCACTGTGACTTGAAATCTGGTAGCAACTACCCTGGCTTTAATTATTTTTTAAAAATTCTTTAAAATTCTTTCCTTTCCCTCAGGAGACTGGTGAGGCCCCGCCTCCCTTGCCTCTAGTGACTGCACATCCCTGATTAACATGGCCCATAAAATACAACACTTGGGAATTTGGCTCACGGAGAGATGTTCCTCTATCAAGGTAGATAATTATATGAAATTACTACAACAAGTATCTAAGGATATGACTAATTGGAGTGGTAAACAACTGTCTTTGATGGGCAGGATTGCGACAGTTAAGACACATGTACTACCAAAATTTTTGTTTTTGTTTCAAACGGCACCAACTAAATTGCACAATTTTTTTTTAAAATCCTTGGAGACAATAGTGGCTCGATTTATATGGCAAGGCAAGAAAGCACGAATTAAAGCCCAAATGTTGCAAAAACGTAAAGAACTGGGAGGCTTCGGAGTACCCAACTGGGAAGCATATTATAATGCAGCAATTATGACATGGGTGAAGGATTGGATGACGTTGAGTAGAAGGCGCCTATTGGCTATAGAGGGACATGACCTCCCCCAGGGATGGCATGCCTCCCTCTGGCAAGAAAGAGATACCCCCCATAGGTACTTCATGGGACATTATATTCGGAAGATTTTGATGGGGGTCTGGGAAAAAATGAGGAAAAAATATTATCATAGGGTTCTGTGCTGGTTGGCACCGTTAGAGGCTTTAACGCATCCCAGTGTATTTAATTGGACAAGAAACATAACATATAAAGACATTATGACAGAAGATGGCAACATGAAAACAAAGATGGAATTAGAGCAGCAGGGCAGGAATCTGGAATGGTGGGAATATTTACAGATTAGAAATAGGTTTAAAAGTGATAAGGTATGGTTTGGGATCTAACCAAACCCTCAGGGGCTAGATAAGATTTTGTTTGGCGGAGATAAGAAAATGTTATCGAAGATTTATCAATTTTTGATCTGTCAAAATGCTAAAGAAGAGATGGACAAAAGCCTTCTAATAACATGGGAGAGAAACTTTGGCTATGAGATTGAAATGGGCAAATGGTGGGATCTGTGGAGTAAGACTATTAAACTTACAATATCTACATCATTTAAAGAAACCATATACAAGGTGGTTTATAGATGGCACTTCCCCCCAACGAGGTTAGCCAAAATGTTTCCTGGGTTATCTCCACTGTGTTGGAAATGTGGAAGAAGGGATGGCACATTCTACCATATTTGGTGGTCTTGTACTGAGACCACAAAATACTGGAGAAGGATTCAAAAATGGCTAAAAGAGGTTACCGGGGCAAGCATGGAATGGAAATCTGAGAATTTTTTACTAAGCATAAAACCAGAAAACATGAGTAAATCTATATGGCATTTGAGCCTACATATAATTGTGGCCACAAGAATAACTTATGCACAATTTTGGAAATCTACTACCATACCGTCAGAAGATGCCATAATTAAAAAGATCTATGAATGTGCAGAAATGGACAGAATGACAGGTTGGCTGAGGGACAAAGGAGAAACGGAACATTATCTTAGCTGGAACCTATGGTATATGTGGGCGACAAGGAGAACAGCAGGGACTTAAAACGGGGAAAGTTAAATAGCAGTTGTTAACAATGGGAACTAAAAGTGAACGTGGGTATTGTAATAGATCCCTGAACTTTGTAACAAGATGCTGCTGCTTAGAGACTAAACAATGAGGAAGGGAAAAAAAAGGTTGGGCTGTGAATGACTGTCACCGCGGCGGGGGGGGGGGGATGTTGTATGTTTAAAATTGTATTTGTATTTGTATGTTTTTTTTCTTAAAAAAAATTTATAACCAATCAAGATTATTTTTTTAAAAAGGGGGGGGCGCTCAAAGGCCGCACGCCACAGCCCGACACCGCCAGAAACAGTCTAAGCCGCCAGAACAATGCCCTTCCAGGCAAAACGCCAAACCTCAAGACAGAATGCCGCTCCATGTTGAAGGACCGCCGTTCGGGAGGAGGCGGGGCGCCGCCTAAAAAGCTGTCCAATGCCGCCGAAAGATCGCCCAAAGCTGCCTGGGAGGCATCTCTCCAAATAACAAACAAACCTCCGAGAGCGTCTTAGATTTTCCTCACCCAGGTTCCGCTTATCCACAGAGCTGGCAGTTGGTAGAGGCTTAAACTAAGCTAAAATTATCTCTCTTCTAGCCTGAGCGGCAAGCTCAGGCAGCCATTTTCCCCTGCGCAGGTGCACTACCTTTTAAAGAGAGAGAGATTCTCATGCGTGGGCGTGCTGCACCCATAATGCAATGCATGACCCCCCCTGCGCGCATGACAGGTGCTCCCCCCATTTTTTTGCATGCTTTTTTCACCCTCCCCAGGCTCCAAAGACTTTATAGGAGCCTGAGAAGGGTGAAAACAACCTCCCCCGCCCCTTGTAAGGGCGATTTTAGTTCTCCGGAGCGTTCAGGAGCCCTCAGGAGGCTTCCCTGAAGGCTCTGGAGGACTAAAAACAGCCCTATGAGCAACCCGGAAGTCCATTCCCGAACCTCTGGAAATGTCCTGAAAACCATAGAGCCCTTTTTTTGCACTCCAGAGGCTTCAGGGAAGATCCTGAAGCCTCTGGAGGGCCTCCGTGGGGCGGGGGGGGGGGCTGTTTTCATCCTCTCCAGGCTCCTATAAAGCCTCTGGAGCCTGGGGAGGGCAAAAAATGGCTTTAAAAAAGGCTGAACTTAGCTTGCCAGCGTGCGCATGCGCACTGGCCAGCTGACAGGGCAACGTCTCATGTGCCCTGAGAAATGGCTCCACATGCCACCTGTGGCACGTGTGCCATAGGTTCGCCATCCCGGTCCTAGATCTTTACTCTAACCAAGAATTGATTGGCAAGAAACTCTGCATCATGCCTGTTAAGTAAAATTCATAGTTCTACTTTAGTTATAGCAACTAATGGTTCCTAATTCAATCTACAGCACAAGCCTCTTGCCCATTTCCCTCTGCAGCTTCATCTAGGGTTCCTGGATAGTTTCCTGATGTAAACCTCTATTTAAAGTTGTCCTCTGTTGGAAGAATTGCCTAGTCCATATCCAGGTAAAGATAAGCAGATATATGAAGAAAATAGAGCATTGTTCATCAGCAGCCACATATCAAACTGAACAATTACGGAGGTCAGTCATAGTTTTATGCATTCATGTATATTGCATTTCTATTTTAAACTATATTAATAAATTAAAACTGCATTATATGCAAAAATTAGCATGTGCAACTATTTCTTTGATTCTGTAACTTTGCTTTTCCCCAACGCACTGCATTTCTTTGTGACAGCTTCTTAATTTTTTCATTACAGAATTTGAAGATTGGGGGTGGGTGGGGTGTAAGATGGATGATTGTAGCTAAACTATTATACTGGTTAGAAACAAATCAAGCCTTAAGGCTTCAGAAGCATCTGATTCTTCTGGTCACAGACTTGTGATTGACCTAAGGGCTTATAATAATCTTGAATGGATGCTTTTTTGGTGTGCTTCCTGCCTGAATAAAGGCATGATGGATGAGACTTCAGCAAAGGAACCATTTAAGAGATGACAGAGGAAGGATATATGCGAGCATGGTTTAAATGAGAAGTAGCCTGAGGGAAACATTTTTCCTTTTTTTCTTGGAGGCTTAGCCTTTCTAGAAAGAGAAGGGCAGTGTTTTCTATCTTGCGCTCTTAAAAGCATTACCCAGACAGGGATCCAACCCCTATGTTATGTTTGCAGGCTCTCTGATACCAACCCTAGGCAGTAACTGAGTGAATGAACTTACAAATTCCACATGTCTGCTTAACGGTATTGCTTTTCAGCAAAGTCTTATCTTAAATCAGTGAGGTGGCATGTGCTAAGCACATTCTGCCCTTGCACCTCTTTTTTTTAAAAAAAAACAGTGCATAGACCGGTGTTGTGACTTACATATCCTGACAGCTGCCTGGAGGTGACCAATTGGCGTATGTAGAGGCTTGCTTGTCTGAAGCGTGACATGACTATTTTTGTCAGATGGGTAATTGTCGCTATCACCAGGGCGCATCTGCTACACATGTCCTGTAATTAAAGATCAGGCTGATTATTAATTCCACCAGAGCTCTTCCACACATAAAAAATTAACTTTTTGATTGTACCCGTTAAAAGAAATAAATAAAACCAGCCATTGTTAAATTAGAACAAGGAGAGGGAAAATGGAAAGACCATAGGAGTGTCTCAATAAATATGTCTGCTTTAAGTTAATAATATTTTCCAGCATATGCATTTCAGCAAAATAATAGAATCTAATCAGAATGGTATTGACCAAATATTGGTTTGCTGTGATGACACAGCTTCTCTTATTGCTAGCATGAGGACATACGGGTCAAGCAAAAGACCATACCTTAGATAGGTTGAGGTAATTTATTTGGACTGGCACAGCGGCACAACCACTGGCTTGTATTGCAACAAGTAGAAATATACTCTGGGCAATTTTTCTGGCCTGTTTTTTTAGGGCTTCTTTTATGGATTAAGGGTGGAGACTGGAACATGAAGTTTCCCAAAAGCAAACTTTTATTCAGTTCTTTCCCTCCCTCTTTCTCCAAACCATTTTTCATGCTGTTTGAAGCCTTGAGGGTGAATGATACACCTATATTACACCTATCCTCCGCGAGCTGCACTGACTTCCTATTGGTCTCCGGACACACTTCAAGGTGCTAGTCATTACTTTTAAAGCCCTTCATGGTTTAGGCTACCTGAGAGACCGCCTCCTGCCACTTACCTCCCAACGACCCACAAGATCGCACGGGTTGGGCCTCCTCCGGGTGCCGTCAACCGGACAATGCCGGCTGGCGACTCCCCGGGGGAGGGCCTTCTCTGTTGCTGCGCCGGCCCTGTGGAATGACCTACCTGCAGAGATCCGGACCCTTACCACTCTCTCGGCCTTCCGTAAAGCCGTCAAGACCTGGCTGTTCCGGCAGCCCTGGGGCTGTTGAGTGATATCCAGCCCTGCTTAGATGGAATGGGTGATGTGAATTTTAATACTGCATTTTTATCTTTTTTATTCTATTTTTTAAATTTTAAATGTTTCTTGTCTGTTGTGAGCCGCCCAGAGTCCCTATGGGAGTGAGCGGCATACAAATCCTAATAAACTTGAAACTTGAATGGTGGTAATGAGAATGAGAGACTCCCTCAAAACCATCCCAGAAACCTGATCAGATGAGATGTAGAGAAACCTAAGATGGTGACATTAGATTTAGTTCAGAATTGCATGTAGTTAGGAGGAGGCTACAGGTCTGAAAAATCATTGAAACGTTTAATGTCCCTATCTCTTACCTTATCCCAGCTTTGCTGGCAGACAAGTTGATGTTTGATTATACACCAATGACAGCACTGGATCTGAGTTGTTTATGACATTGTTCCTTATCAGCAGGGGAAGTCATGGTGCATATATCAGGGTTCCATGCCATAAAATAGCACAGAATTGGGAGGCTGCGATTTACAATTGTGCCATCAAAACATCAAGCAAGAAAGACCACGGAGGAATCTTAATCACGAATGCCAACAAATAGAGAAAATAATAGGAAAGGGAATTTGAAAGATCATTTTAAGATTCTCAGAGGGATCTCAGAAGAATTTATAGCTAACAATATAATAAGAATAATCATGTGTTAGAAGTATTTGAAGTAAAAAGAAGAGGAAACTAGTGTACTAAAATGGGATTATAGTATCACAGAAACCTCTACAGACAAAATGTATTCCGGAGTTGGATGCATTAGAAAATAATGGACAACAATAAGTCATCTGTGAAATAGGAAATAGTGCATCCGGTGAATTGAATTGTTTAAAGATGTAGGTGAAGATGCAACTACAAATCAGCAGAAATCTGCATTAAAAAATATAAGATAAGGCACAAATTACAGAATCACTGCGCAAATTCTTTACACAAGCAAATTTTGTTTAAGAACTTTTAAAGAAGAATAGATCCCAACATAATAGAGGAAGGTTCCAGAAAAGGCAGATGAATGCATGGTTCAAATAGCTAATTTAAGATAGATAAGGGAGAGAGTATGAATATTTAAGAAGGAGGCTAACCTTTGTTTATTCACTATAGCAAGGTATGTTAGTAGCTGATGCCAGCATGTGAGAATGTGTGAATATTTTAAGGCTAATCGCTATGCTGATTATTATTCTTTGTGATAAATAAGAAACCAAGAACTGTAAAAATATTGAGAAATCGAGGGATTTTGAAGAGGAAAGGGAGTTAAAAATGGATGTATGCTATCATTTTATCTGTTTGATTTGAATGGCAGGATTTATAAGAAATGAGAGTGGAATCAAATCTGAGTTCAAAATATTAATACTTTGAGATATGTGGATGACATTTTTATTAGCCGGAACTAAAGAGGATTTAATGAGTTTATTGTGAAAGTAAAAGTAGGATACAGAATGGGTTAAAGTAAAATATTAAGACAAACATAATATCAATCTGCATATTATTGAACTTAAAACTGACAAAAAAGAAGTGAAAATAGTTAATAATTTGTGGTGTGGGGCTCAAGAATAAATAGATATGGATAGGGCACTGGTATAGTAAAGAGAGTTAATCTAGGCAAGATAGCAATGACATTATTGAGAGAAGATAATGAATATTTTAATGATAAAAACAAAAGAAAAAATAATGGTCCTCAGCTATAAAAAGCTGAAGATATAGAAAGAATGAGAAGAAAAAAGGCCCATACTTTCAAATGTGTTTAGCATGGAATATAAGAAAAATCAGTCCAGAATCAAATATAAATTCTCTGTTCCCTGGAATAGGGAATAGAAACTCGTGCATTCTGAGCATAAAACATGTGATGTGAGATGGAAAAGGGATCAGGTAGGTAAACATGATTTAAAAAAGTGGTCTTAAGAGCTAGAAGCTATTGTGAGAGATGTCAAAATAGTAGGCATTAACATACATCCTTGTTTAACTTGTTTTCCTCTTCAAAATCCCGTGGTTTAATATTCAATATTCTTACAGTCCTTACAGAAATACAATCCCTGATACTATTCAAATGCAATTTGATGTCTGTCAGTGGTTAAAAATGCTGAACCTGTCAACTGGAAAAGCTGACAACCCGGGTTCAAGTTCCAAGTGCTGCATGATGGGGTATGTTCCCATTACTTGCCCCTGCTCCTGCCTACCTAGTAGTTGGAAAGCATACAAACGCAAGTAGATAAATACCCTGTTTCCCAAAAATAAGCCCTCCCTGAAAATATTGTGACACAGCAGCAGCCATGAGGTGACCACACTTGCCACCTCCTGCACCTCAAAAATAATAAGACCTCCCTGAAAATAAAGCCAAGCGGTTATTTCAGGGGTCAAAAGAAAATAAGACACTGTCTTATTTTTTGGGAAACACGGTAGGTACCATTTTAGTGGGAAGATTGGACAGCAATCTGCAGCAACCTCGGTGTATAGTCCTGCTGGTCACATGATCATGGAAGGGTGTTTGGACGACTCTGGCTAACTCAACTAAGAAATGGAGTTGAGCACTGCCTCCTAGAGTTGGACTTGACTGGATAAGGGAAACCTTTACTTTTAACACCAATATCAATACCAAGTATGAAAAAATAATAATCTGGAAAACAAAATCAGGCAATGTCCTCTATCTGCCTATTTAACAAAAATCTAAAACTTAACAAGTTTAAGATATGATTTGAAACACCTTGAAATTTGCCCAATATTTTCCCACTATTGCCCAATTCCAGAACTTTTATGGATGAACTAAGTTCTGAATATTTACAAAAACAAAACCCTAGGATTCTATCTATACAGCCATCTTGAAGAGTCAAATAGTCATGATGATGATTTATTTTCCAAGTCAAGTATCATTTTTATTCTAATAATTAAAAACATAACTTTTAAAAGCAAGGAAATCAATATACACTATTTATCCTTTGTATAGGCATGTGTGACCTTCTGTTACCTTTTTTTCTGCAATCAAACTCCCAAAGATTATGCTACCAAAATTCAGTGCAAAATTAAAATGTCAGAGGCTTGATTATTTTTGCTTTCATGTAATGTTTGTGTCCTTAAAATAAACCACAAATCTTTACCAAATTAAATTCTACCCATCACAGCTCATCTTTAACTTAATCCAGAAATAATGGACTGTTAAATTCTAAATTAGAAAAGAAACCTGTTGTAAAAAGCAGAAGCATCTATATTAGTTTCTAAAACATAGTTCATAACTAGTGTTTTATTTCATTTCTGTTTTAAAGCAATAAGTACACACACAGAAATATACTCCAAATAAAATATAGCATGCCAAAGGCATTCAATATTATGCTCCAAATAAGAAAATCATATAACAGACTCTGAACATGATTAATGAACAACTTTCCCTAACTCTAGAAAAGCCAGAAAGAATATTTGTGTGTTAATATCTACTCTGTGGGTTTGGTAGCATAATCCAGAAGAAACCAATTTATGATCCAACAACACTAATTAAATTCAGTAGCCATTGTGGGTTGTCCAGATTTGTATCACAGATTGAAACTCAATAGATCTTGCATTGTCTCCCCTAATATAATGGGGGCATACTTTACTGGTAATGTGAAGATTAGCCTAATATGAATTTGCTTTCATTCTTGAATTGTGACTAGTGAACGATAAAAATATAAGAGAAATCTGTAATAGCATAAGGAAAACAGTAGCAGGTAGATCACAGATGCTGATTTAGACTTTAAACATTCAGGGTTTGTTGAACCCTTCTAGAATTTTTAAGAAGTAGTGCAGACTTGAAGATCCATTTCTACCATCCATTACACTTGCTAACCATGGCCTAGTTCATTTGGAACTATTCTAAGCGGGACAGTCCATCTTTTGAACAATTTGTCCCACGTCCCGGTTTTTTTTTTTTAAAGTCCCGATTTTTTTTAAGTACGAAAAAGCCTCCAGCCGCCTTGAGGCTCTCCTAGCAACTGGGAGCGTATATTCTTCGAGCCAAGTGCATTCCCGCCCACGCGTCCTTGGGAGCTGTTGCCAATGGCTGAGGGAGGAGAAAACTTTACTCCATGTGGGGACCGCGGGCTTCCCTCACGGATTTTTTCTTCTTCTGTTGCTTTGAGCAGCCCATCCCTCCACCCCTCTTTCTCTCTCTCTCTCGGAGCTAGCGGCTGCCTCCGAGGCTGTCCAAGCTCAGCCCCTCCCCCGCCCCGGACTGCTGCTTTGCCTCGGCTGCTCGTGTTGTTTGGGGAGGGGATTACAGTGCCATAGAAACACAGCGTATGTCTCACGTGGCTGATAACCTGGTCTCTATACAGAAGAGGTAATTTTAAAAACTTCGGAGCGAATCCAGAAAGAGGGGAGTGTTTTCACAAGAGGGGGAATTTATAAACGGCACAGTGAATCCAGAGGAGGAGTGTGTGTGTGTGTGTGTGTGTGTGTGTGTGTGAGAGAGAGAGAGAGAGAGAGAGAGAGAGACTATCACTAAGTGTTGTAGCTTCTGATTCTTGATTAATGTATTCTATTTTATTTTTCTTTATGTACACTGAGAGCATATTCACCAAAGACAAATTCCTTGTGTGTCCAATCACACTTGGCTAATAAACTATTCTACTCTACTCTACTCTACTCTACTCTACTCTACTCTACTCTACTCTACTCTACTCTACTCTACTCTACTCTACTCTATTCATTTCTATTTCATTTCTATTTCAATTCTAATAAGGAGTTTAGCTTCTCTCTCTTGAAAATGTAAGCTAGCATAAGGCCTTATAATGCAAGCTAGCTTTAGCTTTCAAACAGTTCATTTAGTGACCAAAGTTACAATGGCATTGAGAAAAGTGACTGATGACCATTTTTCACACTTAGCGACCATTGCAGCATCCTCATGGTCATGTGATCAAAATTTTGATATTTGGCAACAGATTCGTATTTATGATGGTTTCAGTGTCCTGGGGTCATATAATCGCCTTGTGTGACCTTTTGACAAAATATAAAATTTTTAATCAAGCCCCCTCCCCCTCCCGTCAATGGTGTCCCTCTTTACCAATCTGAAAATCTGGTCACCTTAAACTATCCCTATTGCTTTCGCTTTCACTATTTTAGTTTTCCCAGTTGATATTTGTAGTAAAATAAATGCACAATCTGTTTCAGCAAGAAGTTAGACCACAGTAATTTTCCCTGCTACAGGTTTCAGTCTTCTCGTCTATTGCCATGTGCTTGTGTATATCCAAGAAGCCACTCACAAACAATATGTGGGTGATTCGTTACAAATCTCCTTGGTATTGGAGGAATTCCTGGAGAAGAGAAACTTTGAAAATAGTAATTCAGGATAAATATCTTCTAATGCTAAGCTCTATTTCATCAATGAGGCAGGTATTCAACAGATGAGGAATATGCACATCTCCTATCTGTTAGTTGTTTTAATTTTATTTTGGGGGTTAGTTTGAGAATCAGCTATTTCCACAGTAACAAAGATCCTGTTTTATTGCACTCACGCTTCTAGATATCTTGTGAAGGAAATCTACTTCACTAACACTGAGAAACACACCATACAATTTCAGTTTAAGTAGATATAGGAGATAGAGAGGCTAGGAGAGCATAATCTATTCTTCCAGAAGCCTGGAATAAAGATACAGCCTTGCTGTTTTCTTTTAAGATAATAAGGGTGTTTTTGTTTATACCTATCTTCAAAGGACAGGGAAACTACAGAAAGATAAAATATTTCCTATTCAGTGCATTTCTCAGGGGATGTAAACCTGCAAGCCTCCTCTGGATTGTAAGGTTTTGTTTTCAAGATGCAAATTATCCCATAGGATTAAGCAAAAGTTTATACTTCCCTAAGTATTCTTATGGAACTGCATAGTAAGTCGAGAAGAATGTGGTGCCATTCCACGGAGATGCTTGAGTTAAGGAGTGAGTACTATAAGCAGTGCCAATTTTTAGAATATCATATTGTGTTTGTATCCGTTTGTGTGTGTGTGTATGGTTGTGGTGAACAATCCAGTGTCATTCTCCCCATTATGATTTTTAATATTTTCCATTTCTTTCTGCGCTACTGCTCTATGGCGCTATTGCACCTAATTTTTCTATTAATCCTCTTTGTATCATAAAGTATCATTTGTGATTTGATAATCATTTTTATCAAGGAATGATTTACTTGTGGGAGATGAAGCCTGGGACCCATCAAGTCTTTGAATAGTCTGTTCCACTGATTAGGAGTAAAGATAATAAAGCAAGTATCTACACCACTTTTTTCTAATTGGAAGATTAATACAGTTCAAACGAAAGAAAAGTGAGTATATGGCTCAGACATGCAGGTTTTACAATGTTCATTTTGAAGCATTAGGCAGAATGACTTCTAAAAAAAACTAGAAGCCACCATCGAAGAGATCTTATTGTATCCAAAGGGAAACTCTCCATTTTTTTTATTCTGCTGGAGATAAATCAATCCTACATTTTAGTTGAATAAAATGAAAGCCCATTTTGCATTTACAGCACATTTTCCATTAATGTCAAACAAATTTGTTTCTCTGATCTCCAACAGAAAGCTAAAGCCATTGCATTTGGCACAATAAGGCATCATTTGAAAATCCTGGGTGTACCAAAATCATGGTATTTCAAAAGAAGAGAAAATAAAATAAAAACAAGATATCCAAAATTCCTCTCTGCATTCTGTTGTATGGTTCAAGGATATAGGACGTATGATGTGATATCAAAGCAACTAAGTGGATTGCAGTTAAAGTAAGGTGACCAGACGTCCCGCTTTTGGCGGGACAATACCGATTTTTAACAATTTGTCCCATGTCCCACGGCATTTTTAAAAAGTCCTGATTTTTTTTAAAAAAATTAATCAAGACCCCCCCCCCCGGTCAATGGTGTCCCGCTTTACCAATGTTAAAATCTGGTCACCTTACTTTCGCACGAAAGGAAAAATCTGCCAAAAGTCACGGGGAGCCCCGGGGATTGTTCCTCGCAAAGCATCACTGTCGCATAGAATGCAAATGAAGATGCTTATCTCCCTGCCCGGCTCCGTGTGCTCGTATTCAAATTGGAGTCACGCCTAGTCCCATTCAGAGGGCGGAGGGACGAAAGGAGGAAGGGAGTGAGTGAGGAAAGAAGAGAGGATGGAAGGAGAAAGGAAGGAAGAGAGGGAAAGAGCAGAAAGACAGATAAGGTGAAGGTAGATAAGCAAGAGGAAGGAAGGAAGGAGGAAGGATGGAAGGAGGAAGAAAAAAGGGAGGGAGGGAGGGAGGAAAGAAAATAATGGAAGAAGAAAGGAAGAGAAGGGGGAAAACAGAAAAATAAAGAAAGGGAGGAAGGAGGGAAGGTGAAAGGATGGAAGGAGGAAGGAAGGGAAGAGGAAGAGAGATCAAAAGAGCAGAAAGACAAGGTAGATAGGCAAGAGGAAGGAAGGGGAAAGAATGGAAAGGGAGGAAGGCTAGAAGGAAGAAAGAGGGAAAGAAGGAAGGAAGGAAGGTTAAAGGAGGAAGGAAGGGGTACTTCCACTTGTAGGCCTGGGACTGAATGGAGGAGGAGTCTCTCCATAGGATCAGTTGCTTCTCTGATCATGGTCTATGAAAATGTTACTGCCTGCCTGATGCAAATTTAGACAGACGGTGCCTTGGGCTGCCCCTCAAATCCCCCCTTTACTCCCCCCCTGTAGAATTCAGACCCTGAGTTTTGCCTTTGAGGGGCATCTATGTGTGGTTATGGCGGATGGCAGAGTCAGCTGGAGGTTGAGAGGGGATTGGGGGCTTTTGTCTGCCTGTGGAGTTCTCCCCATGGACAGGATGGGATGTTGGCATGAAAGGGATCCGGGCACAATCTCACCTGTTCCAAGTAAAGTTGCCTTTTGCAATTGACTACCAGTAATCCTCAACTTACGACCAGGATTGATCCCCCAATTTCTGTTGCTAAGGGAAACGTTTGTTAAATGAATTTTGCCACATTTTGCTACCTTTTATTGCCACATTAAGTGAATCATGGTGGTTGTTAAGTCAGGAACATGGCTGTTAAGTGAATCTGGGCTTCTCCATTGGGGATCAAAAGGGGATCACAATTTCTGTTTTTGTTTCAAATGGCACCGACTAAATTGGACATTTTTTTAAAAATCTTTGGAGATAATAGTGGCTCGATTTATATGGCAAGGCAAGAAAGCACGAATTAAAGCCCAAATGTTGCAAAAACGTAAAGAAGTGGGAGGCTTCAGAGTACCCAACTGGGAAGCATATTATAGTGCAGCAGTTATGACATGGGTGAAGGATTGGGCGACGTTGAGTAGAAGGCGCTTATTGGCTATAGAGGGACATGACTCCCACAGGGATGGCATGCCTCCCTCTGGCAAAAACGAGATACCCCCCACAGGTATTTCATGGGACATTATATTCGGAAGATTTTGATGGAGTGTTGGAAAAGGTGAGGAAAAAGTACTATCTTAAGGTTCCGTGCTGGTTGGCATCGTTGGAGACCTTAACGTAAGGTGACCAGACATCCCGCTTTTGGCAGGACAGTCCCGATTTTTAACAATTTGTCCCGCGTCCCGTGGCATTTTTTAAAAGTCCCGATTTTTAAAAAAAATCAAGAAACCCCCCACCTCACCCCACCCCCCGGTCAATGGTGTCCTGCTTTACCACTGTTAAAATCTTGTCACCTTAGTTAAAGGGATAATGACGTTTTTGCCTGATAAGTTTTACTAAATCATCAGAATACATCTAGAAATGAAATTAAGAGGAAAAAGGTAAGGAAGGGGTTAGAAGTCAAAAGTTGTAAGTGCATTAAAAATGCAGCCCATATTTCCAGGTTTCCTTTGCTTACAAAAAATACTTTATCACTGCATGCATTAATATTATTTACTGGAAGGTACCAGTCAAAAAGAAGCATTTGGCAATATATCAGAAGTATATTTTCCTGGGTTTTTTTTAAGGATAAGTTTCCCTATATAGTCTTTGGCTCCTCTCTTTCCTCATACCTAACAGTGTCCCTTGTTGCTGCTTTTATTTTATCCAAAGCAACTTTTCCGGAGTGAAGGACAGGAGTCTCCAGCTGTTGTATATTCACACCCAATTGGCCACAAGACTGGGAGGAAGCTGAAGCCGCGCCTCTGTGCTCCACCCTTCTGACTCCTGTTTCATCTCAGTCTGGCCAGAGATGAGATGTTTAAAATTGGACTCCTGAATATTTCCACTTCTGGACCCTCCTCTGTTCTTTTCAGCCTCCTCCAGGAAGCTTCCTCCTTCCCAGTAAGTTCCTGACTGTGGCTGCTGTTTTGAATCAAGGAGGGAGGTCGAGCTTCTGGGGGCTTAGGTGGCTTGCTGGCTGTTCTGGCAGCCATTTTGGGTCACTCTGCCACGTGGATAGGGCTGCAGGCTCCATGCGTGCCGGGGAGGCTAATGGGCTCAGGATTACCAGCCCTATGGCTTCACACCAGCTTCTCTTGCCTGTTGGGTGGCTGGAATCGAGCCACAGTGTCTGAGAGCGCTGGGAAGAGCGTGAAGAGGCTTTTCAGCACCTTGGCGAGCCATGGCGGCGAGAGAGCACGAAAAGCTTTTGGAGCCAGGAGAGCTGCTGGCGGGGCCCCTGGAGCACGCCAAACTCGGTGCTCGCGTCGGGGCTGCCTGTAAAGCTCAGGAAGGCTTCCTTCTTATTTCCTGTTGCTGCAGTCGTAGGAGGCGAAGGGAGAGCATGCGGAGGCAGTGGCTGCTGAGGAGGGTCGTAAGTACTTGCGCACATATGGCCAAGATGACGGAAGGTGCGGAGAGGTCCCCATCCCCTCCTTTGTCCCCTGGAGAGGGCACATCCTCCAGGCAGAGACCTACAACCTCCTCTAGGAGGCAAAAGGCGTCTGTTGCCTCACGTCCCTCACGTGCCACTCAGAGGGGCAAGTTGAGGCATAAGGCAATCACCAATACCTTTTCAAGGGCGGAGAAGCTGCGGGCGCAGCAGGGCAGGCTTAGTTCTTTGTCTTCCTGCTCCAGATCCCCATTACGGGGTGAGCCTAGGCCTGTTTCCCCCACCCTGGGTTCTCCTGTTTCCCCTTGGGGAATATTTTGGAGAGGTTTCCACTTCTCCTCCCCTTTCCATGGAGGAGCAGGACATGGAATTGGATGATCTCTGATAAGAATAAAAAGAAAGTCCTGCCCACTTCGGCCAAAAAGGAGGAACAGAAGTCTATGCCCTTCTGCCGCAAGCCCTCGTACCAGCCTCAGGAACAGGAAGCTCAGCAGAGCAGGTATTCTTCCCCCAGGTCCCCCAGCCTGAGAGGAGTTACAACAGGGATAGGCCGCATTTTCAGCAGCAGAGTAAGCCCCCCTTTCAAGGTGGTGGTAGTCGCCCTTACCCCAGGGGAAAATAGGTCGGCTTCGGCCTCACCCATTGGAGTCGCCTGGCCCTCTTCTCTGAGGCCCGGGGGGAAATTTTCTCTGACTCTTGGGTGCTCAGCACGGTCACATCTCAGCTTCATTTAGAGTTCCTTTCCATTCCCCTGAATTTCTTCCACACGTTTTCCCCGGCAAAGCATATAGAAAAGCGCAGGCTGATATGTCAGGCTATTGAACACCTGCTTGACATTGCTGCAATGGAGCTGGTCCCTCCAGACCAGACAGGCGGGGGTTCTATTCAAACTTTTTCCTCATGCTGAAGGCTTCAGGGGGTTGGAGGATTATTCTGGACTTGAGATAGCCCCCCAGTTCAAGATGGCCTCTCTTAAGTCTATGTTGGTGGACGTACGGGAGGGTGACTACATGGCTCCTATTGATCTCACGGAGGCTTACCTCCACATTCCCATCCTCCCGAAGCATAGGCGGTTTCTCAGGTTCTCTTACCTGGGTATCCACTATCAGTACAGGGCCTTGCTGTTTGGTTTGTCTTCAGCCCCTAGGTCCTTTACCGAGGTGGTGGCGGTAGTGGCAGCCTACCTGGGGAGGGGTTCCCATTAGAATACAATGCTACCTGGATGACATCCTCATCCGGGGGCATCACCAAGTCAGACAAGGGCAGATCTTTTGCAAGTCATAGAGACCCTTCAGCGTTTGGGTTTTTCTGTTAACTTTCCCCGTCAATTAGGATCCTTCATTTGGGGGCTGTTATTGATTCTCGGTTGGGTAAGGTTTTCCTCTCCCCGGACCGCAGGGCCAGTTTGGTTAAAATGGTTAAACAGGTCTGCAGGGACCGTTATGTTTCCACAGTCCTTCTCTCCAGCTTGTTGCGGAAGCTCATCTCCTATATCCAGGTAGTGCCATGGGCGCGATTACAGGCCAGAACTCTTCAGTGGCGATTCCTGCAGTAACAGAGAGCAAATTCCAGCAGTTCAGCGGCCAAGGTCCCAGCCCCAGTCCACAGGTACTGGTCTCCCTCAAGCAGTGGTTGTTCACAGCCATGTTCAAGGGCTGCGACTTCAGGGACCAGGAGCACCTCATCCTCACCACGGATGCCAGTCTATTTGGCTGGGGGGCAACTCTGGGGTCTCAGTTGGCACAAGGCCGATGGTTATGGAGGGACCTACTCCACAACATCAATTGGCTGGAGTTCTGGGCGGTCCATTTGGCCCTTCAGCACTTCTGGAGAACTGAGGGGATTGACGCCTTTGCACAAGGTGGCCAGGCGGGCTTTTGTACACTTTTCCTCTCACTCCCGGGGTCATTCAGAAGCTAGTCAGGGAACAGGCGAAGCTCATTCCACAGAGGGCTTGGTTTCTGGACCTCATGGTCCTCTCGGTCCAGCCCCCGTGGGGGATCCAGGAGTGGGAGATAGAGTTGAATCAGGAGAAGCCGGTGTACCCGGAGCCACGCTAGCTGCAACTAGCTGTGTGGAGATTGAGCGGGAACGCCTGAGGGAGACTCATCTGTCACACCGGGTGATCAGGACCATAGAGGCTTCATGTAGGCAGTCCACTACGAGGATCTATGACTCCACCTGGGCCTCCTTTGTGACCTGGTATCATGCTGCCCAGGTGGTGCCTACTAGGGCTTTGGTTCCACAGGTCCTGGATTTCATTCAGGACGGGTTAGACAAAGGACTTTCCCATGGTACAGTGAGGAGGCAGCTGGCTGCACTGGCTACGGTCATCCCCGGTGTGGGCTTGGTTTTTCTCACCCAGCTGCCGGTGATTAAGCGGTTCCTTAGGGGAGTCTTCAATTTGTGTCCCACTGTTGTCCATAGGTTCCCCACGTGGGACCTTTCCACGGTTTTGCAGGTTCTTATGTCAGAGCCTTTTGAGCCATTGAGATTGGTTAGCCTGAAGCTGCTCATTCTTAAGATGGTGTTTTTAGTGGCAGTCACTTCAGCTAGGAGCATGTCCGAATTAGGGGCTCTTTCCTCCAGGGAGGATTTATGTGTTTTCCACAGTAACAGGGTTATGCTGCACTTAGATCCAGTTTTTGGCTGAAAGTCAATTCCATTTTCCATTGTTCCCAAGATTTTTATCCAGATCCGGTCAGGGAACGGGAAAATTAGTGGCACCGGTTCATTTCATTTCATTTTTCATTTCATTTTATTTGTCTTGTATGCCGCCCATCCCAGAGGACTCCGGGCGGCTCACAACAGACAAGGGAAAGGGGATAAATAGACAAGACAACACTTTAAAAAAAAAGGCGCAACATTCACAATTTCCGGTTGGATGTGCGACAGGCCTTACGCATATACTTAAAGCTGACGGCATCCTTGAGAAGGTTGGAGGCATTATTTTTGACTTTCCAGCCTTCGTCACTGGGTAAACGGGTCACCTCTTCCACCATTAGGCATTGAATCCATTTGACTATTGCCCTGGCATATGAGTTGCAGAAGTTGCCTGTGCCAGTTGGTATCACGGCACATTCCACCATGAGTGCGGCCACCTCACCTTCACCCATTCTTGTGGCATGATTATACTACTACTGGAGCCTCCTGTCCCAACTCCTAAACTAGCAGTTCAGGGAAGACCAACTGCCATTCTGGTTTCGGGCAAAATCAATCTGTAGTGACCAATGGGGTTACTTAATGACTGTGGCATTTGCTTTATGACTGCTACAGAAAAGTAAAATCAGATTGATCCCCCCACATTATGACCATCAGAACTTACAACTTTAATTGTTGTTTAATTGCCAGGCTCAATTATGGTCGTAAGTTGAAGACTGGAAATAAATAAAATGATAAAAAGTAGTACAAAAGCAATAGAATCAAAAAATCAAGAATATATCACAATTGGAGCCTCCTTTCCCAACTCCTAAAATAGCAGTTCAGGTAAGACCAACTGCCATTCTCCCATTTATCTACTACCGCCTTGCTGATTTGATTTAGAACTTGCAACATCTGAAAGAAGGGGTTCATAATGAGAATTGCATTTGAATTTAGCGGTTTACACAGTGTCTTCCAAATCTTGGATTTGAACGCTTCACTTGGTACCCATGGAAGTGGGTACCCAAATGAAGCTTGGACCCGTTTATGATGCTTTATAGCATCCAAAGGTCAATCAAACAAGGAAGAGTATTGAAAGTCACTGGGTTTCATCGGGGTTGGCATGTATAAGTATGAGATGTAAACAAGAAACTACTGTTTTGATGTTGTTTTCCTGACCTCAGTATTTTTCCCTATTGTCATCTAAACAAAAGAGCATCTGTGCTCTTGAACTACATACCAAAATGCATCGTCTCGCCTGGATCAGTAAGTAATGGTATTGCATGAATAACAGTGCCACTGCAGAAAGCAAATACTGTTTTTTTTTTCCTTTGATTTTTAGAATGCATTAAGAAAACTCTTAATCCCTAGGTTAATTAACCTCCTCTTTTATTTTTAGACAAACACGTTGTATTGCAGGCAGCAGGAATAAACCTGTGACAGTTTCAAAATATTTTAATGCCAAAGGTGGGTTGCTTAGATTGTAGGGAGTGCATTAACATAATTAATTTAATTCATCCAACTTCTCACAGTTTAACTGTGTTGCTTTTGTGGAGAAGCAGTCCACAAATATCCAGGATCTATAATTTTACTTGGTACAAATGCAATTAAATATTTGCATTTGAATGCAATTTGAGATCTAATCTAAATGATGAATGCCAGGCCTTTAATGTTTTGATTATAGGGCAGCTAGGATGTTTCACAGCTTTTTCCTCATACCCTTTAATTTCATCTTTTTTAAAAAAATACCTTTAAAATCACCTAAATTATTGGTGTGCTTCAGTTGCCCCCTCTAAACTTCTAATTATCACAATAATTGTAATAATTATAATTATTACTATTATTTGGCATATATACCAACACTATTGTTCTGTCTACTATCCCAACTGACAGATAAGGTTTTTTTTATTATGATTTTACCTCAGCCATGATTCAAGTCAAGGAAGTTGGATTCAGATCTGAATCCAACTTCCCCAATTGCATTTTTTGAAACAAGCAAAAACACATTGCAAATCATGACTGCGACATGACACAACCAGTCACAAATGTAAACTGGTTGCCAAGCATCTGCATTATGATCCTATGATTAGAGATAATGTAACAGTTGTAAGTTCAAATATAGATTGTAAATATGTTCCTTCCTCCCTCCCCTAGGCGATTGGTAATTCAAACCATTGTTAAGGAAATGTTTGTAATCAAGGACTATTGTTAAGTATTAGTTTTGGAATTCCTAGGGCAATGGGTTCTTCTAGGAGAATTGTGAAGTTGCTGGTTTAGCTCCAATTATTAATGTGGGGATCAAATTACCTCCACTAGACCGATAAGATCCCATAGACTAGGCCTCCTCCGAATTCCATCTGCCGGCCAATGTCGTCTGGCAACTACCCGGAGGAGAGCCTTCTCGGTGGCTGCTCCGACCCTCTGGAACGAACTCCCCGTGGAGATTCGTACCCTCACCACCCTCCAGACCTTCCGCATAGCCCTTAAAACCTGGCTGTTCCAACAGGCCTGGGGCTAAAAGACTTGCAACCCCACTCGAATGGTATGACTGTTGTGCTTTTTTAACGGTGTATGTTTTTCATGTTTGTAACTTGTCTGTTTCCCCCCCCCCCCCTTGAACTGTGAGCCGCCCTGAGTCCCCTCAGGGAAAAGGGCGGCATACAAATAAAGTAAATTGAAATTAAATTGAAATTGAAATTCAGTAAAAGTGTTCAAACAAGTACCAGTAATTGATGAAGGGTTAACCTACCGAGCTTAACAGGTAGTTTCAACAATTATCTGCAATATTGGGTGGAAATATTACATAAATGTGTAATAGAGGGTTTACAGGCTTTCTCATCTAAATAAACTTCCCCTTAGGTCATTTCACACAAGATGTCAAATCCAATCTGAGTTTGCCATTTAGTGTGCAAACCTGTAGTCAATTGTGTCTTCTAGCATCACAAACCAAATACCTCATGGTCATTATGTTTGTGAAGTATGTTTTTACCTCTTCATTCAAAACAATGGTGGGTTGCAGGCAGTACACCCCAGTACGGGCCTACCAGTGCCTGCTGGGAGCACTGGGTACCGTTCAGGTATTTGAGCTCTTTGGCGCTTCCGTGCACGAAGCATACAGCGCCTGCATGATGCTCTGCCGAGCAACTGGAGCGTCGCGGACGCATCGTGGAGATAAGGACTCATGTGCGTGCTGTGCATGTGTGCACACATGCTGCGCATGTGAATGTGCAAGAGGCCGGGCCCATTGCACCATACTGGTTGCAACGGGATCCGGAACCCACCATTGATTCAAAACATCTTTGCTATGCTCCTGGAATGTAATTAGTGTTTTCTAATGAAGGTCAGGTATTGAAAGAACAAGCATACAAAAAGTGACCGCAAATTGAAACAGTGTAAGAAATGTATTTTATCACTTAAGCTTACATTTTCCAAATAAGACACAGGAATGTTTTATTTTGCTTCCCACAATCCTGTTTTTGTTGTGTAGATTGAGCAGCTGTTATTGTAAAGGAAGCTGTATTGCCAGAATTCAAAATCTAAGCGATCAGTGGGTTGGATCAAAAACTGGCCATTTGTTACACCAAACAAGTCAGTAGTTGGAAAACATACTTCCTGTCCTGGCACTACATGCAAAGCATAATTGATAGGCCAAATTCCATGCATGTTTTTACATGGGCCCATGTTATTTAAACACTGACCTCTACTTGGGGGGAAAGAGAGAAGGAAGTTTCTGCTATAATTCTCAGAAAAATCACCTCCCTTGACTCCTTTTCATCTCTCATAAAGCAGCCAATTTATCTGTCCAATAGGAGAGCCCATCATTTCCTAATTTAAGTTCATCTATTCTGTTTTCTAATAAATAGCTCATAAGAAGTTTCCAACTTTTAGCAGAAAACTGCCTCTTTGTCATTTCCACTTGTTGGATTTAGTCCTTTAGGCTACTGCTGCTTCCATGTTAATCAGGGAGAACAGAATAGTAGGAGAAAAAGAGTCCCTCTTTGAGGGAGATGAGCAGTTCAAAAATGTGAGAAATAAATAAAAATTTAAAAAGTGTCACCAACAACTGCAGAAGAAATAGCTGGTTCATTTATTTAATGTGTGTGTGTATTTATTTTTATAAATAACTCAAGGCAGAGAACCTACTTAAATACTCCTTTTTTCCCCCACCATAACAATAACCCCGTGAGATGGGTTAGGTTGAGAGGGAATGACTGTCCCAAAGTTACCCAGCTGGCTTTCAGGCATAAGGTAGGACTCGAACTCACAGTTTCCTGATTTCTAGGCCAGCACCTTAAGCTGTCATGTCCCCGTCAGAGCCTAAATCTGTGGGGAGAGGATAAGCCGGAGCTGGAGCCGGCTTGGTTGGCTTCGAAGGACTAGGCGGAGGAGCAGGACAAGGCAGTCCAGGGCCCCTCAGGATTGGGATGGCTTGTTAGCAGGGAGGAATGGGGGCAGGAGAGGGTAAGCAGTGGAAATGAGGAGTGACAGAGCTCAGGCAACAAGCAGGGACTGCCCCCTCCTGAACCCCGAGCACAGAGAGTGGAGAGAAGGTGGGAAGAGGACCGGCCGACCCGATGACTCGGGAGGAGAGTGCCTCGTCCCTCTTCACAAGGCACACCTGGGGACTGAGATTTAAGGAGATGCTGTGGGGAGGGGCATTTGTTGGGAACAAACACTGAATTTGTAGAGTTTGGTTTACCAGTGCAGACATTTGGAGTTTGTAGGACTGCTTGCTTCTTCCTTGTTTCATGAGCTTGTTCCTGACTTCATGGAGTCATTGTTTGTTCCTCGTTTCATGGACTCATCTCCCTGTTCTTTTGAATTGCTGGACTAGGCACAGTCAGAGGCTGTCATGTATGTGTGCTTTGCTCTGCGACTTGCGAAGAATGTGGGAGTGTTTGGGTGGAAATTAAAGGAGCATTAAAGGAGAGTTTGAACTCTCAACTGGCTATGTGACCTTTGTGCCTTGCCCCGGGTCATCCCATAACCATTAGGCCAAAACTGACTTTCTATTCAGAGAGAATTCCAAGAAGATCTAAGGATAAATTGTTTTAGTCCTCAAGGCTACGACAAACAGCCAGCAACAGCCAGGCCGCACCTGGTTGGCTAAGGCGCGGCATGGCTGAGCGTGGGCTGTCAGACACGCGCCTATTGGCCTCCCTGCTTGACAACTCCGTATAAATAGCTGTCAAGCAGGGCGGAGTCCCGATCTACTGCTAGGCTGTCTACTGTTCGGATCTGTTTAATAAAGCGCTGTTAACTTACCTCAGGAGCCTCCTGCCTCGTTCTTCCTCGGTCCACTTCACTGGTGACGAGGACGGGATCCACAGGCCCTGAGTAACAGCCTAAGACAGAGAATTCATATTATCTCTTTCCGCGCTGCCGAGAGACCTTCGCCGCTAGAACCATGGCCGCTATAGTCCCACTCGTTCCTTTCGGAACCACCGGTGAGTCGTGGGCCGGGTTCCTGGAGCGCTTTGAGTGCTTCCTGATAGCGAACAATAGGCAGGGATACTCGCAGGAACACAAGTGCAGTTTTTTTCTTAGTGCCTGCAGTTCCGAAATGTTCGGGACAGCCCGCTCATTTGCGGCTCTGAGGCCAGTCTACGAGCTGAGCTGGGACAGGCTGAAGAACCACTATGCTCCTACCCCTTCTAAAATCACACGCCGCTACACTTTGCAGCAGTGCATGCAGAAAGAGAACTGCTGCCATTCAGTGTGAATTTCCAGACCTGGATGACAACCTTGTTGAGCAATTTGTTTGCGGAGTGCAGGACATCCACCTCAAGCAGCGGCTGCTAGCAAAAGCGGACATCACCCTGCCACAAGCCGTTGATGAGGCTCGGGCAGCGGAGCTGTCTGAGCAGTCTACCGTTGAGATGGCCAGGTTCCTGCCTCCACCTCATCTGCCTGCACCATGGGTCTGCCTGATCGACGAGCTGGTACCGCTGCCTGATCCTGACGAGAAGGACCAGGTCGACCGCCTGAAGGCCATTCCGAGACGGCAGCCACAAGCACCGTCCTGCGCCATTGCGGCAGCGGCCGCCTGCCTTGGTTGCGGAGGCAACTATGCCCGGGCGTCCTGCCCCTTTAAAGTGTCCATGTGCCTCCGCTGCAATAAGAAAGGGCACCTGGCACAAGTCTGCCGGGCCACTCTGCTGCTTCCTCCACAGTCTGAGTCGTCCCAGCCATCCTACGTTCAACCCGCCCCACTGCAGAAGCAGCCACCCCGCCATCAGCAGTGCCGCCGCGATGACTGCTTTACCGTTGACAAAGATTTTCTGCCACCCCTGCAGAGTTGGTCAGCCAGGCGACAGCCAGCTCTAAAAAGATAACTGTGCCCATCCTCATTGAGGGGTTGCCTTGTCTAATGGAGGTGGACTCTGGGTCCTCCCGTTCCCTCTTCTCCTGGGCTACCTTCTCCCTCATCTGCCCCGGCGTTCCGAAGTCCCAGTTGTCATCACTGGACACTGTGTTACGAGACTACCAGGGGACTCAGATTCCAACCCTGGGTTGCTATGGGGTGTGGGTGGAGTATGGGGGAAAGAGTTGCTGCCTTCCTATCTTGGTGGTCCAGAAGCCGCTGCTGGCTCTTTTGGGCCTGGATTGGTTCACCACATTGGGCATCTCCATCTCCCGGGTGCACCTCACGGCGGACACGCCCCCTGGCATCGAAGACATCCTGGTGGAGTACAATGATGTTTTTGATGGTAAGCTGGGGAAGTACGTGGGGACCCCAATCTCCCTTAACCTAGACCCCCAGGTTGCCCCTATTAGGCTGAAGGCCCGCAGGGTGCCTTTTGCCTTGAGGCCCAAGGTTGATACGGAATTTGACAAGCTGCTGGCGTAGGGAGTCCTGGAGCCCATCGACCACTCGCGATGGGAGACCCCAATAGTGGTCCCTGTCAAGGCCGATGGGTCCATTATAATCTGCACAGACTACAAGTCCACCATCAACCTTGGCCTCCAGGCAAACCCCTATCCAGTCCCTGTGGTGCAGCACCTGCTCCATTCCTTGGGGCGGGGCTGCACCTTTGCCAAACTGGACATGGCGCAGGCCTACCAGCAGCTCCTGGTGGATGACGATGCGGCGGCTGCTCAGATCATCGTCGCCCACCGTGGGGCCTTCCGTTGTCGCAGCCTACAATTTAGCGTTTCCATTGACCCGGGGATCTTCCAGAGCTTCATGGAGCAGCTGCTCCATGGGCTCCCTGGTGTCATCCCATACTTCGATGACATCCTGATCACTGCCACCAGCCGCTCAGGGCTCATTGAAGTAGTACGGAAGGTCCTCGACCGTTTCAGGGGTGCGGGTCTCAAATTAAAGTGCAGCAAATGCTCCTTTGCTGTGCCTAAGGTGGAATTCCTGGGCTTCATGATTGACGCCCAGGGAATCCACCCACCCCCTCTAAAGTAGCTGCCATTCGGAACGCCCCTGCGCCCACCTCCAAGGCGGAGCTGCAAGCGTTCCTTGGCCTTTTAAATTTCTGCATGCCTTTCTTGCCTCACAAGGCATCACTAGCCAAGCCGCTGCATCAGTTGCTCGACCGATCCACGGCCTGGTGCTGGGGCAGCCACGAAGCGCATGCATTCACAGCTGTCAAAGCCATGCTGATGTCAGAGGCAGTCTTAGTACAATACAGTGACAGGATGCCGCTGACGTTAGCATGTGACGCCTCCCCCGTTAGTCTGGGGGCCATTTTGAGCCACGTCCTTCCTAATGGCTCAGAGGCCCCCCTGGTTTTTTATTCCCGAACACTCTCCTCGGCTGAGAGGAACTACAGCCAGATTGACATGGAGGCTCTGGCTGCAGTGTCCGGGATTAAAAAATTCCATGACTATTTGTATGGTCGGCACTTTACTCTCTACACTGACCACAAGCCTCTCCTTGGGCTTCTGGCCGGTGATAGGCCGACCCCACCGATCCTGTCTCCCAGGATCACCCGAGTTTCTTGCAGTGTATTCCTATATGCTGAGATACCATCCTGGCAAGGAGCTGGGGCACACCAATGCCCTTAGCCGCTGCCCCCTCCCCTACGCTGACCCACACCCAGTCCCGTGTCTCTCGGTCCTGTCCATTGCAGATTTGGACCTTCCTCTGTCAGCCACTGACATGGCCACCCACTCTGAAGCCGACCCTATCCTTTCACAGATCATGGCATGGGTCCTGAGGGGCTGGCTTACAGGTGGAGTCTCTCAGGAGTTCCGCCCCTTTAAGACATGTCAGTTAGAGCTGTCCCTACACTGCGGGTGCCTGTTGTGGGGCGACAGAGTTGTCATTTCACCCTCCCTCCACCTCCAAATCCTCTCCCGTCTCCATGGGGACCACCCCGGGGTCGCACGCATGAAGATGCTCGCCCGGAGTTACATCTGGTGGCCCCGCCTGGATGACGAGATTGAGGGCTGGGTGGGGAGGTGTGTGCCCTGCCAGGTGTCCCGCCCTGCTCTCCCCTCCACCTCCCCCCGGGAGTGGGAGTTGCCTAGGGGGCCTTGGTCCCAGCTACACCTTGATTTTGATTTTGCTGGTCCCTTCCATGGCCAGGTGTTCCTGGTGGTTGTGGATGCCTACTCTTGCTGGGTGGAGTTGGTCCTCATGTCCTCCAGCACTGACGAGAGTATGGTGCGGTCTTTGCGGTGACTCTTCGTCACCCACGGCTTGCCGGACGTCATAGTGTCCGATAATGGCCCACAGTTCTCATCCATGACGTTCCAGGCAGTCAGTGATGTGCGGTGAGTTTTATGGCTGGTGAGGCAGCTTTTTAGACTTGTGGACTTCAACTCCCAGAATTCCACAGCCAGGCATGCTCAGTTCCGATTTAAAGCAACAGCATTTTTCCCCCTTGCAAAATAAGTTTTCCCATTCTTTTTCTTCTCCCTCCCCCTCCTTCCTCCCTCTCTCCCTCCCTCCCCCCTCTCTCAAACAGACACACACACACAGAGAACTTGGATCCCTCTCTCACTCACTCACTCTCAAACAAACACAAACACAGAAGTTGGATTGGATATATTTTTCAAAGGCTTGAAAGCAGCTCCTCTGCCATACCTGCCCCTTCCCCTGCTGCCTTCCGATCGGAGCCTTTGATTGCAGGTGAATCGCGTTGCCTTTTCAGTGAAGCTGGGCTTATATACTTTTATCCAGCTGTGAGTGTGTGTGTTTGAAAAGGCAACATGGGTTCTGCATGCAATCAAACTTTTTGAATTCCTCCCCCCTCCCCACACACGCACCTTTTCCAGCTGTTTCAGAGAGGATTTCAACTCTGCCCTCATGAAAGGCCAGAGCTCTGAGTCAGACTGAGCTAGTTGCTCGCAGAGAACTCTAAAAAGCCTCTAAAAATGCCCTCTACAGGAGGCGAGAGAACACGTGCCTCATTTGCAAAAGGAATTCTTCGCTTTTTAACCCTTGGTTAACTCTTAAAAGGCGAAAAATTCCTTATGCAAAAGAGGCCCCTAGTTCTCTGGCCTCCTCCTATAGTTAACACTAAGCACTGTTCCAAGTCACTGTGACAGAATCTGGTAGCAACTACCTTGGCTTTAATTATTTTTAAAAAAATCTTTAAAATTCTTTCCTTTTCCTCATGCCTCCCCTGCCTCTAGTGACTGCATGTCCCTGCAGGCAGTCCTGGCCACGCAGGGGATCCGCCATGCACCAGTCGCTCCTTACCATCCGGCCAGCAATGGCTGGACGGAGAGAGTGGTCCGATCGGCCAAGGAGGCTTTGGGCCGCATGGACCATGGCGACTGACCGGCAAGGGTGGCTGCTTACCTTATGGTCCAGCATTCCACTCCTTGCCCCATCACGCGGAAGAACCCCGCGGAGCTACTGATGGGGTAGCCCCTGCGGACTACCCTGGATAGATTGCACCCTCTCTATTCAGGGGAACAGCCTGGCAACCTTGGGGCCCCTTCCTGTTCCTTTCGAGTGGGAGACTTGATCTGGGCCAGAAACTACACCGGGGAGTTGGGGACGCTCGGTGGGTGCGTGCCACCATCACCGAAATAACTGATCCCTGTTCCTACAGGGTCCACCTACCCAATGGCACCGAGTGGCGACACCATGTGGACTAACTAAGGCACCACCACCCTCCAGAGGCCTCGACTCCATCCGACCCACAGAAGCCAGCCACCGTCGCCTTGCAGCCAGCCCCAGGCCCGTTGCAGTTTGCAGCCTCCGTTCCGCATGAGGCCTTCCCTGAGTCAGGCCTCTCCTACCCAGTTGCCGTGTCCCAGCAACCTGTTACGCCATCTCAAGCCGACCCCGCATTTCCTAGTTCCTCCAGTTTAGGCCTTCCGCTACCAGGCCTTCCCAGCCCCCTTGCCGCTTGCCAGCCAGTTTGTATTTCCCCGCCTGTTCAGGCCACGCCCCCGCCACCCGGCCTATATTTTGCTGGGATTCCGCCATCTGGACTAGGCCTTTGTGACGTCACCCGGAGCTCCACTCCCTCTGGGGAGGAGCTGCTACGGGGATGTCTTACTTTTCCAGCGCCGCCTCCCAAACTGAGGCATTCAGAGTTTGTCCACTGCCGTCCCGCCTATCTTCATGAGTACGCATGCGCCACGTCGATGCATGCGCCCTCGCTGGGGGGAAGAGGTGTTTTAGTCCTCAAGGCTACGACTGACAGCCAGCAACAGCCAGGCCACGCCTGATTGGCTAAGGCGCAGCATAGCTGAGTGCGTGCTGTCAGACGCGCGCCTATTGGCCTCCCTGCTTGATCAGGAGTCCCGATCTACCCCTAGCCTGTCTACTGTTCGGATCTGTTTAAAGCACTGTTAACTTACCACAGGAGCCTCCTGCCTCGTTCTTCCTCGGTCCACTTCATAAATACTTCAGTTTTTCTCCAGTATCAATATCAATATCTCCAGAAAGTTAGCTTTCTAGTAAATGGATGTTTTGTGACTGGCTACACTCACCATGACATCCATTTTAGAATAGTGACCCCCAATGGCAGTCTTTTGTGAGTGCGTCAATGAGAGGCCTCTGGTCCTAGCAGATTGCTTGCCCCTGTTACACAGGATTCAAGAAGCTTTCATCAAAATGTAGCTATCTGTAGTTCTGGTTGCAACTGTGGCAATGATCCCATTTTTCAAAAGCAGCTTTCTTCAAGTAAAGGAATTTTAATTGCGGCTATCACAGAAAAAAGAAAAGGGAGGTCTAAGGGAATGAAAGACTCTCAATTTACTGATGCATTAAGTATCTTATTACTGTGTGAGATAGGAAAGAGAAAGGGGATTGTCTGAAATTTTCTCCACTCCTCTGCTGTAAAGGCTTTTTGCTTTTTATTAGTTTGGATTTCCCCTTCCCTGTGATAACTATAATTAAGGTTGAGATTTCATGCTTTATTTTTTTTTAGGCACTAATAACTCTCAAACCAATTTCTTGTCACAGATTCTTAAAAGGCCTATAGTTGGATTTTTCATATGCTTTGAAAATTGTGAAATTATCTACTCTGGCATTATTATAATCCAGTAATGAGTATAATTGGGGTTCTGAGAGCCAAATGCTCCTCTGGTGTAAAATGAAGACAAAGAAGAAGCAGAGCCTCTGGAGCTGCTTATTTCAAATGACCCAGATAGGCATCTTCTTCATTGCTTTTCCACAATCAATTGAGGGAGGATTGTTCAATTGAAGATGGCGTATCTGCAATTAGATGGTTTCATTTCAAATTGAGTGGATTTCGCAAGTGTGAATGCTCTGCTAATAAACAAAACTTGAATAGGGAATTGGAAAGCTGTGGTGAAGGAAAGGTCTTAAGAGGTTTCCTTAGCCCAATTCAGAAGTTCACCCTCACTCCAAGTGCCTAGCAGTATGCACAGGGTAATACAGAATGAACTCCCATTCAACCCTATTTTCTCTGCCATCTCCTTCTTGCCAGTCCCCTTCAGGAATTGTGTATTATGGGAGTTGCCTCTATTCTCTGTACTCAAATTCCTGTCATAATGTCATTATGTGAGAAATAAAGCTAGCAGTTTGATTGCTGTTAGAAATGCCTTTAAGAATTTGGTGTGTGGGGCATTCCTTCTTTCTCAGATAAGTGCCTTCTTCCATTTAGTGTATAGAATCTATAGATACTATAAATTACAGATCAGCAATCCAGAGACCAAGGGCCATATACCATTACCCCACCATGTGTTTCAGCCCTCCAAAATTACGATTAGGAGGGGGGGGGCTCAAAATGCCATTATCAGGAAAATCTAATTTTAAATCTAAATCTAAATATCAAAATGCTGTCTCTCTTAGATTGTCTTCCTTTTCAGACATAATTGCATCCATATTTTTTTTCCTGCAAAGTTTTGTAATATTTCACAGGAGTCTTCTTGAGTTGTTCAGTAAATGTTTTCCTGGGTTGCAGAGTCACTGCTTAAATATAGTAGTATTTTTCCCCTCCATATGATATAATATTATACAACTTAAATGTTTTAATAAGGTTTTTTTAGAAAAAAGAATCCTGCTCTTTGCCATTTCAATCCTTCGCATTCTTAGGTTCACAAAAATACTTGAAAGGAAGCGGTAAAAGAAATCCTTGCTCTGTTCTGTGTAGAGTAGCTGTGATTATTTATTATCTGAAATCTCCTGTCTAATTAAATTTTGTATATTTTATTTCTAGGTGCAAATATTGGAAGCTCTCCAACAAGCACAGATATTGCAGTCATTGGAGGTAAGAATACAATAGTACTCGAACAAAGACTATATTTCATCGAACAGTTTTTTGGAAGTGAAACAAGATTTTCCATCCTTAACCAAAACAAAAAGTATTCTCCACCGAATGAGGGGTTTTTTTCCCTAAGAAAAATTAATGGTGTGTTGCTATGTATTCTATTAGTAGAATGGGGGATGAGTTCACTGGCACCCCCCTGTCTATAATCTTATCACCGAACCCTACTACCATCCCCATATTATAGGAAAAAGGGTAAAATAGACACCTGGTTCCAGGAAACTATCTCCTTGTATGATATTGGGAGCTTCCAAAGAAAGCAAGTATGGAAGTGAAAGATATATTCTCTATTTTATGTTACTGTCAGGTTACTGTCATCCTCCCCTTCCCCCTTTTTGCACCTTTGGGAGGGGAGATTTGGTGGGGGGAGGGGAATCCTCAGCTTCTCCCTCTTCCTTGTAACGGAGTCTAGCCAAATCAACTTCAACATCTGCAGCAGGCTCGTACCAAGGTTCTAAGCGGCGGGGGGAGTCTCCTGTTTACACATTGCTGGTAAACGTCTTTGTTCAAGCCATCCGCGAACCGATCTAACAAGGCCTCTTCAGACCATCCTCTCATATAAGCTGACAATTCTTGAAATTCCTGTACATATTCAGGCAGTCTTTTTCCCCTGTCTGAGGGTCGTAAATTTAATTCTAGCCCGGCGCTCGGTGAAAGGATCATCAAAGCATCTTCTCATGGCTGCCATAAAACCATCAAAATTCCTCAGGAGAGGGGAGTCACTATTATGTAATCCGACCATTCAGTCAGCTGCTTTCTTCTCTAGGGCCATTAACACTATTCTCACTTTAGCTTCATCAGAATCCAGATCAGGCCCATATATTTGCATATAATTCCAAACCTGAATTATAAACAACCCCAATCCACTGGGTTCTCCATCATATTTTACGCTTAAGGGTGGGACCTTAGCCATCCGATGTCGCCTGCCCCCCCCTCTCGGAATGTCTCTAGCTGCAGGGGGAGAGGTCGGTGCTGGGTCTTCTTGTGCACATTTCCCTTTGGGCCCCCCATTCTCCCTTAAGCTAAGCAATGGGTACCTTCTCTCTAGTTCCTCCGCCAGTCCTCTTTCCACACCACTCTCTCGAGCCCGGCGTTCACCCCACGCCTCTTCGAGGAGTTTCATGGCTTGGGACATCTTGTAGTCTTCATCCTTAGAGCCACGTCAGTCAGCAGCTGGTTTCCTGGGCCTCCTCTTCGTGACTCCAGTTAGTGGTTCATCAGATTCCTCTTTCTGTCCCACTCCCCAAGTCCACCTGGGTCGAACAGTAGGTTCCTCCACTCTCAGGTCGGCCAGCATTTCCATTAATGATGGAGCTGCCGTTGCTCCCATTTCTTCCTCCTGGTCACTGCCTTGTAAAGACATTTTTTTTTCTCTGTGAGGACACCCCCCTCGGAAGGTGTTCGCTCCGGGTTGGGTGCGAGGTGAGACTCAGCTTAATGTCAGGTGCTCCTTTGTTTAATAATCAAGAAAGAAACCACTCAACTCCATGCTTAGAATTAAGTGTACTTTTACTAATTACAAACGATGAGTAGCAAAGCAAAGCTGAGTCTGAGTAAATTGGCGCGAAAGCAATAGATATCATGTATGATTCAATCCCCTCCCCTTGGCACCCCATTTCATAGTCCAATAATAATTCACCCAACCGGGAAGAAGGCAGGGCTTAGCAGTGAGAAGACGGATTTTCAGGCTATTCCTGAAATTCCCCTATTCCGAAGCACTTGGACGGTTCTTTTTTGGACCCAAGCTGTCCCGGAGAGACAGTGAAAGGTAGGAGGAGATCCAGTGACACCAGAGATGTTCGCAAAGTCTCTGGGGGGCTTGGAATTTAACCTCCTTTGCCAGTGACTTCCGGATTAGCCACAAGGCTAACTGAAACTGCAGATAGCTCCAAAGAATGGCAAAGTGTTTCCAGCTGGTAAGGTGATTTTATTACTCAGAGAAAGACAGTCCGCATAAAAATTCAAGCTAATTTAAATCAAAGAACAGAAGAATCTAGCGGCGATTTCGATCTCTTTATTGGTTTATGGATGGTGGTTACCCTATTTTTTAAATGTTTTAAATGCTATTTACATGGACAAAGGATAGATTACTCCAACATCTCCTCTGATCCTCTGCAAGTGGGCTGTAAACCAATTCACTATAATTTGGCTCCTTACAACTTGACATTTTTATTGCTTGGCTGGATTGGTCTAAGATCAGATAAGATTGTACAGTTCCCAGCTTGTTTTTACTTGCAAATACCTCAGAGTTTCTAAAGAAAAAATACTAACTGCGTACAAATATGGCGTCTATTCAAGCCTCTATTCAAATGATTTCTTCGGCACTACAAAAATGATCTGCCACACATGATAGAATTGAGAGGAAACTGGATTATCTGCTGTTACTAGCAACAAAATATGAAGGAAAAAATGAGAATGTTGAACCTTTGAATGTTCTTCAAATACAAACGAGGGATGTCAGAGATAAAGATTTTCAACTTGCTGATACTCGGGGCAACTGGTTTACCTCTGAGGGAGAAAAAGATGGAATGTCTGAAGGGGGAGGCAGCCACACAGAAGATTTACTTCGAAAGACAGGGCGCAGGAGGAGTGAAAAGCATTAAAGAATTTATACTTTATGAAATACCATCTGCAAAACTTTTGATACCACCACTGAGAATTAAAGACAAGCTGATAAAGGAAATAAACGGAGGACGGCAGCATTATATGAGAGGCACCATAAGCAAAAAGGTGCAAAGATTTTTTTGTATGGACTTGCTCATAAAGATGTTTGGAGAATTCGACCTACGAATGGCAACAGGATTAAGGAAGTTTTGTTACTGGAGAGACACAGGCTGATAGATGGAAGAATACAATTTAAAACTAGCTAAACCTAGTTAAATTCATTTGTAATAGATATAGTTGAATAATAATTGATAATGATAGTAATGTATATAATGTTGAGTTGTTATGATAAATAATAATTGGATATGAGAAGGGAAGGTTAGAAATATTTTTGGACTATATATAAAGGTTATTAATCACAATAATTATTACTATAAAAAATAAAACAAAACTATATACAGTTAAATCTTAACTAATATGGGGAAAATGCTATGATATACGATATAACTACATAAAGAAAGGAGAATGATAATAAACTATATACATGGAGGATAGAATTTTTGGTATTAAATATTATGGATGTTTAGCTAAAACAGGATTTGATGTTAATGGAGGATTTTATAAACAAGTAAATGAAATGCTAGCATGTGGTTATGGATTAAATCTTTGGCATAGTTAAGGATGAAGGATGTTTAAACAACTGTAGTCAACTAAAAGTGGAGGTATGATTATGTTAATATGGTAAACATTTGAGTTAAGATATTTGAATTAATATGAATTAATGGAAGAGATGCACAAAAACTTGTACCCAGCTGATATACTTTTTTATAACATATACTTGTTGTGTTTTTTTTCTCTCTGCCTTGTTTTTTGCTCTTCTTTGTTTTGATTTTTTCCCCCCACTGTTGTGGGCATGTGTTGTTTATGTAACAAAAAAAAATATTATAAAAAATAATAATTCACCCAACCGTCAGGTGGGAGATGTCTTCAAAAAACATCATCAGGGTGGAATGCTGGACAGTTGGCCTTGGCGGGAAACTCCCTTTTTCCACATGCGCAGATAGATTGTCAGGACAGCTCCTAATAACAATCCTCCAGTACATAATGATTCCCCTCCCAAATACCATGCCCCCCTCCCCATTTCAATGGCAGCCGAAAAGCAGCAGTGAAGCAGAGGCTGACAGTTACATCTATATGAACATTTAAGGTTTCCCAATGTACAGGCCCTAGTTAAATTCATGAAGACATGAAAAAGAGAGAGGAGCAATAATTCAGGTCTCAGACTACTTACAGAACAAATTGAGAAATGCAACTGTAATACAGAAGCTCATCTAAGACCCCATGATACATTTTATATTCCAAAAATATTGCCAAACCACCCCCTTGAAAAATGGAATGTTTCCGATGCCATATCTATCTGTCTGTTTGTCTATGCGTTGGTCTGACGGTCTGCCTGTCTATCATATATCAGTAGAGATATTAGGAAACAAAAATCCCTTCAAATTATTATGCAACAAATTATGTTGCAAGTAAAGGAATGAACAAGAGAGAAAACATTGTTGGAAACATAATCAGAATGCTACATACAGCATTCTTCTTCTCTTCTCTTCTCAAGCTCTCAGAAAGATACAGGTATTATGTCATGCTTTGTGTACAGGGCTTTGCATGACTTCCACAGAATATTTATTTTTACACAGTGCATATCCTGTATGCTATTTTCTGTTACATTCACAACCAGGAGGCACCGTATAGAATAACATAAGGCTACCAGTGTTTGAAGAGTCCCTGTAAGGATGAAGGTGATCACATGATGGGTATCTTATGACCAAATGGAATGTAGATGTAAGAGATCCTCAATGCACGCCATTTATTATAGGAACAATATGGGTCTTAATATATATGCTTCTGCCCTCACCAGGAGAATGAACAGCTACAAAGAGATTTGGAAATGATTTCGATTATTACATCCCTGAATCACAGGTTATATGAAAAAGACATTTAATCAAGACAAGGGAGCTGGAGAAAACCAGCCTGAAGTGTAAAATAAATTAAGATTGCTGATTTTTAAAAAAATGCTTGTAGATGGAGCAGCTGAAAAACAAAGAAGAACAAGACAATGTAGACAAACAATTGGTTGGAGAAAAAGGTTTTTTTTTAAAAAAAAAGATGGTTTAGAGAAGATGGAGGTAGCAATGTAAAATATCAATCATTTTGCTGAAAAGCATTCAGTCTAGATATATTAAAACCGCAGTGATTCAGGAACAGGATGTGCTAATATCCTCCAGTGTTTTTTTCCCTTCCCCTGAAATATACTAATCCAGCCACTATAGAATTGATTTAACTTTTTTCTGGAAGTGCTTCTTTGATAAAAGTAAGTGGTTTGTCTTGTTCTGGTTGTTTTCTGGCTCTCAGATAGACTTATTCTGAAGATATCAGAATATCAGAGAAATTAAAGAAGAAAAAGCAAATAAAAATGGAGATCCGAAAATGATTCCTATTTTTTTAATCCTAAAATAGTGGAAATCCAAACATTTAAAACAAAGATAGAAGAAATCTGTTTATACTAGTACCTTATATAATAATCTCGAAAAAGAGAGATAACTGTTAATGGAAGATTATTTTGTTATTTAGTTAGAAAGTGACTAAAGAGTTGATTACCCACATCCCTATAAAGGATATAAAAGCTATAAAACCAAGGAAACGAAGGGAGGAGTTAAGAAGAAAGATAAGAAATAGGAAAAAGAAAAGGAAATTACAGTATACGTCAAACAAAAGAAAAACACATCTCTGATGACCCCTTCCAACAGGATAAATGTTCATCCTGCTATTAGACAGAAGGATTTTTTCTGATGTGCCTCTAATAGTAACAGTGAAATTGTTAAAAATATTTTTATTTTTGCTGTTGGAAGAAATGTTCAGTTCCAAGTAGGGAGAAAGACACTGGAAACATGGTGACTGTTTGGAAAGATGGTTTTAATGGTGGATAGGATCACTTGCCTTGAAAATGTTGAATGAAGAAGAAAAAAGGGGAGAGATGCTGAGAGTGCCTGAGTTTTATACCCTCTCTGGGCTTTTGAATTTGAGCTTGTATTCTGATTGGTTGTCAGACTCCCATGGGGCCATGCAGGGGGTAATTCTGTACGCTGTTCTGAGTCCCAGGTTTGGTTGAGCCTTGTTCGGTGATGTAATCTTCCCAGGTGCCATGTGGTGAGATGGGTAGAGGGCTAATCCTACCTTTGTTGGAACTTGTGTGAGGGCATTTGTCTATAAATAGACCTAGCTATCTCTTTATCTCTTAAGTGCGGACATCTGCTGTGGGCTATTGAGGATGGTGGGGGCTATTAAGAATGAGTCTGTTTCTTGCCAAAAACATGTTTCTCCATTTCTCATCCAAAGAAATATAATATTCTGCCTTTTTAATATTTCATTTTTCTAGGAGAGGGGTGAGTACTAACTTCCTACACTGCCAAGGAAGAGAAACAAGAGAGAGGCAACAGTGTCATAATAATATGTAAACTTCTAGCTTATTTATGTTGAGGTGCTAGCAGCAGTATCTTAAAGGATATTTATCTGTACCACAAATAAACTAGGAATAATTTTTCTCTCCAAATCAAACCTGGCATAAATAATTACATATTACTTATGTAATTACATATGATTCTGTGGAGGTTATTTTGGAGCAGGCATGCACTAGATTATGTTTAAGAGATTTGGAATTGGAGATCAATAATTTGATCGTTTGGTTAGCCCATCTAATGATCAGAAAAGTAGCACGTAATCATTTCTTCCAGTCTTCCCCAATCCTTAAAACTCCCTACCAATTCTTTGACAAGATCTCCTGCTACTGCTGAGTTGCTAAAAAGGGATGCATCAGTCAATTTCTGGTCTATTTTGTTTCTGGTTTTACAGGACCCCAGATGTTATTATCCTAAAGCTTTACAATGTTAAGCCTCCTCTTCTTCCTTCTCCCCACAAGTCACAGGAGACACAGATGAACAACTGTCTGTTAAACAAAAATGGTTCCCTAGTGAAAACTGCCAAAGCAGAAATATGTTACAGCAATTGAGTTCTAATCCCATTAGCATCTTGTCATGATACAACATTATTTTAATATAGTCAAGATTTCAACAGAGGTTCTATGTTAATTATTGTGAGCTTGTTTTGAGATCTCAGGAAAAAGAGATTGTCTTAGAACCCAACATTTGGGCTGTGCATCCCTTTTGAAAGCATGTTCTCCCCCAGTGGTGCTTTGAGCAAAGCACACTTCAAAGCAATGTGTCCCCTGATTCTAAAAAGTGAAGTGAAGCTGCCATGGTGCTTAGATTCACATTGCTTCTGTGGCATTGAATGTGCCAGAAGAGATTTTGAAACAACACAGTGTTAAGCAATAAAGCACATTGCATAATTGCTGTACCGTGTGAAGAAGAAACATGACCACTTTGCACATGCCTATTATTTCTAGCCTAATACTATGCTTGCTTTAAAAATTGAACTGTCCACATGTGGGAACCACATCACAAACAGTGAACCAAATTAAAAGTGCTAGATCAATACCTCCCAGCGTCCGATAAGATCACACAGGATGGGCCTTCTCCGGGTGCCGTCGACTAGACAATGTTGTCTGGCGGCTCCTCGGGGGAGGGCCTTCTCTGTAGCTGCCCCGGCCCTATGGAACGATCTACCCCCAGAGATCCGGACCCTCCCCACTCTCTCGGCCTTCCGAAAGTCTACTAAGACCTGGCTATTCCGGCAGGCCTGGGGCTGTTGACCTCTTGAATGAGGTCCAGCCCCACTAAGGTTGAGTGCATGATGTGTCTTTTTAACTTGCTTTCTGTCTCTATTTTAAATTTTTTAGTATTCTTTTTAGAGTTGTTTTTATGTAAGCCGCTCAGAGTCCTTCAGGATTGGGCGGCATATAAATTCATTAAACTTTGAACTTTGTATGCAGGCTAGTTGGGTAGGCAGAAGTAAAATAACTTGGTTGCTAAGCAACTATCTTTGCCTTTTGTGCCACGGTGTGGTGGCACAGTAGTTAAAATGCAGTACTGCAGGCTACTTCTGCTGCCTGCCGGCTGCCTGCAATTTGGCAGTTCGAATGTTTCCAGGCTCAAGGTTGATTCAGTCTTCCCTCCTTCCGAGGTGGGTAAAATGAGGAGCCAGATTGTTGAGGGGCAATAGGCTGACTTTGTAAACTGCTTAGAGAGGGCCATAAAGCATTGTGAAGTGGTATATAAATCTAAGTGCTATTGCTATTGTAACATCACTTATTTCACTAAGTGTTTCTTAAATTCTCAACCAATCTCTGATTTCCCACCAGGGTTTTTTTAAGATCCTCTGATTCACTCCATAAGCTATTTAGTCAGAATTATGGAATGAGCCATTGGCAGGAATGGTGAAGAAATAAAATTGTGTCAAATGCCCACTACATCAGCAGCAAAATTCACGAGGCCCTCCTGCTCATCTTCTACAAGCTGAACTGGGTTTGCTCTCAATTAAAACTTGCATTGATCAACTTTAACAATTTATGAATTTATTTCTTGAAATGAGTTTAAATTCTGGCTAGATAGTACTTGGATTTGTTCAGGCAACGAAGTAGTTGGAGGTTGCATCGGATTATATAATCCTTACACAAATCTAGAGCCAGTTCTCATTTCAATTTTTTTTAAGGCTCAATATTATACTGTAGTCTTCCTCAAGTTGAATGTCTATGGAGATTCTCAGTCATCCAGGTTATGGTTGTCCCAAAGGTGGTTGTTTTTTTTTCTTCCAAGCAGCAACTTGACTTTCTGGTTTTTCTTTGAAGATGTTTTACTTCTTGGATGAGAACAAAAAAACGTCTTCAAAGAAAAACTTGAAAGTCCAGTTGCCTCTTGAAAAAAGCACCTTTGGGAACTTCCTGAAGCTGGTCTTCTCTTGATGTCTTGGATAAAACAGTTAGAAAGTATCACCATGTTGGCCCAAATAAAGATCAATAAGTTAACTAGAATGAAAACCAGGGCATCTTTGTGCTCCCTTGTTTTGGTTTTTCTTTTTTTCTTTCGCAAGTACTCTTTCTGTCAACCCATCCTAATCATTACAATGTCAGGGCCCTTTGTTGATGTGGGGTTGTTATCTTTCTTTAAAAGTCCTAACAGAAGGCTTCCATGTGGAATAAATCAAAACCAGAACGTGTGTGTGTGTGTGTTGGTGGGGGGTTACTTAGGTTACTTGAAATCATTAATGGGAAAAAATTGAAATGTTTCTCCCTTTCTATAGGTGTCATTGCAGCTGTGGTCTTAGTCTTGATTTGCCTCTTGGTGTTGATGCTGAGATACATGTACCGGCACAAGGGCACCTATCATACCAATGAAGCAAAGGGAACTGAATTTGCCGAAAGCGCAGATGCTGCTCTGAAAAATGACCCTACCCTTCAAGACGCCATGGATGAGAACCGAAAAGAATATTTCATCTGAAAGCAAAAGCGGGCACCCTTGAGACACCCTTTGCTCTCCTTCGCAAGGGGCAATGCATTTGGGGGGGTGGGGGAATCCAGCAGGATATGGAGATTACACAAAAGAGAACAAGGCAACTAATTGAAATATTGCTGTTTAACAACAGCAAAGACTGGATGCCAGATCTATAGCTGTTTATTTGATTAACCATACACCACTCGGTTCAATATCAGATGAATGGAAAGAAAAGTTTCAGGATGAACGATTTAACTGATAGCAGATAAAAGAATCAAATGTCAAATCCTGACATTTGGCAAATGTCTGTCTGTCTGTCTGTCTGTCTGTCTGTCTGTCTGTCTGTCTTTGGTTATTCGGGTTTTGTCCCGTGTAAAATTAGAAGTGTCTTAGCGACACTTCTAATTTTACATGGGACAAAACCCAAATAACCAAAGACCTACATACTAACACCCGCGAAAACCTCAGAATATATATATTCTGAGGTTTTATAATATATATATATATATATACATACATACATACACACATTCATACATACATACATACATACATACCTGGGTTGATGGAAAGCTCCTTCATAGATACACTGATTCATCCATATTGATATAATACCTTGAAGTGAGTTTATAGCAGCAAAAAAAAAAAGGGGAAGCTGGCCCAAGAATGTTGGGGGTCATTCATGTATCTAGATTTTTCTTAACATGCATAAGCTTATCAATGTGAATATGCATATTATCTTGATCTTTCTTTCTTTCTTAGAATACCCTGAAGTTTTTTCTGCTTTCTTGTGTTTTTTAAAACAATGACCTAGCAATCAGATTCTCACAGGAAAAAAAATGCAGGAAAAGATAGAAAAAAGTTTTTAATATGAAAGAATGTCTTTTCTGGATAATTCTTGCAGTGGACATATATAAGAGATGGGTTTATTGACTTCTCGGCTTTTAATGCCATATCAATTATCTTGAACTTGTACTTTTGTTTTAAGTAGTAGAGCTCCCTACCTCCATTGGGTACTACTTGCTCAATTTTGAGAGTGATCTCAGATTTATAGTAGCAGTTTAAATTGATTGAGGCAGTTCTACCTCAACAGAGGGTGAGAATTGTAGAAGCAGATGCAAAACCAATCATTTAAGTTCACATAGGGGAGTCTTTTCTTCTATTTTGGCTGAAAATGGAATGAGATGCAGGGAAAAAGTGCTTGGTTAGTCTTAGCACCAGCGGACCCAAAATATCACTCTCTTTCTCTCCCCCTTCCCCCAGCAAACTGGTTTTAAATTATGCCCCATTTCTGTGACTAATATAACGTACTAGTCATGTTAGCTGTTTGACAATTTCCCCATGATTACATTTTGGCTGGAGCTGCAGTCATAATACTAGAGGGGATTAGCAACGTAACTTTTGTAGGAACAATAGTACAATGGCAGTAATATTAGTACAGTGTTTTACTTCACTGCTCAAATTATAAGTCAGAGAGCTTTTATCCTTGACTTTACTGATTGCCTTTTTATTGTTTATACAGTACAGTACAGGAGAATCATAAATTAGCAAAACAATGAAAGAACTTTGGAGTTGGAGTCTGAAGAGGATTGTGCATTTCATTAAATGTCTTTTTATATTTTGCCTGTATTAACCCATCAAGGATAGTACAGTCCAGATTGACCGCTGTAGATATTACTTTGGCAGGCCAATTCCCCCCTCCCCCAAACTCCAACAAAAAGCTCTAAATTTTACATTATGGACTATCCTAATCTCATTTTAAAAATCCTGTACTAAATTATCTTCAGAAATATTTGTCGCATGTGGACAAATATGCTGTGTGACCAGGAAGCAAGCACATTAGATGCTTCTCTTCAAATTGATTTGATTTCAGTCATGTGAGTGAGTTCAGTGAGTAGCAGATTTGGGATAGCAATGAAATGTGGATGGAGTTTAGGTGTACATACATATCAGTGTTGGGTTTCAAAAATATTTAGAACCTCTTCTGTGGGTGTGGCCTATTGTGTGGGAGTGGCTTGCCAGCCATGTGACTGGGTGGGCGTGGCCAACTTGTAAAATGTGGTAAAACTCACTTAACAACACTCTTGCTTAGCAACCAAAATGTTGGCTCAGGAACTCTGGCATTGAAGCACGCAAGCCTTAAAGCTGTTAAATTACAAGACGCTTGCACCCCTAACCCTTTAGAAAAAAACCACCAGGGGTGTTCAAACTTGACAGCTTTAAGATTTGTGGACTTCAACTCCCAGAATTCCTCCTCTCGCTCTTCATCTTGCTGATGTGCCGGGGGAGGGGGTGTTGGAACCGGTTCAAAACAGCACTGTAGATTTGTGGAACCTCTTCTATAAAAGAGGTTAGAACTGACAGGAACCCACCCCTGATACATAACCTTTGTGAGCTACGGTATTGCTTTGGCTATAGTGGCAAAATCATCCAATAAGCTCAATTCCTGGTAATGTCAAGGTCATATCCATGTAACTTTCCTGGAAAACAACCACTGTTCCCCCTTCTTCTGAGGTCTGTTTTCATCTTCCTGACCTAACCCCATGTTGGGATTTCATAATGATCTCCCATCTTCTTTCTAGGCTATGTATATATAACCATAGGAAATTCAGTTTCTGAATGTGTATGATTTTTCACTGTCCAGCATTATTATTTTTTAATCACAGTCTCATCATTTATAACACATTGCTGTTTTGTTGACAACTCTAACCTATGATCTTCATCTTTCTGGTGATTGGAATCATATTTAATTCCTGGGAGTGGCAGGAGTAATTAAGTACTATAGTGGATATAAGCCGAGATGGAAAATAGGCGAAATGATGTTATTCACTTCAGGAAGCTGTCATTTTCTAGATTTATTGTTCTACTTCCCTTCTGATTTTGGTTTCTTTCTTTGTTTTTCTTAGCAACTACTCCTAAAGAAACATTAAGCTTATTCTAGAGCTTGTACAATGTTTTATTGTGTTTTCTGCCTTAATATAATGAGAAGCTATATTAGCAATTTTAATAATTGTGCCATCAATTTATAGCAGGGCAATTTAAGGAATTTCAGGTCTGCCAAAAGGTGCCTTATGTAGCCTACCTCTGCTTTAACCAAAGAAAAAGTTCAAATGGCTTCACTCTCTCTCCTGTCTCTCTTTTTTGGGGATATTAAAATATAGGTAAATAATTTAATTTCCATTTATTTCTTTCAGAAATGTTTTCAAAAACTTTTTGTTTCAGTGTTTGTTTCCATTCATGGTAAACAGTAGCTTGGGAGAGAAATCTTTCTCACTCCTTATTTTCAGGACTATACCAGGGTGGGTTCCTGTACCAGTTGATACTGGTTCACTATGTGTGTACTTTGCTCGCACATGCACAGTTGACTGCAAATGCAACGGCAGAAGAGACCAATGAACCAGTTCAGGGGCATGGCTAGCCTGGGTCACTCTCGATTCTGCGATTCAGGCCAAATCGCCACTACCGGTTTGGCCAAACCACGAGCAACCCATCTTTGGACCACAAAAGACTAACCTGGTAAGAACATATGGTGGTATATCTTTGTGATATACCACAAAAGACTAACCTCTAAGAACATATAAAACACACAAGAAATATCAAGACACAGAATTGAATTATGCCCATATAATAATCACATTTGCTTATTAGCCAACAGGAAAATCACAGGAACATTTTCTTTTTTGGCATTTGATAGAACTCCATGCGATTGGTTCAAGAACTTCACTTTCACATTACTTCACCACTTGTTTTATTTTTAAAATAGTTACATGCACTGTTTTAAGCCTCATCCTCAATAGGTTGAGCCAATTCTGGTTGGATCCTGCAGGTATCCACATACCATGACATGAAGGACTTTATAGGTCGAAATCATAGTAATAGCAATAGCACTTAGGCTTATATACTGCTTTACAGCGTTATCTAAGCGGTTTACAGAGTCAGCATATTGCCACCAACAATCTGGGTCTTCCATTTTACTGACCTCGGAAGAATGGAAGGCTGCGTCAAACTTGAACCTGGTGAGATTTGAACTGCCAAATTGCAGGCAATCAGCAGAAGTAGCCTGCAGTACTGGACTCTAACCACTGCACCACTGCAACTCTTACTTTAAAAGCCCTTGCAAAGCCCTTGTAGAAACTAGCCTAAGTGCAACATACTCTTAGCATTAAATAGTGTAGCACAGAAGATACAACATTTTGGACTAATCTTTAAAGATAACCTCATACAGGTAGTGCACTCTGCGCAGAAGCGCAGAAGAGCTCAAATACAGGTAAGGAGCTCAGGTGGGCCCTCCGGAGCACCGTACTGTAACGGTACCCAGTGCTCCAGGCAGGCACCGGTACGGCCATACCGGCGTGTACCACCTGCAACCCACCACTGTAATAAAGGCATGGGACAAAGTGTTGCACCAGATAAGGTCACAAATGCATGTGTTCTCATATTGCTATCGAACTGGTAGCAAAGGTAAGTGGATTTCACCCCAAGTTGAACCCTGCCTGAATGTTTCCCAAGACAATCCACAAGCTCTGGAGTGCTCTTTTGCAACCACCACCATACCTTTTCTACAAGACAGCCCTTTCTGATGCTGATTCTAGGTCATAGTCATATATTTTAACTTGGAGAACAGTGTAAACATGTTATAAACCACTTACACCATTGTGAAAAGGTAAGTAATGAGACTCCCATTTCAAACTGCTTATTTTGAAGTGCATCTACAAGATTTTTTTTAAAAAAAATCTTGCAATGATTCACAGCTGCGTACTTATCAAAGATGCACATTAAAAATGCTTTTGAAAAAGCCAACATATTTGAGTTCCTTATAAATCCCTTTCCACAAGCTGAGGCCAAAGAAATAGTAGGGGGGGAAAGCCTATAAAATACACAATAGTTTTAAAAACATTTTTATCATTGGACTGGAAAAACTAGCTCTTCATTACAATGCAGCTGAAATATCTGAAAAAGCAAAATATAATAGGAGGAAATGGTATTAGGTTCACAGCCTTAAGTTTCTAATTAAAAAATTGAATAATGGTGGGATATAAATAGAATAGGAGAAGATAGACTATAGAGGGTGAAATGGTACCTGGAGAATAACTGAGGAGTGTATCAAATGGGTATGAAGTCCCATTTCCAAATAAAGTATTGATAAAATGCATACCTATTCTTTGAAATGTTGCAAGTTTAAATAACTCATTCTTCACCTTGAAATGGGGGCAGGACTGGACATCCTTCAGTTGGAGGGCTGGTTAATATGGATTGTCCTTTTTCAGTCCTTCAAATATCTTCTATAAAGCAAGAGACATGGCCAGCCTAAAACAAGTTAGCCATGGTTTCTCTACCCATTAATCTGGTTCCATCTGAAAGCCAAAGGTTCTATTTTTCTTCATAGAATTCGTGCCCTGCTTAGTTAAAAAGTATGTCATTTGAAATATAGGATTGAGCTTTACAGTGAATCCTTGGCTTGAAGTCATTTGGGCCATGTGGGTCATATATTTTTGCTGTTCCGTTTATCTTCATTTCCTCTTCCCGTCATAGTAAACTGACATGTTTGAGGGCTGTGAGCCTCAACAGAAGATAACTAATTGGTTTTTAAGAAGGTAAGAAGTCCCCTGGTGGTTAAGCTCTTCCATTATTCTGCAGCTTCTTGATGAAGGAGAAAGTTATGCAACCCAGTGCCAAGGGCATTTCTGGTCCAGATGCTTCCAACCTGAGGGAATACTATTAACAGTGTTTAGGTACAAGTTTAGGACTAATGTGTATAGAGAAAGCAATCTGGTTGGATTTTTGTTGCAATGGATTGTTTTCCCAATGTTCACTTTCAAGATTCCTAATGCAGTGAAAATGAATATCAGAAGAAGAAAAAAATTAGACCTATTGGGATTTTATTTCAATACAGCCAAGCATTTTTAGACCTTCAAATAATCAAGAGATTCAGAGAGCATTGTTAACTGAATCATGGAAGTCTGTGATTATTTCCTATGATTCTTTTTATGTTGCTTTCTTTTAATCCAAAGTAACAAAATAGGTTGTGGAACTGAAGTTTGCTCTATGATAATTAGGGAGTAAAATAAAAGCTAATATTGGGAATAGCAGGCAATGATCAAATTCATGTAGAAATTTCAGGTAATAGCAGACAATGATCAAATTCATGTTCTATACCAGAAATCCCTGAAAATAGAAAACAAAGAAAAAACAGGGCAGTGTTACTCTGATGTACTTTTTTTTTACTTGCAGGGAAATATTTGAATAAGGAAATTATTTAAATATGGTTTCTGCCACCCAGAGGATGAAGTGATCTTACTTGTCACCTTGTGATCCTGTCACTCAGACTAAAACATTGCAATCTCTGAGGACAGAAGCTTGACATTTCCCCACCTTTTAGTTAAAATGTTTTTTTTTACTTCAAAAGACAGAAAACAAAAAGATTTTAAAGTCAGTAGTAACTCTTTCTAAAGTTGTTTTTAAGTTCCCTTGTAAATATTTTCCTTCCATATAACCAATGATTGTAATTGACTACTGTAGAAATGGCTAACATGGTCATTTGAAAATACAACAGGGTACTGAATATTTATATCAAGCAGCTGTGAAAAAATCTATTTGCAGAAAACTAGAATTAAGGACTAAATGTGGCTTAAAATGAACAGCCTGCTATCCACCTACCCAACAATCATTCTTCCCACTGCTGAGATGAAGTGCTAACCTGTTGTAGAAAGCATTGCCAGCATGAGATTTATTTTATTCTATTTGTGCTTGGGCAAATCAATAAAGAATTGTGACATTTTACAGCAATCCAGTAAAAAACGAGCAACCAGTTAAAACATCTACAGTAAGCATTGCTAAAATCAAAATTGTAGAAAATGATAACAACAGCAAATAACACGTCTGAATTACAAAACCCAAGTGAATCCCAACTGTTAAAGGGAAATTTGAAAATGGCAGCAATTCACGGTCTGCAGAAAAGGCCTATCTTAAAACAGCTGCTGGAACGTAGCTTAGTGTGAGTTTTAAGTCCGAGGAGAGGCTAAGTATTTAAATTTATTGGCCACCCAACTCCAATGGACTCTATTCTATCCATCTGGAAAATTGAGAAACAGCACCCCTTGCCTTGTAAAGGTTGAGGCAGATGTTTAGCCCAGAAAGGGCTGGTTTAGAGGAGAATTTATGCAGAGGCTACAGTAGGAATGGAAGAAAAAGTAGATATAAACAATAAAGAGACAAGATGTGATCAATTTGATGCTTGCGTCATAAATAGCGATGCAGCTCGGTTGGCAAGAAAGCTGGGGAAAACTCTTGGAAATAATTTAATTAGATGCCACTATAATAAATGCATTAAGTGAGAAATTCCTTGGACAGTTTCCAAGATTCCGTTCTAATCCCAGACTAGCATGAAAGATACTTTCCTGAAATCAGGGTCTTGGTTCCTAGATCTGGCCTAACAACATAGAGTTTGACATCAGGTCGGTGAATTGCCAATCTAACTTGTTCTTATGGATTTTGCCTCCAAATGCTGTCAGTTACTTGACTTCTGACCAAACAAAGGAGTGATAAAGCATTAAGAAGCCTACATTCAATTGCATTAAACTAAGCTGCAAGGGAAATAACTATTGTAGCCCTGGAACAGCCATGGATGACTTAAAGTTGGCCCACCTATGGATTGGGGATGAAATGAAAACACTGTCATGAGACCAAGGCAGAAAATATTACTAGGGTATGTTAGTGCCATGATCAGAAAAGTCCTATATACATTTGGTGACTTGTCTGAAGAAACCCAAGATACAAAATGTATCTCATTGTGAGACAAGAAAAGTTAGGAAGTAGATCCTCAGAGTGGAATGGGACAACTTGCTGCAGCCAACTCGCCACAGACAATTCACCATGGAACAACTCACCATGGATAACTTGCTGCAGGACAATTCAACAATCCAATTTAATTATTTAAAATAATTAAAACATTCTTTTAATTTTGGTCATTCACATTTTATTTTGTCCCTCTTTTGGCATCTTTTCTTTAATTATTCTATTCCTCTATTTCTTCGATATTAACACTTGTTCCATGGTGACTTGTCCTGCAGAAAATTGGTAGCGGTGAGTTGTATAGATTATTCCTATTAGGTGAGCCGTAATAGTAAGCAACTATATTTAATGGTTAAGGTTTGATTGAATCAGCACTGAGGCAAAGAACAACATTGAACCTGTTGGCCAAAGGACAGGGCAATTACTTCTCTGTGTGAAGCTTTTGAAAAGTCCTGCAGCAAAGCCCTGATTAGAAGTTGAAAAACACTATTTCTTCTTTTCTTCCTGTTAAAATTGTTGTCGGCCATCAGAAAACAATGCAAAAAGAGGGATTATGCTTTGTAAATGGCTCTACCCATTTCTTTCATTATTTCACCTGCTTTCATGGAATGATTTATTATCCTCAGCAGGAATTAAAGCCATGTTTCTTGATTTCTAAAATCTCTAAGGAGATTTTTAAATAGTTAATTGTATTGGAGGTGTTGGGTGAGAAATAGTATAAATAAACTGCAGCACCTAATTGGCAGAGTGCAATGCAGAGATATTAAAGCATTAAATAACCCCTCCCTGCTTCAATTGGAAGGAACTGCTTGGCATGAAATCAGAGTTATCTGAAGCATTATTTGTTCCCTGACTTTGAAATTCTGGCAGGCGTCCTGCCCTGTTTCCCCAAGACTGCTTCTAAAATCACTCTCTTTTTGTTTCTCCACAGGAGACAACCATGAATCATTATTCAAAGCTGCTTCATGGTATTTATCACATTATGTACATCTGTAATTTCATCAGGGCATTATGAATGCCATAAGGCTGCCAAAAGCAGAGAGAGGGACACACCTTAAATGCCATCCTGTCACTCACATTAGAGCAAAACGACAGCCAACGCTTTAATTCTATCATCTTTGATTGCCAAATCTGGATTTGATTTACATCATTGTAGGCACTTTCACTCTGTTTACTAACAGTTCATTTCCAAGCATCAACCAGGCCATTCCAACACCCTGCCATCTAAGATTAGTGTATTCAGCTCTATGTTGATATGCAGAAACAACAGGCTGAGTTATATTCTCAATCCACAGGCTGGGTTGCAAATGTTAAATATTGTGCCTCTGTGGAAGGAGTTGTCAAGAAAGAATGTTTTGTTGGAGAGAGAAAAATAAGTGTACCCTTGATATTAGTCATTTCTGATCTACTCAACGTAGACCTTACTATATGGTGTGGTCTGCTATGTCTAGCAGAAGATCTCATTTCCAAGACAAATGGCATTAAATGCTAACAAGGGTGCGTTTGCGTTGGGCTGGGTAACTTATGCCATGTCAAATGTTGCTGAACATCTCCCAGGAGAGCTAGGAGGCATAGCAATAGTGAGGAATTGTGGGAGCTGTAATGGAGAAACATAATGTAAACACCTGTCAATTTAACAAATAAATGTTTAGACAAAAGCAAATTGGACATAAGGAGGGAAAGAGTTCTCTACAGCCCTGAAGAGCCAGATATGTATGTTTGCAAGAGGAGCATATGGAAGCTGGTACCTGGTTGGCAGAGAGTGGCCAGTGGATGGAATACTGGGCAATGGGCAGGATAGCATTTGGCCGAATGGCTGGGATCAGAACAAAACAAGCAGTAGTGATAGTGAGAGGAAGAGCAGGATTTGTGTGTAAAATCTAGTTGAAATGCTGTTTTTTGTGGATTTGCTCACAGATAAGAGATGGATATAGGATGAAGAGACATCTCTTTAATCTTATAGGAGTTGAAGAGTTATTAGATTTGTTTATATTTATGGGAATGAAGGTTTGAAGTCTCTTCTTTATATTTTTTTCTTTATTATATTCTCTTTTTTCCCTTTCTTTTTCTTCCTTCCCTTTCTTTTTTTCCCCATCCATTTTTCTGACCTTAAAGTTTATATTATATTAGTTTCTACTATTGTAATTAAAATTCTTAATACAAACAATATTTTTTAAAAAATAAAAACGAAATAATTGTAAGCACTGTTTCAGTCCTGGATCTAGTTTGGTAAAATTTCCTGTTTTTTTTTTAAAATAAACCATAGAAATTTGATCCAAAATGGACAGATAAATGGAATGGATGTAGAATATCTATTTAATCCTACTTCAGCCTACTTCAGTGGTGAAATTCAAATTTTTAACTACCGGTTCTGTGGGCGTGGCTTGGTGGGTGTGGCAGGGGAAGGCTACTGCAAAATCTCCATTCTCACTCCATTCTGGGGCCAGACAGAGGTGGCATTTGCCAATTCTCCAGACTACTCAAAATTTCCACTACCGGTTCTCTGAACTACTCAAAATTTCCACTACCAGTTTTCTAGAACTTGACAGAACCTGCTGGATTTCACCACTGGCCTACTTCCTAAAGAATATTCTGAAAGATCACAAGAAAGACACATGAACATTAATGCCCTCCTAATCATACTCTTGAATCAGTAGTCTTTAGAAGCGAAAACTCTGGTCCTTAATGGCCTCTAATAGCTTTATGATCCAGGTCAGTATACAATTCTGTTTAGTGTTAAGGCTGCTTTTGTTAAAGCTATCTCTCTTGGAGGCGCTCATCACCTCATGTGGCAATGACTTAATACCATAATAAAAATAGGTTTAAATCAATAGCAAGAAACCTTATTGCATATAACAGTATGTCAATTAAAACATCAGAGGCAGTGCAGGGAATAGCAGCAGTTAGAATTTTTCAGTAGCTGCTCATGCTGAGATATTTTCTACTCTGATTATTATGTTCTCAGTGGTAAGTGCTGTAGCATAGATCCCAAAATGCTAGGATTAGCCACGAGGAGGTCTGAGAATGAAGTAAGCAATGAAGCCATTCCTTACCATATTGAAAAGGTTGCTTTTGTTTGTAGGTTTGATTTGTTAAACTTCCCTTCCGCCAAATGAATTTGTCAGTTCTGGGGGAAAAAATCAAAAAAGCATAATTTTCCAATCTCTCCCAAATTCAACTTTCATTCATGCTGCTACACCATGATAACTGTCCTCATCAGTGCATGCATTAAAGGGTACCATCTGTTTCTAAAGTGCTGATAAACAATTATTCTGAAACCCTCAATAAATGGCATATGTTTCACACACACACACAAACACACAGAGAGACATGACAGAATGCAACAGAAGACTGGATTTAAAGGTTTCTCATTTGTTGCTAAATTTTATGAAAGGAACAATTGATAATGAAGATAAAAAGCAGTAACTGGGGGCTAGAGGTTCAATATCACATACTCTCACACACACATATCCCTAAATTACCAGGTGGAAAAAAAAACTCTATTCTTTTTCCAGCATGGATAGCCAAAAAAAAAAAAGCTTTGAGGAAGGGAGGGAGGGCATTTCCCCCCTATTGGTTTGATGAAAGGAAATATATTTTATAGTTTAGTATTTTTGTACCTGTTGATGTGTAGCCATTATTTATGAATATTTTTTCCTTCATTCATCTATCCAATGGTCTCTGAATTTCTGGGTTTGCCAAATCATCATGAAAGATATGGTAAAGAAGCTCCTCCCATGGATTTATTATTTTGGTTGGGAAGTGTAACCAATCACAGAGATGTCAGAATGACTGAAGGATATGTGATAGAAAATGACATTACCAGCAGTAGCACTCTGCACCTCCCCAAACTAATATTTATTGCTCTCTATAGAATGTCTACATTGGCACAGATCCATCATCCAAAATTCTACATCCCACATGTGTTGGCAAGTTTAAAGGCACAGGGCAAGATCTATAATGCTCTATCAGATCCGTGGTGGCCCAGTGATTAGAATACAGTACTGCAGGCAAACTCTGCCCACAACCAGGAGTTTGATCCTGACTGGCTCAAGGTTGGCTCTACTTTCCATCCTTCCAAAGTCTGTAAAATAAAGACCCAGATTGTTGGGGGAAATATGCTGACATTGTACATAGCACTATGTGGCTGCATATATTGTAAATCTAAGTGCTACTGCTATTCCCCAATATTTTGTTGTGGCTGAGACGTGCCAGAGCAGGGACACCAAAATTGAAGTTCACCCCTCAGCTACACTCTTCACTGTATGAATTTGAGTCAGCCACTGTTTTTCACCTCAATGTACCTGCTGCTGTGAGAGAAAAAAAGGAAAAGAGAGTTTTCTGTATAATACTCTATGCTCCAAAAGGAAAGGTATGTAGCCTACTGCTCATTCATTAATTTGCCTGATGATAAACAATCTACACAGCAATCAAACTTGCAAGACATCAATAGCATCCTCTGTACATAGCACATAATCAGAGCACAGAATGGGACAACTTACCATGGCCAATTCACCACAGGAGAACTTGCCACAGGCAATTCACTGTTGGACAACTAACTGCAGAACAATTTAACAAATACAAAAGTTAAATTAATTTAAATGGAACCATGGCCAATAATAATAAAATAAAGTTAATCTGGAATACAAGTCTTAACAATAATTTCACCAAAAATGTCATCAATAACAAAAGTAAATGAATGAAATAATACAAGGCTGAATTGTCCTGCAGCGAGTTGACTATGGTGAGTCAGCTGTGGTAAGTTGGCTGCAACAAGTTGGCCATGGCAATTTGTCCTAGACCCGTGATGTCGAACCTATAGCACGCATGCCAGGGGTGGCACGCAGGGCCCTCTTTGTGGACACATGCACCATTGCCAGCTACTCTTCTGGGTTCCGTAATGTGCATGCACGCCAGCCAGCTGGCTTTTGTGCATGCATGCGCCAGAACCCGGAAGAGAGCAGCTGGCCAGTGGGTATGTGCACAACGGAACCTGGAAGAACAGTTGGCCACAGTGCAGATGCACACCAGCCAGCTGCTCTCTTCCAGATTCTGGTGCTCCAGCATGCACATGTGCATGCGCACACACATGCTCCATTTGTGTCAGTGCCGAAAAGGTTAACCATCATTGACCCATCAGAGCAATTTATACACAATGTCTATCGAAATGCTTCTCCTGAGATGGCTGCCATTCTCTTTGCCTGGAAATACTTTAGCAAGTTACAATAGATAAAGGTAACTGAATAAGCCTCCCCACAGTTCAAGTCCAAGCAACAAATAAGCTGGTCTTGTTCTATTTGGATCTTTTCCCATGTAAGATTGAGATTGTCTTGGCAATGTTTCAGCGTTCTCAATCTTATACAGGAAAATACAACAGGACCAGCATACCTATACCCATGAAAATCTACAAAAACATACATACATACATACAAACATACATACATACATACATACATACATACATACATACATCCCTAAGACAATAATTAGACATGCTGAGTGCACACGATGAAGATATTATCTCCTTTAATAGGATCTTCCACATCTGAATAGATGGAGCTTGTATTTCTATGCATGCACCACCACTTGCTGCCTCATAGGACACATTTTTAAGATGGAAGTAAAAAAAATCAGCAAAGCTGTTTTGTATGTTGGCAGCCAACACAATGCATGAACAAACCCTCTAGAGGTAATTGGTTAAATCTACACAGCTTGAAGATAACTATTCATGTTTCCCAAGTCATAAAAATAATACTTGTGTTCTCAGTAGATCTAATTAGTGACAACAAAAGGATGCAGAATCCATGAGAATAAGTTATATGTAGAATGGGGCATGTATGTATGTATGTATGTATGTATGTATGTATGTATGTATGTCACCCTGGTAACCTTTTTCTAAACACAGCAAACACTCATGGAAACATAAAGGCAGATCCCTTTTCTTTCATTGAGCAATGGTGAAACATGAATTTTAATACACAAAGAAAAATCTTCCTTCTAAGGACCCCATACCATTTCTCAAGTTTCCATAATACCACAGCTGAGGGTAGGAAGATGGCTGCTGATGAAAAAGAGACATTTTGCCTTATGAATATATTGCCATTAAGAATACAGAAGTGTCTACATTGCATCTGCCTCACCCACACCCACATAAAGAAACAAAAGTTATTTGCTAAAGAAGAACCAGGCAACTGTATATGTTCCACGGTGGGAAAGTTGCTCTGCTTAGTTATCAATAGTTATGAAGAAAGGTACTGTGATTGCAGATTCTCTGTTATCATTAATCACACACACACACACACACGGAGGGAGGGAGAGAGAGAGAGAGGGTGTGTTCTTATACTGTTTAATGTTCATTATTACATGAATAATGCCCTTGGAAAGATGGCTTTCTCTGAGATATGACAAGCAGGTTACTGTCTTTCTGGAAAGTGTTTCCTAAAATCTTGTCTCAGAAAAGAACTGTTTTTTTTAACTCTGCGAAAAGACTTGCTAATAAATAAACAAACACTCAAACAGACTAGAGCAATTGAGGCTCAGGTTTCCATTGGCTTCCTGAGGTAATAAATGCCCCACTATCTGGCATTAATCTGACAATTACTCCACCTGCAGGATTGTCTTTGAGACATCTGTGAATTACACAGAATTACTGCAACGCTCCCTCCCACCTTTAACATAAGGTTTAAAGCCTATACTTTGTTCTGAACTAAGAATAACATTCCTATTTCTCTTTTATTATCTGGAAATTGACCTTCTAGAATCACCCAGCTTTTCCCCCTTGCATTATTCCTTCCCCTTTTTGTCACAAAAAACTAGGACTACAAATGGAAAATTATTTTTTTATTTATTTCATATTCATAATTTTCCATGACTAGGACAGCCGTTTTTTACCCTTGAATCATCTTTCCTTACACAGTACCCAGGAATAATATAAGGCAGCTACTGAAATCTTTTGTATTTATTTGCTCATTCATTTATAAGCCTTTATACCATGTTCTTCAGCCTGAAATTTGGCAGAGCACCAAAAGAATAATGCAAATAAGATTCTGCCTTCAGGTCTACAGTCTAAAAATAAAGGACACAGAAGGCAAGAGGAAAATTGAAAAAGAAAAGGCTAGCTCTAAGTGGCATTCTAGGAAAACCCCAGAACAAAGTTGTTCTTCTGCTGTATCCATATGTATGTGTATCTATATAATCAAAACCTTGAATAGCAGTTGCTTGATATCCACCTTCCAGTGAGGGTTCTACACCAGGCATCAAATCCTCTTACCTTCGCTACCAGTTTTGAACTGGGAGTGCATGCACATGACACTTCAATACATGCGCAGAGCATCTGTGTTTATGTCTTGGTGGAGCTCCCACCGCCGCTGCTACCGGTTCAACCAAACTGGGGCAAACTGACAGAATATCATCTCTGTTGCACCAACAAAACCAAATCCAATACCGGTAGTTCTGGAGCTGCTTTCACATTAGTGCAGAATATATTGGATTTGGTTTTGTTCAGGTTAAACTGGTGCTTTGAAGGTGGAGGAATCCACATGATTTATCTCTTTGTAACAGACAGGTCACTTCTTGGTCCATGTAGACTAAGTGTGCCGAACTCAATTTCATTGAGGGCCTCATCAGGGTTGCAGTTGACATCACTTGTGTCAGGCATCTATGGTGGCCTGAGTGCTCTGCCAGTGAAACTGGGCTCCGAGTTCAACCTCTTTCCACCCTCTGCCAATAAAAATGGAACTTGGAGAGGGCATACATGGCCCCATGAGCTCTGTTTTCACTGGCAGAGGGAGGAAGGAGGCTATTTCAGCTAAAAAACAAAGCCTGGGAGAGCTGCACATGCCCCACCACCCCGAGCTCCATTTTTGCTGGCTGATCCTTTGCTGTTTCTAGGGCAACCCTGCGGGCCAGATCTAAGATTAGATTTAGATACTTTATTTGTATGCCGCCCTTTTCCCTGAGGGGACTCAGGGCGGCTCACAATTCAGGGGGAGGGAGGACAAACAAGTTACAACACGAAAACAATACATCATTAAAAGAGCACAACAGTCATACTATTCGAGTGGGGTTGAAATCCACCCCATGGGCCAGATCCAGCCCCTGGGTCTTGGGTTTGACACCCCTGATGTAGACTAAAAGCTGGTGTAAACCATTTGAAACATTTACAATGGTCCAAACCAGACACCTGAGGAATCTGACAGAGTTCTGAATGTCCTTGGGTAATGTTTGATGTGTGTCATATAGAGATAGCCCAGGAAGTTGACACTATGCCTTATGTCTTCTTCTACAGCCATATCAACTCCTTAGTTTACTATAAACTGAAGGTGATAAAATGGAGGGGATATCAGTGGGAATGTAAGTATAGAGGGAGGTAGCTGAAGGCTCATCTGAACTGTCACTCTTCAGAAGTAGTCAAAAATCTTTACTTTTTAATCTCCATTATGTTTGTGCAGAAGAGGTTAGCATTCTTTTTCCAAGCCAAGGGTGTCAAAATTGTGACCCGCAGGCCAGATGTATCACACTCTGGCCACACCCACCCCTGGTTTAGCAGGGCAGGGGAGTTGCGATACATCATGTGATGACAATATGTCATTGTGAGTTTGACATCCCTGTTCCAAGCAGTGTAGTATTGACTTCATCAAGCCATTGGGGGGGGGGGGACCAAAATAGTTAATGGCAAGTTGTAAGCAAATTGTATCATTCTTTGTAGACAAAGTTGATCAGATCCAAATCAGGTTGAACACAGGAGTTGCGACTTACCACGGGATTGTAATCTCAGGAGTTGCCTGTCCTGTTATCTTGAATTATTTTTAGCATGTAGATCTTAAGGTGATGAGAGCTACCACTTCTGTGCCACTCCCCTTTACAGCTGATTAAATTAGCAAGATTATCAACATCATTGGTTCCACAGTTGAGGGAAGTAACACCATCTTTAGAAAGATTCACAAAATGGAAGTGCCTTTGGATTTTCATCTATTAGGGATTTCCAATTAACATTTGTACTGCAGTCCTTGTACTTTGCCCTGACCTATTTGGATTTGAAAATGGTTGTGTATCTTGATTACTATTGCAGTACACTTGGCACAAGCAACCATGGAAAAAGAGAAAATGTAACTGATGCAACAACAGGAAGGTTGTTAAGTAAATCAAATCAATCTGGTTTTTTTTTTAATCATTTGAGATTTTGGTAGTGTTTAAAGTATTTTCCTTGGGACATCTGTAGACCCTACTCACTATGCCTATTATGCAAGATAGACAATCCAGTTCTGTCATACCAAAGAAAAACGGGCAAATAGACAGAACTCTTGCAAGTTTCACCTGCTGCTCATTTCATCTAAGGCGACTGTAAATAACCCTGAGAGAATGGCCAGGATCCACAAAGAAACTAGCAAGAAGGATCAACTCTCTGCTGTTTCCCTCATCCCACTGCAGCCACCACAAAATATCAGTCATAAGTAAAACTATCGTGAGTAGTACCTGATTGCAAAAATGCTGACAAATTGCTATCTATTTTGCTTTATAATTTACAGAACAGAATAACGTATTTTATTGAAGAAAAACTGAAGTAATGGCTTTTTTCTTCAAAAGCCAGACATATACAAATAACATGCACTAAAAACAGGGGAAAACAGGGGAAAGGGACATGCTAACAGTTAATTTCCTTTTTCTGTGAAGCTAGCAAAGGATGGTACTGTAGCTAGCTAGCTACATGCTACCAGGACACTCAGAGAACATATGTTCTGCCTGGGGGAAAGGCAGAAGGAAATGAGGTGAAATTAGCAATCTCTTAGACAAAGAAAAGAAAGATGAACAAAGTACAGAGAATCAATCCTTAAGTATTCCAATATACTGTACTTCCTCTTGTGGTTAAGTGGGTCATAAGCAGAGTGGGTATTCAGCAGGTTCTGACCAATTCTGGAGAACTGGTAGTGGAAATTTTGAGTAGTCCGCAGAACCGGTAAATACCACCTCTGACTGGCCACACCCCCATCTATTCTCTGCCTCTCGAGTCCCAGCTGATTGGGAGTGAATGGGGATTTTGCAATAATTTTCCACTGGAGTGGGGAGGGAATGGAGATTTTACAGTATCTTTTCCCTGTCACACCCACCAAGCCACACCCACAGAACCAGTAGTAAAAAAAAATGAATCTCACTGGTCGTAAGCTCTGGAGGAGTTGGAGCTATTGGATTTTGACCTCCAATGGAGGGTAAGAAGGATGATTGAGGATGAGGGAAACTGAGATGGTAGGAATCAGAGAGAAGAGCTTAGAAATATCAGTAGGTTAACACGCAAACATCTGTAAAGATGTACTATGCAGGACACAGACCTTAGCCCTAACTTCAGTAATCTGGAGACATTTATAGTGAGCCAAGTTAGAGTTTAAAAAAATATGTGTGGCTTTGTTAGTATAGTTATGCCATTGTTTGGAAGACAAAACAGATGTTGCTGCTTCTCAGTTAGTGTATTGTACTTTGTGAATTCCTTGGGCTTTTTATTACACTTATACGTCAGCTGTAGATCAGGCATAGAATCATAGATGGAGACTCTGTATGGCTCTCCAGGCACTGTGGTACTATAACTCTCAGCTACCTCAGCTGGAGTAAAGAATGGTAAGAGCTGTTCATCATTGTCTTCCTCACATTATGGACTAGATAAACATAATAGAGTAATTGGCTGGGTTTTGGTGCTACCATAGAGTGGTTATGGATGGAATCAATTTTGTGCAAAACTTCCACCAATTTTGGATTACAGAATAAAATTTACATAATAAGAGAATTGGAAGGGACCTTGTAGGTCATCTAGTGACAGTAAGCGAAGACTCACTCACACCCCACCAGGAGTTTTCAACCTACCATGGGGGGTGTACTCACAAGAAGGAATGAAGAAAATGTCATTGCGAGCAAGCGATGAAGAGGAGACTGAAAGGGAAACTGCAGAACCATCTTTACCTGAAAGGCTAGCTGGCCTAAGAGTAGAGGAGCCTGCGGTTCGCCCCCGATGGACTTTGGGAGTGGGGCAAAAAGAGGATTCTGAGGAATTGGATGCAGGAGTTACCAGAAGGAGACTAAAAAAAACCCCAGCAGACTGGGAAGAAGCTATGACCGAGTGGAAGACCCGAGGGAGAGCGATGGAAAGGGAGCAAACTGAAGAATTTGAACAAAGGTACTCCATGCATAAATTTAGGGAGGGTGAAGAGGCCGAGGGGGGATGGGAGCAAGCAAACCCAGAAACAGCCTCCACTCCCCAGCCAGGGCTGCTGCCAGAGTAGCCCCCCCCCCCCAGAAGACGCAGAATGGCAAAAGTCCCTCCCTTACCAGTAAAATATAACGGTGATGCCAAGAGGTTGGGCCTTTTCGTCATTCAGATTTGGAACTACATGGAAATATATGGCCCAGATTTAGAATCCGATGAGATGAAGGTGAGAATGGTTTTACTTTCTTTGGAAGAAAAGGCGGCCGATTGGATGGTGAGCTTACACCAATGTAATTCCCCTCTCCTGAGGAATTTTGATGACTTTATGGCTGCACTAAAGAGGAGGTTTGATGATCCGCTGATTGAGAAACGCGGGAAGGTGAATTTTATGGCCCTAAAGCAGGGAAATAGACCAGTGGCTGAATATGTTCAGGAGTTTCAACAGCTTTCATCGTATATGAGGGGGTGGTCAGAGGAGGCCCTCTTGGATCAGTTTGCATTGGGATTAAATGAGGACATTTACCAACAATGCGAGTTGTTGCTTGGTATGAAAATGCAGCAGACGTTGAGCTAGATTTGATTAGACTTCAACGTGCAAAAGAGGAAAAAGCGGAGAGGTCACCCCCCCAGCTCAAAAAGCCCCATTCCGCATCAGGGGTGAAGGGAAGGGAAGCTCCGCCAGCAAGACCAAGCCTTTCACGTGCTTCCGTTGTGGGAAGGGAGGCCACCGCACCATGGATTGCTGCATTAAACTTCCCCCGACCGCCCCACCCCCTGCTAAGAGGGAAGGGAAGGCAAGCAAGGCCCCGGGGAAGAAGAAGGAGGCTGCATATGCTGCTGAAAATACCCCCCAGCGTTTCCAGCCGGAGGTGGAGGAAGAAGCGGACGTGACCACCAGCTCCTCTGATGAATCTGATGACGACGCCTCGCCTCGTTGGGTGAGTTCAAATAAAGGCCCCATGTTAATCCCAATTGAGTTAAGGGTGCCACCTGCTGGTGCAACGGAGCAGCTTTCCGCTCTCCTCGACTCGGGCTGCTCTAGATGTATGATTAGTCCAGCAATGGTTGAGAAATTGGGCTTGAAATTGAGGACTTTGAAAACCCCTATTGTTTTTTGCCAGATCGATGGATCCATTGCAGGGGGGGGGGGGCATTTTTACACTGAACCTATAGAAATGAAAATGGGCACCCATTTAGAATTAATCTCTTTTATTGTGGCACCTGGGATGGACAGACCCCTTATTTTGGGACTCCCCTGGCTTCGTAAATGGAACCCTCGCATTAACTGGAGGGAGGGGTGGCTGCGTATTCAAACCAGCACAGCCCCAGACGGGGAGGCCGAAGCCTCAGAGCCTGCTGGCTCCGGCCCCACTTTGGCCACCAGGAGCCAAGAGAGAATTGAGGGGGAAGAGAAGATTCCGAAGGAATATTGGGAGCTGAAAGGAGTTTTTAGTGAAAAATCTTCCGATAAGCTTCCGCCCCACAGACCCACTGATTGCTCCATCGAGATTTTGCCTGGGGTACCGCTTCCAAAACCCCAAATATATTCTATGTCACCCAGAGAGATGGAGGAAATGAGGAAGTTTATTGACAAGAACTTGCAAAGGGAGAAGAAAGATGGCTCTCTTCGGCTCTGCGTGAACTTTAAGAACCTTAATTCAATCTCTTCCCACAATCTCTACCCTTTGCCTCTGATGAAGGACATGCTGGTCCAACTGGGGAAACGCCACATTTTTACTAAACTGGACTTACGGGAGGCATACTATAGGGTCCGGATTAAGGAGGGGGATGAGTGGAAGACTGCTTTCAACTGCCCCCTAGGTTGCTTCCAATTCCATGTAATGCCCTTTGGCCTGCAGGGGGCACCTGAAGTTTTCATGCAGTTAATTAATGAGGTTTTGCATGACCACCTCTACAAGGGCGTTATCGTATATTTGGATGATATCCTTATTTACACGCAAACACATGATGAACACGTCAAGTTGGTCCATACTGTCCTAAAGAAACTCCAAGCCGCGGAGCTTTATGCCAAGTTGTCCAAATGTGAATTTCACTAGGAGAAGATAGACTACCTTGGCTATCGTATCTTACATGCAGGTGTGGAGATGGACCCTGCTAAAGTCAAGGCGGTCACTGAGTGGGAGGCGCCCCGTACACGCAGGCAATTGCAGAAATTTTTGGGTTTTGCCAATTTCTATCGCCAGTTCATCCCTTCTTTTGCCAAAATTGCACTTCCCATCACTAATTTGTTGAAGTCCAAGGGTGGGCCGAAACCCAAGCCTAGCAAGCTGTTGAATTGGACCATGGAGTGTCAGGCTGCTTTTGAAAAGTTGAAAGGACTTTTTGCCGAGGAGCCAGTTCTGAAGCATCCGGAGATGGACAAGCCCTTCGTCGTTCAAGCTGACGCCAGCGACATGGCGGTGGGGGCCATATTGCTTCAGACCAACGACCAAGGTAATTTACAACCTTGTGCCTACACCTCTCATAAACTCACAGACACTGAGAGACGTTGGGTGATCTGGGAGAAAGAAGCATTTGCTGTACGTTGGGCTTTGGCCACATGGCGCCACTTCCTAGAGGGCACTAAACACCCGTTTGAGGTGTGGACTGACCATAAGAATTTGGAAGCTTTGAGGACTCCCAGGCGGCTCTCCCCTAAGCAGATGCACTGGGCTCAGCATTTCAATCATTTTAATTTCACACTTAAGTGCATCCCAGGGGGGAAGAACTTCATGGCTGATGCTTTGTCCAGACTCCCTCAATACAACTGCTCTAAGCTCAGCGTTGTCCAGCCCGTTGTTCCCACGTCAAGCCTCGCTGCTCCTGTTGTTATTAGGCAACAGACACGCTCTAAGGTGGACGTGTCCCAAGATTTTCTTTCCGACCTCAAGAAGGCCCTTCCTCAGGATGATTGGTTCCAGCAGCATCAAGGTGAATGCACCATGAGGGATGATTTGCCATGGATTGGAGCGAAGCTTTACGTCCCTGCCTCTCTTCGTCTCGTTGTTCTCCAATGGGCTCATGATTCCAAGTTGGCGGGGCACTTTGGTTTTGTGAAGACACTGCATCCGGTGAAACGGCAGTTTTGGTGGCCCTCTTTGAAGAAGGACATTGAACATTATGTCGCCAGCTGTCCCGTTTGTGCAGCCGCTAAGCGCCCGCCGGGGAAACCGCAGGGTTTGCTCCAGACTGTAGCTCGCCCTGTCGCCCCTTGGAAGGAGATTTCTATGGACTTCATTGTCGAACTTCCTGAGAGCCAGGGGCACACTGTCATATGGGTGGTTACTGACTTGTTCTCCAAGCAAGTTCATTTTATACCTTGCCCAAAGATTCCTTCTGCAAAAGCCCTCGCTAAACTATTCATTTCTCACGTTTACTGATTGCACGAGGTGCCTGATTGCATCATTTCTGATAGGGGCATGCAATTCACCTCAGTCTTCTGGAAAGAATTTCTTAAGCGCATTGGCTCCACCCAAGGCTTAAGCTCCGCCCACCACCCTCAGACTAATGGGGCTTGCGAGAGGACTAATTCTGTTCTGGAACAATATTTACGTTGTTTCATCAATTACCAGCAAGATGATTGGGTGGACTTGTTGCTGCACAGGGAAGTGGCTTATAATAATTCTGTACATAGCAGCACTGGGTTCACCCCTTTCCGAGTTGTGTTTGGCCAAGACTTTGTTCCTATTCCTGAAGTTCCTCTTGAGCAGCTGCAGGTTTCATCCATCTCCGAGTGGAGTGAGCGGTTGCGGCATATTTGGCCTTTGGCACTTCGTACTTTGGATGCTGTGCATCGCGCGCATAAGAAACAGGCTGATAAGAAACGTGCTCAACCTTATCAGTACAAGGTGAGTGATCAAGTTTATCTATCCACAAAGTTCCTTCAAACTACGCAGAAATCAAAAAAGTTGGGCCCTAAGTATGTGGGCCCGTTTCCCATAATCAAAGTCATCAATCCTGTTTCGGTTCGCTTGCAGCTGCCCAAGCACCTCAACCTTGTGTATCCTGTTTTCCACGTTAATCTCATTAAACCTGTTCGTTTTTCATCTTTACGTCCGCCAGTGGATCCGCCACCTGCCCCCCTATTGATTGATGGTGAACAGCTTTATGAAGTTCGAGAAATTTTGGACTCTAGAAAACGACAGAATCGGATTCAATACCTGGTGGCTTTCCCCCATCTCATGCTGAGTGGGTGGACAAGTCCCATCTCCGGGCCCCCCAACTGCTCCGCCAGTTCTATTCTGCTTATCCTGACAAGCCCTAGTTGTCTCTCCATCCTGACTTTCTCTCTCTCCCTCCCCTATTTTTCTTTTTCTGTTTTTTGTTGTTCGTTTGTTTGTTTGTGTTTTGTCGTTTTCCAGATCTGACCGCCTTTTTCCGGAGGAGGGCCGGATGTCAGCCTCTGCTTTGCTGCTGCTTTGGCTGCCATTGAAATGGGGAGGGGGGCATGGTATTTGGGAGGGGACTACTAATTGTGCTGGAGGAAGATTCTGGAGTTTCTGCTGCCTGTCTTACTGCGCATGTGGAGGAGGTTTCCCGCCAAGGCCAACGGCACTGACATTCCAGCTTGGTGATGCCTTTCGAAGTTATCTCGCACCTGACAATTGGGAGAATTATGATTGGACTGTGACTGGGATGCCAAGGGGTGGGGAATGGGTTATTCTATATATCATTTGCTTTCGCGCCTAAATAATCAGTCTTCGCTTTGCTACGCTTCTGTTCATTTATAATTAGTAAAAGTACACTTGATTTCTATCAATGGAGTCTTGTGGTTTTCTTTCCTGATTATCCAATGAAGGAGTGCTGACACATAGATGGAGACTCTGTATGGCTCTCCAGGCACTGTGGTACTATAACTCTCAGCTACCTCAGCTGGAGTAAAGAATGGTAAGAGCTGTTCATCATTGTCTTCCTCACATTATGGACTAGATAAGCATAATAGAGCAATTGGCTGGGTTTTGGTGCTACCATAGAGTGGTTATGGATGGAATCAATTTTGTGCAAAACTTCCACCTATTTTGGATTACAGAATAAAATTTACATAATAAGAGAATTGGAAGGGACCTTGTAGGTCATCTAGTCCAACCTCCTGCTCAAGCAGGAGACCATACACCAGAGGTGTCAACCTGGAGGCCCGTGGGCTAGATGTGCCACCTGCAGGCCACAGCCCAACTCAGCTCTGTAAAGGGAAAAAGTTTGTGATACATCATGTGACCGCAACGTGATGTGGCGAGTTTGACACCTATGCCCTATACCATTTCTGACAAGTCTGTCCAATTTCTTCTTGAAAGCCTCCAGTGATGAAGCACCCACAACTTCTGGAGGCAAGCTGTTCCATTAGTTGATTGTTCTCACTATCAGAAAATTTCTCTTTATTTATAGGTTGAATCGCTCCTTGATCAGTTTATATCTATTGTTTCTTATTTGGCCTTTGAGGGCTTTGGAAAATAGTGTCAGCCTCTGCTTTGCTGTTGCTTCGGCTGCCATGAAACGGGGAGGGAGGGCATGGTATTTGGGAGGGGTTACTCATTGTGCTGGAGGAAGGTTCTGGAGTTCAGCTACCTGTCGGACTACGCATGCGTGGGAGATTCCCGCCAGGACTAACGGCACCGACATTCCATCTTTGTGATGCCTTTTGAAGTTATCTCACACCTGACACTTGAGAGAATTATGATTGGACTGTAACTGTGATGCCAAGGGGTGGGGAATGGGTTATTCTATATATCAATGGCTTTCGCGCCTAAATCATCAGACTTCGCTACGCTATGCCTTTAATCATTTATAATTAGTAAAAGTACACTTGATTTCTACAAATGGAGTCTCGTGGTTTTCTTTCCTAATTATCTAATGGAGAGGTTCTGACAGTTAGCGAAGTCTCACTCGGACCCCACCAGGAGATTTCAACCTTCCATGGGGGGTGTACTTACAAGAAGAAACGAGGGAGATGTCTTTGCAATCAAGTGATGAAGAAATTGAAAGGGAAACCGCTGACCCATCATTACCTGGGAGAATGGCTGGGCTAGGAATAGTGGACCCTGTGATTCCCTCTCGATGGTCCTTGACTGTGGGGCAAAAAGAGGACAGCGAAAGTTGGGATGCTGGAGTTACCAGGAGAAAACAAAAGGCGAAGCCACTTGAGATGGAACAAATCTTGCCCGAACGGAAACCCCGAGAAAGAGACCAAACGGAGGACTTTGAACAAAGGTACTCTATGCAAAAATTTAGGGAGGGTGAAGAGGCCGAGGGAGGATGGGAGCAAGCTAACCCAGAAACAGCTTCTCCCCCCCACAGCCAGGGCGGTTGCCAGAGCAGGGGGGGCCCCCAGAAGACACAGAATGGCAAAAGTCCCTCCCTTAACTGTAAAGTATGACGGGAATCCCAAAAGACTGGGTCTCTTCATTATGCAGGTTTATAACTATATGGAAATTTATGGACCCGATTTAGAATCGGATGACATGAAAGTTCGAATGGTGTTGCTTGCTTTGGAGGAAGAGGCGGCCGAATGGATGATGGGTCTGCACCAAAGCAATTCCCCCCTCCTGAGGAATTTTGATGCATTTATGACTGCATTTAAGAGACGATTTGATGACCCCCTAATTGAGAAATGGGGAAAGTTGAAATTTATGACCCTCACACAAGGAGATAGACCAGTGACTCAGTATATTCAGGAGTTTCAACAACTCTCTTCTTATATGAGAGGTTGGTCTCAGGATGCACTTTTGGATAAATTTGCGTTAGGCTTAAATGAGGACATTTATCAACTATGTGTTAATTGACGTTACAAGCGTGTTACAGCTTGGTATGAAAATGCAGCAGACATTGAGCTTGACTTAATTAGACTTCAACGTGCGAGGGAGGAGAGAGAGAGAGAAAAAGTAGGAAAATCACCCCCCCCAACTCAGAAGCCCCCTTTCCGGGTCAGGAGTGAAGGAAAGGGAAGCTCCACAGGCAAAGTCAAGCCGTTCTCATGTTTCTGTTGCGGAAGGGGGGCCCACCGCGCTCCAGAGTGCCGCGCTAAATTTCCCACGACCACCCCACTCCCTGCCAAGAGGGAAGGGAAAACAAGCAAGGCCCCTGACAAGAAGAAGAAAGAAGCAGATTTTGCTGCTGATGCCACCCCCCCGCGCTTCAGGCAGAACGTGGAGGAAGAAGCTGACGCCACCGCCAGCTCCTCTGATGACTCCGATGATGACGCCTCGCTGGGTGAGTTCAAACAAAGGCCCCATGCTAATCCCAATAGAATGAAGGGTACCGCCCGATGGGGTGACACAACAGCTTCCCGCCCTCCTTGACTCAGGTTGTTCCTGATGTATGATCAACCCTGCAATGGTGGAAAAACTGGGCCTCAAGTTAAGGACTTTGAAAACCCCTATTGTGTTTTGCCAAATAGATGGGTCCATAGCAGGGGGTGGCCCAGCCCATTTCTATACTGAACCTCTAGAGATGAAAATGGGCACCGACATAGAATTAATCTCTTTTATTGTGGCTCCTGGAATGGACAGACCCCTCATTTTAGGCCTCCCCTGGCTTCGAAAATGGAACACTCGCATAAATTGGAGGGAGGGATGGCTGCGCATTCGCACAAGCACACCTCCAGATGGGGAGGGCGTTTCCCCGGAGCCTGCTGGTTGCAGCCCCGCTTTGGCCGCCAGGGATCAGGAGAGAATTGAGGGCGAGGAAAAGATTCCGAAAGTGTATTGGGACCTGAGGGGAGTTTTCAGTGAAAAATCTTCAGATAAACTTCCGCCCCACAGACCTACTGATTGCTCCATCGATATTTTGCCCGGTGTCAAGCTTCCAAAGCCCCAAATATATTCCATGTCCCCTAGAGAGATGGAGGAAATGAGAAAATTCATTGATAAAAACTTGGAAAGAGGTTTCATCGAGCCAGCACAACCCAAGGTAGCTGCACCCGTATTATTCAGAGAAAAGAAGGATAGCTCCCTGAGATTATGTGTTAATTTCAAAAACCTAAACTGTATCTCTGCCCAAAACCTCTACCCGTTGCCGCTAATGAAGGACATGTTAGCCCAATTGGGGAAGGGCCGCATTTTCACTAAACTGGACCTCAGAGAAGCGTACTATAGAGTCCGCATAAAGGAGGGGGATGAGTGGAAGACTGCTTTCAACTGCCCCCTCGGTTGCTTCCAGTTCCGGGTGATGCCCTTTGGCCTGCAGGGGGCGCCTGCAGTTTTCATGCAATTAATTAATGAGATCTTACATGACCATCTTTACAAAGGCGTTATCGTATATTTGGACGATATCCTTATTTACACTCAGACTTATGATGAACACGTCACGTTGGTCCGCACTGTCTTAAAAAAGCTCAGGGCCGCTGAACTGTATGCCAAATTGTCCAAGTGTGAATTTCACCAGGAGAAGATTGACTACCTGGGGTATCGTATCTCCCACGCTGGCATTGAGATGGACCCTGGCAAGGTGAAGGCAGTCACTGAGTGGGAGGCACCCCGTACACGCAGGCAATTGCAAAAGTTTTTGGGTTTTGCCAATTTTTATCGTCAGTTCATCCCTTCTTTTGCCAAAATTGCACTTCCTATCACTAACTTGTTGAAGTCCAAAGGTGGGCCTAAACCTAAGCCTAGCAAGCCACTGGATTGGACCATGGAGTGTCAAGCTGCTTTCGAGAAGTTGAAGTGCCTCTTTGCAGCGGAACCAGTTCTGAAGCATCCGGACATGGACAAGCCTTTCGTCGTCCAAGCTGATGCCAGCGACGTGGCTGTTGGGGCCGTTTTGCTTCAAGCCAACGACCAAGGTAATTTGCAACCTTGCGCTTACACCTCCCACAAGCTCACAGACACTGAGAGACGTTGGGCAATTTGGGAGAAAGAGGCATTTGCAGTACGCTGGGCCTTGGCCACGTGGCGCCACTTTCTAGAGGACGCTAAACACCCCTTCGAGGTGTGGACCGACCATAAAAATTTAGAGGCTTTGAGGACTCCACGCCGCCTCTCTCCTAAGCAGATGCGCTGGGCTCAACATTTCAACTGCTTCAATTTTACACTCAAGTACATCCCGGGAGGGAAGAATTTCATGGCTGATGCTTTGTCCAGACTCCCTCAATACAACTGCTCTAAACTGAGTATTGTTCAACCTGTCGTTCCCGCATCTAGCCTTGCCGCTCCGGTGGTCACTCGACAGCAGGCGCGCTCGAAAGTGGAGGTGCCTCAGGATTTCCTTTCTGACCTCAAACGGGCCCTTCCCCAGGATGACTGGTTCCAGCAGCATCAGGGTGAGTGCACAATGAGGGACGATTTACCGTGGATCGGAGCTAAACTTTACGTCCCTGCCTCTCTTAGTCTCGTTGTTCTCCAACGGGCTCACGATTCCAAGTTGGCGGGTCACTTTGGATTTGTAAAGACGTTACATTTAGTGAAGAGGCAGTTTTGGTGGCCCTCTTTGAAAAAGGACATTGAACTTTATGTTGCCAGTTGTCCGGTCTGTGCAGCCGCTAAACGGTCACCAGGGAATCAGCAAGGCCTACTCCAATCGGTAGCCCGCCCTGTTGCCCCTTGGAAGGAAATTTCTATGGACTTTATTGTCGAACTTCCCGAGAGCCAGGGGCACACCGTCATTTGGGTGGTTACTGACTTATTTTCAAAACAAGTTCATTTTATTCCGTGCCACAAGATTCCTTCTGCGAAGGCGCTTGCTAAACTTTTCATTTCTCACATTTACCGTTTGCATGGGGTGCCTGATCGCATCATTTCCGATAGAGGTGTCCAGTTCACTTCTGTATTCTGGAAAGAATTTCTTAAATGCATTGGCTCCGCCCAGGGCCTAAGCTCTGCCCACCACCCTCAGACTAATGGAGCTTGTGAGAGGACTAATTCTGTTCTGGAGCAATATTTATGTTGTTTCATCAATTATCAACAAGATGATTGGGTGGACTTGTTGCCGCACGCTGAAGTGGCCTACAATAATTCTGTCCATAGCAGCACTGGGTTCACTCCTTTTCGTGTCGTTTATGGTCAGGATTTTGTTCCTATTCCTGAAATTCCCCTTGAACAGCCACAAGTTGCTTCCGTCTCTGAATGGAGCGAACGTTTGAGCCGTGTTTGGCCTTTAGCTCTTACTACTTTGGATGCGGCGCATCGTGCTCATAAGAAACAGGCTGATAAGAAGCGTGCGCATCCTTACCAGTACAGAGAGGGTGACCTGGTTTATTTGTCCACAAAGTTCCTGCATACTACACAAAAGTCTAAGAAATTGGGACTTAAGTACGTGGGCCCGTTTCCCATCATCAAGATCATCAATTCTGTTTCAGTTCATTTGCAGCTGCCCAAGCATCTCAACCGTGTTTATCCAGTTTTCCACGTTAACCTCATTAAGCCTGTTCGTGTCTCCTCTTTACGTCCGCCTGTGGATCCTCCACCTGCTCCCCTATTGATTGATGGTGAACGACATTTTGAGGTTATTGAGATATTGGACTCCCGATGAAGGAGAAATCGGATACAGTACCTAGTGGCTTGGAAGCATTTTCCTCCCTCTCATACCGAATGGGTGGACAAGTCCCATGTCCGTGCTCCCCGACTGCTTCGACAGTTTTATTCTGCTTATCCTGACAAACCTTGACTTTTTCTTCCCCTCCCCTCTTTTTCTCTTCTGTTTTTTGTTGTTTGTCTGTTTGTTTGTGTTTTCTTGTTTTCCAGGCCTGAATGCCTTTTTCCGGGGGATGGCCGGATGTCAGCCTCTGCTTTGCTGTTGCTTCGGCTGCCATGAAACGGGGAGGGAGGGCATGGTATTTGGGAGGGGTTACTCATTGTGCTGGAGGAAGGTTCTGGAGTTCAGCTGCCTGTCGGACTACGCATGCGTGGGAGATTCCCGCCAGGACTAACGGCACCGACATTCCATCTTCGTGATGCCTTTTGAAGTTATCTCACACCTGACACTTGAGAGAATTATGATTGGACTGTAACTGTGATGCCAAGGGGTGGGGAATGGGCTATTCTATATATCAATCGCTTTCGCGCCTAAATAATCAGATTTCGCTACGCTATGCCTTTAATCATTTATAATTAGTAAAAGTACACTTGATTTCTACAAATGGAGTCTCGTGGTTTTCTTTCCTAATTATCTAATGGAGAGGTTCTGACAAATAGGTTGTCTCCCTCCTCCCTGTGACAGCCTCTCAAATATTGGAACACTGCTATCATGTCATCCCTAGTCCTTCTCTTCACTAGACAAGCCATGCCCAGATCTTTTTACCATTTTCATATGTTTTAGCCTCCAGGCCCCTAATCATCTTGATTGCTCTTCTCTGCACTCTCAACATATTTTTTATAGTTTGGCAACCAAAACTAGATGCAGTAGTCTAGGTGTGGCCTTACCAAGGCTTTATACTAGTATCTCATGTAATCTTGATGCCATTCCTCTGTTAATGCCATTTAGGATTGCATTGGCTTTTTTGGCTGCTACCGCACACTACTGGTTCATATTGAGTTGATTGTCCACTATGATTCCAAGATCCCTCTCAGTTACTGCTATTAAGCCAGGTTTCACCTAATCTGTATATTTATTTTTGGTTTTTCTTGCATAAGTTTTCACTTTTCTCTGCACTGAATTTCATTTGTTAGAGAGGCCCCAGTGTTCAAGTCTGTCAAGATCCATCTGGATTTTGAGCCAATCATCTAGGGCAGGCCTGTCAAACTGGTGGCCCACAGGCTGTATACAGCCTGTGGAAGCAACATCCATCCCAGTTCCGCAAAGTCAAAAAAACATCCAGATATATCCCAATACGGCCCATGATGCAATCAGGTTTGACACCTCTGATCTAGGGTGTTGGCTATTCCTGCCAGCTTAGTATCATTTCCAAATTTGGTAAGTTCTCCTTCTATTCCCTCATCTAAGTCATATATGAAGATATTGAAGAGTACTGGGCCTAAGATGGAAGTAATCTACTCCTACTTCTCTCCACGTAGATGTAGTACCATTAAGGACTACTCATTGAGTATGGTTTATCAGCCAGTTACAAATCCATCTGGTGGTGATGCTATCTATTCCACTTTTTTCACTTTTTTTTTTTACCAAGAAGTAGGTTGTGGTCTATTTTGTTGAAAGCCTTATGGAATCCAACCCTATGGGCTACTTAATAGGCACATTGTCATGCCCTAACTCCCTCTCCCCATTGAATCATTTGTGTGATTGTCTTGATATTCATCCTGCTCCCCAGCTATATCCAATTCTCTCTTTACAATCACATATATAGTTATACAAATGCACTTCTGGGGATTGCAACCTCTCTTTCTCAGTGGAAAACAGCAATCCTTTCAAGCTGTTTTTATTGTTGGGAAGAACAGATATAAGCCAAGAACATTGCTTATTGCACCATTTTAAGTAATGAAGCTTAAAAGATTTATATATAAATGTATCTTTTAGATAGATGCTAATTGTTTCCCTCATGTTTACTATGCATTTACTTGCCAAGCATTATGCTTGTAATTATATTTTGGATGCTTCATTTTGAATGAATTAAGCCATATAATGGCACCATAATAATTAACTTGAGTAGAATCAGTAGTTACCTTCTGAAAGCACTGGGAACATCCTCTGGTTGACCCATTGAATCTGACTGAGGACTCTCTAATCAGGTGTGTGCTAAGGAACGCTTCAAACCATGTGGCCTTGTGGCTACTAATTTAAGTAAAGTCAGAACACTTGAGCAAGTACAAGTAAAAAGCAGAAGTAAAGTTTTTAAAAGTAATATATATTAGTATCTCAATGCTGATTTAAGGCAATGATTTGCAAGTCCATCTGTATTTTGACCCTCTGCACCCTTTAAACTAATTTAAATCAGGTGTCACCAACCTTTCAGACCTCAGGGACCACTAAATTCTTAATTTTAAATCCCGTGGACTACTAATATGGATTTTTTTTAAAAAAAGATAAATAGTATTTAGTGCAATATAAAAATGCAAATAATTTTTCTGCAGACCACCAAAATTTTCTAGCAGACCACCAGTGGTCCACGGACTAGCAGTAGGTGACTACTGATTTAAATAATTCCTTCTGAAGACCCCGAGGTCTGTGGATTAACTGAGGGATCTCTAATGTTCAGAAATCCCTCTTCAGTTTGTACAAAATGGCAAAGGCATGGATTTTGACAGCAAATAAAAAATACGGACAGAAAATTGTGATGCAAACTCTCAAAGTTTAGAAATGGGAAATCAAATTCTTCTGACCTTTTCTCCTGTATCTTAGAGGCTTCAAGATGAAAGCTTCATCCTTTATTTTGGTTTTATTTTTAGAATCTATTTTATTAGCATTCTCTGCCTTTGTTCACCCTCAACATTTCACAGTCTGCATTTATGCAGTGAAAGCCTATGCATTTACATATGTTGTCGGATTCATTTTCCATTGTTTGATTTGTTGAGGTTCTGGTGCTACTGATGTTTTTTACATGAAAACTCATATTGAGTAAGTTGATAGGCAGCAGAAATAGGCTGCCTCCCTCCCTAGAGGACCTAAAGTTCAGATACAACAGAATATGAGATGTCTTTCTTTTCTTTCTCAGGCACTGTGCTTGCTGCCTCATCAATCATGGCAGCAACCAAATCCAGAGAAATCAGTGCCAGTTTTGAAGACAAGTTAATATTTTGCAAGGATGCTATTCCAGACTTGGCTCTAATATAGCAAAATGCATCAGTTGAGTATCATTGCTTTATTGTTGGCATTGTTATTGTTATATTTATTGCATTTTTCTTTTTAAAAATCTGAGTTAATTGCATGCATGCTTTTCAATGTGGCATCTGGCTATAATTCAAACCATTTAATTTTGAGGATAAAACCTAATGTTTCTAATGCTACAATCTAATTTATTTATTTAAAGGGGAAAAAAACTTTTGAAAATCAGTTTCAAAACTTTTGTCATTCTAACTCTTTTTCACATAGAAGTCATCCCCCACCCCGCAAGGTTGTCTTTGTGATGTTTCTATTCCTAGCTTAAGGATAAAAGTGGGTGCAACTTCCTTTTTGGTTTTGGTTTTTTCCCCTCTACAACACTCCATTGCTCTGCAGCTTCCTGTCTGCCTGTTTCCTGAGTTGAAAAAGCTCTGTGAGCAGAATTGTCTCATACATCTTCCCTTGGGATTGATCAGATCAGATGTGTAGAGAAACTAGAGAAATTCAAGAGCACAACAAAAACTGACTGCACAACAAAAACAGGACACAATCTTCACCCCTTCACCTGATCTCATGCCTGATCCATTATTAATGGCCATAATAAATATTTTATGCTTTATTGTAGCACACGATTCTTTGTTACTCATGGAAATTTCACTTAAAGTTTCTCATATTTTGAAACACCATTATTTTTTTCCTTATCAGATTTAACAAAACACAGTGTCTTTACAACATTCCAAAAGTTCTCAGCTTGGGGGTTTCTTTAGAGCTTTCTCAAATTTTTTGATGCTTTGCCAATCTTCAGAGACCACCAAGCCCATACCACAGAATCTGAAGTCCTGTGGTCTGGCACTGAGGTAGAAAATGAAACAAGACAACCTTAGTCATATATATTTGTATAGCAGTGCATACCTTCAAGTACACGTAGATTTCAGTAAGGCATTTCACAAAGTAGACCACAACCTGCTTCTCTTGGTAAGCTAGGGTTAGGTTTATGGTTTGGGTTATGGTTTGAATTTCAATGTGGAGAAAAGCAAACTTTTACATTTAGGTAGGAAAAATCAAAGATATCAGTACAGATTAGGTGAGACCTGGTTCAAAAATAGTAACTGTGAAAGGGACCTTGGAGTCCTAGTGGATGATCACTTGAATATGAGCCAGCAGTGTGTGACAGCAGCCAAAAAAGCTAATACAATCCTGGATTGTATAAACAGAGGCATAGAATCAAGATCACATGAAGTACTAGTACCACTTTATAAAACCCTAGTAACACCACACCTGGAATACTGCAACCAATTTTGGTCACCATACTACAAAAAAGATGTTGAGACTTTGGAAAAAGTTCAGAGAAGAGCAATTCAGATGATTAAAGGCCTGGTGACTAAGAGATATGAAGAACTGCTGCAAGAGTTTGTTTGGCTAGTTTAAAGAAAAAAAGATGAGGGGTGACATGATAGCAGTATTCTAGTATTTGAGAAGCTGCCACAAAAAAGAGGGGGTCAGATTATTCTCCAAAGCACCAGAGGGCAGGACAAGAAACAATGGTTGGAAACTAATCAAAAAGAGAAGCAACCTGGAATTAAGGAGAAATGTCCTAACAGTGAGGACAATTAATCAGTAGAACAGCTTGCCTGCAAAATTGTGGGTGCTCCATCACTGGACGTTTTTAAGAAGAGATTGGACAGTCACTTATCTAAAATAGCAATAGCAGTAGACTTATATACCGCTTCATAGGCCTTTCAGGCCTCTCTAAGCGGTTTACAGAGAGTCAGCATATTGCCCCCAACAATCTGGGTCCTCATTTTACCCACCTCGGAAGGATGGAAGGCTGAGTCAACCCTGAGCCGGTGAGATTTGAACCGCTGACCTGCTGATCTAGCAGTAGCCTGCAGTGCTGCATTTAACCACTGCGCCACCTTGGCTCTAAAATGGTATAGGTCCTCTTGCTTGAGCAGGGGCTGAACTAGAAGACCTCCAAGGTCCCTTCCAGCTCATTCTATTCTATTCTTTTTTTAAAAGACAAGTTTTATTGCATCCTTCCCCCCAATCATACATACTTTATGGACGGAGTGTGGTCCAGGTCACATCTTATGTATCATATTTATAATCATAGTTTCAATATATTCTAATCTCACCACTTTTATCCATATTCATCTCTTTTGTATAATTGTATAATGTATATCTTTTTTCCATTAATTCATTTAAGCTTACATATCATTACTAAACACGCTTTCCTTTTTGTCTTCAACTAATTACTATTAATTCATCTTTACAAATTAACCATTTTTAACCATAGCTTTGCTATACCAACTTCCACAATATTATTCTCTTTACATAATTCTTTATCATTTCTTATTCAATTTTTGCACATAGTGAACATCACTGTAAGCCTTGTATTTCACCGTTTTTACAGTTTTCCCAGTAATTTACCCTATTTTTTCTTTCCAGAAAATAATTCGAAAATAATTCGAATCACGAATTCCCCTTCCCCGATCATAAACATTTTAAATTCCCAATATTGTTTAAATTACATTCAAAATTAATAGTATTTATTTAATTATCTACTTTCACATTCCTATTCTATTCTATTCTATTCTATTCTATTCTATTCTATTCTATTCTATTCTATTCTATTCTATTCTATTCTATTCTATTCTATTCTATTCTATTCTATTCTATTCTGATACAGGCTTTGTGCAGTATGTCAAGAGATGCACTCCAAAGATAGATGGGACCAGGACCAATTTTTCAAGAAGTGAGAGGTGTTAAAGGGAGAAATAAATTCAACAAATAATTAAATAAACAACTGGACAAATTTGCCTGGGCCTCCTATAGTCTATGAACTAAGAAAGATATTAACATAGTGTTATGGCCAATGCTGGCTTTAGTTAAGGCCAAGTAGCATCAATTTGGGGTAGCAAAGCTTAAGAAGGTTCCAGTGTTCTCTCACATTCCTACTCAGAAATACCATTTTTTAAATCAGTGGAAGATGGTGCCATCAGTCAATCTGTCCTAGAGGCAGCATACATTTGAGCCATAATTAAGAATGAAAATCTCTCTCTCTCTCTCTCTCGCACGCACGCACGCACACGCACGCACACACACACACACACACACACACACACACACTCCTGTGTACATATTGATATATTGATGTAATTAAATGCTACTTTTCAAAAGAAACTTTCCTAAGACAAGTTATAGGCAATAGCTTTAAAAAATCGTATGCTTCAGTAAGGGCCTTTCCATACAGGTCTTTGATGCTGATCCCATATTTGGATCTCACACCACTTTTGCTATCAGGCAGCTAAGCTGATTTAACTTCAAGTTGTTGCAGGTTCACAGAAATGGCAAAATCTGAGTTTCAGTGTGTTGCTCTGCAGCTTTATAGAGCTTGGTCACATAGCAGTGTCTGATTTGTAGGAACTCTCATCTCAGAACTCCTGAACACTATTTCTCTACCACTTTCTCTACCAGCACCATGTTACACTGCAGAAGGCCAAGAGATAGTGCCATGGTGCCCACTCCTACCTTAAGAGCCCCCATGGCTGTTTCTTCACAGATCTGCTAACCAATGTAGCACGGCCCCTATGTGAGATTCTGAACATGGCTGGGTTTGATAGTTAGATCACTTGTGAGCAGGGGTGCATTCCTCCCGGTTCGCCCCACTTTGCGCGTACCGGCTGGTCGGTGAACCCGGAAGTAATTAACTTCCGGGAACGCCGGTACGGGTCCTGGCCCCTGTCACTGCAAAGCACTCTTTTGCCGGTGCGTTGCAGCTCGCTCACTCATTCCCCCGCCCATCCGCAGTTCGCTCGCTTGCTCCACTGCCCGTCCGCACTAAGCCCAGCCTGCCGCTCACTGATTGGCTGGAGTCCAGCCAATCAGTGAGCGGGCTGGAGGCGAAGCGAAGCTTTTTTCATGCTTGACCTCCATTTGAAAATTCCCTTCGGCCTTCTCCTTCAGGAGCTTGCTGCTTCCCCCTCAGGTAAGCAACTAAGCCTCGGTGGCAGGACATGGGAGGCTTCGGGTGGGGGGCGGCAGCCCAGCTTTCGCGAGGGAAGGCCTTCCCTCACAAAAGCCGTGGGCTGGTGCATGCCACGCAGCCAAAGCCGGGTGGGAGCAGTAGCAGTGCTGGTAGCAGCGGTAGCGGCAGTAGCAGCAGTAGCGGCAGTAGTGGCAGTAGTGGCTGAATGCAGGGGGCAGTGGCCTAGCTTTCATGAGGCCTTCATGAACACCTGGAGGCCTTCCCTCGCGAAAGCTGCGGGCTGGCACATGCCACGCAGCCGAAGCCGGGTGGGGGTGGTAGCAGCAGTAGCAGCGGTAGCAACGGTAGCGATGGTAGTGGCTGAAGGCAGGGGGCAGTGGCCTAGCTTTTGCAAGGGAAAGCCTCCAGGCCTTCTCTTGCGAAAGCCGCAGGCTCGCATATGCTACGCGGCCGAAGGCGGGTGGGGGGGAGCGGCAGCCTAGCTTTCGCGAGGGAAGGCCTCAAGGCCTTCCCTCGTGAAAGCTGCGGGCTTGCATGCACTACACGGCCGAAGGCGGGTGGGGGGCAGCCTACCTTTCGCAAGGGAAGCCCCCCGCCCCCCTCTCCAGCCTCGCCTGGCTGGCTAAGCCTGCCAGGCGACCTGCTTAGTGACCCTAGCCTTGTCTGAGAGTCCAGTGTCTTACCTGTTCCTGCTGCCTGCTTGCTCCCTGTTGCTTCCATCCATCACGATGAGGATCATCCATCCCATCGGAGTGCTGCTGATTCTGCCTGCTGGTAAGTGACCCGGTTTTTTTCTTTTATTTTTTTAATGTATTTTAAAATAATATTTTATTTAATGCACATAATTTTTTAAAATAGTTTTACTTAGTATTGAGTGTAGAATATTTTAAAATGGTTTACTTCAATTTATTTTGTGTGGATTCTTTTGTTAAATTGTCTTAGACTATTTAAAAAAAGATTCTATCCAAAATAAATTAAAATAAACCATTTTAAAATATTCTACACTCAATACTTTGAAATGCATTGTGCCTATAATTTTTTATAATAGTTTTATTGTAATTTATTGTGTATGGAATATTATTAATGGTTTGATTTTAAGTTATTGTGTGTGGAACAGTTTGAAATGGTTACAGTGTAAATTATTGCTGCTGGATTGAACTAATGGTTACAGTATACTATGGCTGGTACAATAACTTAAAATTGTTACAGTGTAAATTATTGCTGGTGTAATACTTAACAATGGTTTTTAAGGATTTCTTTTATTTATAGAATATCTTTTTAAATTATTTTGGGGGGAATTTTATTTTTTAATTGTTTATAAAATATATTTACTACAAGAAATGTTATTCCTTTTTGCAAATGTTTTCTTTGTGATGCAATATGTTGCTTTTAAGTGTTCAGACCAGGTTTATGTGTCTCAAAGTGGCTGCTGTTCTATGGGCAGGCCAGGTTTCTTGCAAGGCAGCTTTGCCAGATTTAGTGTGTTTCGCCCTCATTGTTTAGGTAATTCTGAGGTGGTTGATGGTTCTGTGAGTGCCTGTCCTTTATAATTTTCCACATTGCCTTGATGGTTTTTATTCCAGTGACTTTGTCTTTCCTGTCCTTAGGCTTAGGAAAAAAAACTGGTTTCATTGGCAGTCTTTTGGGGGGGGGGGATTCTTATTTTTTGGTGTTTTCCTGGCACTGTCATAGTTTGTGTGTGTGTGTGGGTGGGTGTGTAATGTCCTGCAGTTATCTATGCATTAATAATGATCTAGCAATATTAATAATATCTAGTAATTAGTAATATCTAGTAATAACATCATCTTGGCCACTCCCACCAGGTCACATGGGAGGCAAGCCACTCCCATCCAGTCACAAAGGAGGCCACACCCACAGAGTAGGTTCGAACAATTTTTGAAACCCACTCCTGCTTGTGAGTCATTTTAAATTGTTCAATAGTTAGGGGTGGGTTCAAAGCAGAGATGAGGTGGAAGTGCTCTAAGAGTAACAGCATAAGCCAATCTGAATACAGATTAGCATATCTAAATAAATTACTATCCAAGAAATATGATAAATCAATGCTAGATTAGAGAAGCTAAAATAGCAAAGATTTTATTAATTAAAAGATGAAGTCACACAAAACAATAAGATCAATTATGATATCTTCCTGTAATTAAAGACTCTTGCTTAACATTTAACATTTTTAAAAAAATACATTGTACTTTTTAATTATTTATACCCCACCTTAACTATTTTTATAAATAGCTCAAGGTGGTGAACATACCTAATACTTCTTCCTCTTCCTATTTTCCCCATAAAAAAATCGCCCTGTCAGGTGGGTTGATCTGGAGGAGATTGACTGGCCCTTTCATGCCTAAAGCAGAACAGAACTGGCTTGAAAAAGCTGTATGTGTTTGAGAACTCTGAGAACTTTTAAATATAACAATCAAACAATTCATGAAGTAATTCAGCTTAGGTTCTGCAAAATAATCTTGCTAAATGGTGCACATTGAAATTAACCAGAAGTTGAATTCTGTGATATTAGTAGAGGGGCAGAAAAAAAACTAGTTTAATATAAAGGAATTAATAGCTGTGAAAATCACAAGCAAACATTGAAGGAGGGATGCAGTCATTATAAGCAGCATGCTACGCGAGACAGTTATCTTGGTGAGAAGAGCAGTCTAGAGAGAGCAATAGACATAGAGATAAGTTTCATGTATTAATCACAACAATACATCAATAAATACAGTGCAAATAGTTGCATTATTCAAAGCATTGTTTGGTATGGAAAGCTAAATCTTTCATCTTGAAACACAAAGATGTTCATGGAAGAAAAATTGCATTAATCTATGCTGGTAGAAAAGTCTCTCAGATGGAATCACTTGATACAGAACTCATTTCGCCAAAGCTATCCTCCATGTTCCCCTCTTACAGTATTCAGAAAACCTCTTGATGGTTACAGAGGCTTTTCAGAGAGGCCAACAGATGCTGGGGATGAAGAGAAAGAAACATTCCTTCCCACAAATGTCCCTGGTTCCAGAATTCTCAAGAATCTATTAAGAGAGGAATAATTTGGACATAAAATTTGTAAAGGTTTCCACTAGCATACAAGTGTTCACTGAAAAGGTGGCAACCAGGGAAGCAATCATGATACTGAAAAATATGTGTTATCGGTAATACACTTAGAGGACTTCTTTTTTCTTTTTGTCCTTCCCCATAAAGGAAACCAGGTTTAGATTTCCTAGGAATTTTGGAACTTCAGAAACATTATGCAATCATGTATAAAATAAGAGTTAAACACAGCACTTTTCCTTTGCACACAAAAAGCTTGGTCAAGGACAGTTCAGTATCTTTTCATATATTATTCATGGCTTACCAAAGATTTGGAGAAAGAGATGAATTGTTTTTTTTTATTGTAACCAGCTTTTTTGAACAGATGGATCCTGGCCAGGCACAGTGAGAAGTACCTTGGAGCTTATCTTTATCCCGAAACACAATGCTATTGCTATTTAAATCAATTTCAAAGATAAAAGAGGTAACTTCTATTCATAGAAGATCAGTCTGAAATCAACTTTCTTACTACTCTGTTGGAAACACTCCATGAGACAGGCATGGAGCCTAAATGAAAGAACAGCAATGCTCAGAAAGAGGCAGAAAGGGCAATATTGGAAAACCACAATGGAATCTCTTGTGTTCAACAATGTGGGAAAGAGTGAACATCACTTTCATCTGGAATATTACAATTCACCATAGCAATGGTGGGTTGCAGGCGGTGAGCCCAGTACGGGGTAACGGAGCCTGCCCGGAGCACCAGGTACCATTCTGGTATGGTGTTGTGGAGGGCCCACCTGCCTGCCCATGCTCTTTATCTGTCTTTAAAGCCTTTGGCGCTTCCGTGCACATGCATGGCGCATACAGCACCTGTGTGATGCTCCACTGAGCAGCTGGAGCATCGCAGAGGCTTTTGGAGACATCGCTGGAAAGTAAGGCACCTGCGTACACTGCACACATTCATGTGGAGGATGCTTGGCCCTGTTGCAACTGGTATGGTTGCAACAGAATCCAGAACCCACCACTGCACCATAGACTGAATTTCTGAGTTTCTAAACCAAATACTGCCAGTTTGGACATCTCTCTGATGTATGTACTTGAACTTTCAGATTTCCTCAGCCATCCTAGCCATTATTGACAATTCTGGGAGCTGAAATTGACACATCCATCCAGAGGTTGCCCAGTTGGAGAAGGACATACAAAGTTCGCCCAATTGTTCTACTGGTCCCAGCATCATATCAGGTCAACAGTAGAACAGAAAAAGGGAGTTAAATTATCTCTGGGTACTCATCAGCAAACCTAATTATTATCAGTACCATTCTTGGTCTTTGTAGTTCTTTTGTCCATAAAGAATGAAAATATTTAATATATTTTTCAATGCCTTTTGCACATTTACAAGAGCCTTGGAGACCCTTTGAAAGAGGGTGGTCTCTTTACCACTTTTTTACTAAGAACATTAATCACCTGTAGACATATCCAACCAGACGTGCTAGAAGGTGAGAGGTGACACTACAGGCATTAAAAAGGGAAGTTATTTGGTTCCGGGGAAGAAGAGCTCCTTTATATTGGGGAAGAGAATGAAGAGGAAAAAACAAAAGAAGACCAGAAGTAATGAAGCTTGAGGAAGTTAAGCATTTAAAGGCTCAAAAGACATTCTGAAGATGAAGAGGATAAAACATTGCAACAAGGCAAGGAGATTGCTTTTGGAAAGTGTGAATGTGAGTATGAGTGTATGAGACAGAAGCCAAGAAGCTGTGATATGCAATTCAGCAGACTACTAGTGTTTAAAAAGATCCAGGAAAGCTAACCTGCAAAATGGAAGGAACCTGGAAGGAGAAGAAAGGAGGCAGTCATTTTGTTATGCAGAGTTGAGAATTTGACAGCTGCTGTAAGCCAGAGAAGGGAGCTGAAAACAGATAAGCAGAATCCACATGAGCAGCAAAGAGAACATCACAGACTGCTCCAGGACTAGACAAATGAAAAGAATTCCTACAAAGGCTTTCAAGAGAAATGGTGAGGCTATTATATTTTTAAAGAGTTGAGCAAACACGACTCTTCTTCAGAGAAACATTTGAAGATATTTGAAGATTCTCTTGCCCAAATGGTGACACATTAGGGTTTTATTGTTGTTTATGTTATTGAGATATGCTTTAATTTCATGTTATTATTTGTAAGCCACTCAGAATCTTCCAAAATGAAGTCCCCTGCAAGCTGAAGCAATAAACAAAACACACATAAATGGAAGGAAGTTATGACATTGCTTAAGAGAGAGAAGCAAGTAATCAAATGTTAAGCGCCTTCCAAATGAAGTTGGCAGGAGTTGATGGCTATGGACCCCAGATGCTTGTTGGAAAGACAATGAAGAGAGAAGGAAAAAAGTAACTCTGGGGAAGGAGAAGAGAAAGAGTTCATTATGTTATTATCTCTGAGTCTATGTTAAGCAATAAAAGAATAGGGAAATGATAATAATTATATTAAAGATTATATTATAGATGATAAAACTAATATGAAGCATATAAAATAAGAAAACACAAAAGAAAATGTGCAAAGTTATAAAGAACGAAAAGAAGTAATTTCCTCCTTTGTCTCAACAAGTATAAATAGCTTTAGCAACTTATCACCATCTCTTAAAATACAACACACAGTCTCTTCATTCCATATTTCACTTCATTCTCTATGTTCTGTCCTTACTACATGTTAGTCTGTATGCAGTTCGACATGCAGCTAAACCCACCTACCATCCAGTGAAACAGACTGTGTTTCATAGATCTGAATGCTGAATATGGTGAAACTGGGAAAAATAGGGAAATATACAATGAGAACCAAATATAAGATAGACAGTATTAAGTAACCGTTGAACATAACAATGAAAGAGCATCGCTGGTGAGATTTAAAATGCTTGTAAAATACAAGCATTTTAAATCTCACCAGCGATACTCTTTCTGTAAGATGTGGGCAGGGGTGGGACATTATCAGTTTAATAACCAGTTCACTGAGTGTGTGCTGAGTGCATGCTGAGCACACACATGCACATGATGTGTCTGATGCGCACTGCACATGTGTGCATAGTTTGCCAAAATCTCACCTTCAGCATTACTGCTGGCAAGGAAAACAGCTGAGGTGTGGCAATCCACTCTGCTATGTCGATCAACTGGGCTTCAGAAAAGGAAATATAGGTGAGTATAGCACAGAGGCGGGCAGGCAGGCCCACTTCAATGTCAGAGTGAATCGGTTCACTCCCAGCTGATAGTCGGAGCTAGCGGTTCACCCAAACTGATCCAAACCAGTAGAATCTCACCCCGAATGTGGGTTTGTCCTTGGATGACATGTGCCATAGATTAAGATGGATTCTTCTTGTACTTCTGCTTTCTCCAAATGCTAAAGGTTTAGAGGTTTATAGGTTTATTTGCATTTGTAGGCCGCCCTTTTCCCTGAGGGGACTCAGGGCGGCTCACAGAAAACCAGGGAAGGGGGAAATACAACATTGAGACAGCAACACATAATAAAATAATGAACAACATGCATACAACATTCGGGCGGGGTAGGAATCCTTATCCCCAGGCCTGACGGGCGAGCCAGTTCTTCAAGGCTGTGCGGAAGGCTTGGACGGTGGAGAGGGTACGAATCTCTACGGGGAGCTCGTTCCAAAGGGTCGGGGCCACTGCTGAGAAGGCCCTCCTCCTTGTGGTTGCCAGCCGACACTGGCTGGCCGATGGAATGCGGAGGAGGCCTAATCTATGGGATCTTATAGGTCGTAGGGAGGTAATTGGCAGAAGGCGGTCTCTCAAGTATCCAGATCCACTGCCATGTAGGGCTTTATGGGTGATCAATAGCACCTTGAAGCGCATCCGGAGATCGACAGGTAGCCAGCGCAGCTCGCGGAGGATAGGTGTAATGCGGGTGAATCGGGGTGCACCCGCAATCACTCGCGCGGCTGCGTTCTGTACTAGCTGAAGTCGCCGGATGCTCCTCAAGGGCAGCCCCATGTAGAGCACGTTGCAGTATTCCAGCCTAGAGGTCACAAGGGCCCGAGTGACTGTTGTGAGGGCCTCCCGATTCAGGTAGGGTCGCAACTGGCGCACCAGGCGTACCTGGGCGAATGCCCCCCTGGTCACAGCCGCTATATGATGGTCAAATGACAGCTGTGGGTCCAGGAGGACTCCCAAGTTGCGGACCCTCTCTGAGGGGTGTAAAATTTGACCCCCCAGCCTGAGTGTTGGATTATTGGCCAAATCTTTGGGAGGAAAACACAACAGCCACTCGGTCTTTTCTGGGTTGAGCACAAGCTTGTTAATCCTCATCCAGTCCATGACGGCTTCAAGCCCCCGGTCCATCACGTCAACCGCTTCATTGATTTGGCACGGGGCGGACAGATACAATTGAGTATCGTCCGCATATTGATGGTATCTTATCCCGTGCCTGCGGATGATCTCTCCCAGCGGTTTCATGTAGATGTTAAATAGTAGGGGGGATAAGACCGAACCCTGCGGCACCCCATATTTTAGGGGCCTTGGGGACGATCTCTGCCCTCCCACTAACACCGACTGCGACCTGTCCGAGAGGTAGGAGGAGAACCACCGTAACACGGTGCCTCCCACTCCCACCTCCCGCAGTCGTCGCAGAAGGATACCATGGTCGATGGTATCGAAAGCCGCTGAGAGGTCAAGGAGGACCAGGATGGAGGGATGTCCTTCATCTCTGGCTCTCCAAAGATCATCCATCAATGCGACCAAAGCGGTTTCTGTGCTGTAACCGGGTCTGAAGCCTGACTGGAAGGGGTCTAGATAGTCTGCTTCCTCCAAGGACCGTTGGAGCTGGAAGGCCACCACCTTCTCAACAACCTTCCCCAGAAAGGGGAGGTTGGAGACCGGGCGATAGTTGTTAAGGACAGCTGGATCCAAGGATGGTTTCTTCAGGAGGGGTCTCACCACCGCCGCTTTCAGTGCGGCGGGGAAGTTCCCCTCCCGAAGGGAGGCGGTTACAACCGCCTGGATCCAGCCTCGTGTCACCTCACTGCAGTTAGAAACCAGCCATGAGGGACACGGATCCAGAACACAGGTGGAGGAACTTACAGCTCTCATGGCCTTGTCCACATCCCCGGGGGTAACCTCCTGAAACTCAACCCAGAGCTGTTCTACTTGGTCCCCCTGTGCCTCGGCTGGAACTGCAGGTGTGGAGTCCAAGTCCGTCCGAAACCGAGCAATTTTGTCCGCTAAGAATTGGGCATATTCTTCAGCTCTGCCCTGCAAGGGTTCCCCCGTCTCCCTTTTGTTCAGTAGGGAGCGGGTTATCCTAAACAGGGCGGCTGGACGGGACTCAGCGGATGCGACCAGGGAGGCTATGTGTGATCTTTTAGCTGCCCTAAGTGCCCTAGTATATTCCCTGGTGCAGGCGGTAACCATTGCTCGGTTCGATGCGGACTTATCGGACCTCCAACGGTGCTCTAGGCATCTCCTCCGGCGCTTCATCTCCCGGAGCTCCTCGGTAAACCAAGGGGGTCTCCGGGATCCGCCGCCTCGGAGGAGCCGCAGTGGCGCAATCCGGTCAAGGGCCTCTGACGCTGCCAAGTGCCACGCAGCAGCCAGAGTCTCTGCCGGACTGTGGGCGAAAGTGTCAGGAATAACCCCAAGCTCTGTCTGGAACCTTGCTGGCTCCATAAGACGCCTGGGGCGGAACCACCTGGTCGGTTCCTCCTCCCTACAGTGGGGGTTTGGCCTCCGGAAGTCGAGCCTCAGTAGGCAATGGTCTGACCACGACAGGGGTATGATGTCACTCCCCCTCAGACCAAGATCACACATCCACTGCTCCGAGAGAAATACGAGGTCAAGCATGTGTCCCGCTGAATGGGTTGGGCCTCGGATTACTTGAGTCAAGCCCATGGCTGTCATGGAAGCCATGAACTCCTGCGCCCCATCAGAGTTTTCACCGAGCGACGGCAAATTAAAGTCCCCCAGGACCATCAACCTAGGGAACTCAATTGCCAGCTCGGCTACCGACTCGAGGAGCGAGGGGAGGGCTGCTGCAACGCTGTTGGGAGGCAGGTACGTTAGCAGCAGACCCACTTGACCCTTGAGGTCCAACTTTAACAGCAAAGACTCACACCCGACAATCTCCGGAGCAGGGACCCTACGAGGAACTAACGACTCCCGGATAACAACGGCCACACCCCCACCCCTTCCCTGGGCTCTCGGCTGATGCAGCACCTGAAATCCTTCTGGGCACAGTTCTACAAGGGGGACTCCTCCCTCTGGGCCCAGCCAGGTTTCAGTAATACATGCCAGGTCTGCCCTCTCGTCTAAAATTAAGTCCCGGACGAGAGGTGCTTTATGTACAACAGACCTGGCATTTAGCGACAACAGCCTGAGACCAGGGTCCTGACCACTTGCGCCATCTGGTCTTGGAGTGGGACTCCTAGGGCCGGAAGGAGGGATCTCTGTAATGTAGCGAACCCTCCTTCCCCGGTAATGGCCTGCCCTAAAGTCCCCGCCGTATCTGCCCCTCCCTGTTACGACCGCAATACCCCGACCCTCTCCCGTGTCTCTGGTCCCCTCAACCACCCCCGTAGCCCCCGCAATTCCCGACAGGTCCTCCGAATCACGCATACTCATACACTCCCCCAGACAGTCCCCACGTAAAAGTTAAAAACACAAATTTACAACAATATAATCATAAAAGTGGGACATTCATTCATATCAAGCATACCTCATGCATAGCCCATACAAAGGAAGAAGAAAAAGGTGAAAGAAAAGAAAGAAATTATAAATTGCGCAGAAAGTTGATTAATGTAAAGTGCGAATAGTTCTGGGAGAGTCCAAAAAAGTCCAAGGTGGTTAAGGAAAGGAGAAAGCCTCCTATATACTGTAGGTACCCCCACTCGTCCAGTAATGATGTTATCTGAAATAGCAGGTCCAAGGCGGCATCAGGCACCAATGGCCGTGGCAGATGAAAGTGCAAATAAAGGAATAGATGAAAATATCCAGTAGCCGCATTCCGAGGGGAGTCTAAGCTCAACCAGCAAAAGGGCCTGCAATGGCAACGGTCCAGTGGAGGAAAGAATGCCCCAACAGGGGAGGCCAAGCCGAGGGGAGAGGAATGGGGTTGCAATCGTAGCAGATAAAAACCGCCTCCCATTCTCTCCCAGTACTGTCTCAGGCTAACCGCCTTCTCCTTGGGGTGATAGATAGTCCAGTACAAATCCACAGTAACCAGAAGCACAGACGAGACAGAGAAGTAGTCAAAGGGGGTGAGGGGGGGGATTCTCTCAGCCCACTAGAAGAGGGGGGGGTCAGGGCTCTCTTCAAATCAGCCGGGTCGCAGCGGACTCCAACAGAACTCCAAGCAATAATTACCCAGCGTCTCCAGCCGAAATGGGCCGCAACGGCTTCCAAGCGGCACCCGGGCAGTATCTTTAAACGCCTTTCCAGATCAGCTGGGCCGCGGTGTTTTTTTTTTTTCGGGCTCCCTCGAACGGCGTCGGCGTTCTTCGTAAAAAGGCAGCCTCGGAGAGCAAAACTCTCTCCCGTCCGCTGCCAGCACCAGCCCTCCGAGAATCGTTCGTGCCTTGGTCTTCTCTCCAACTTCCAAGCGGCACCCGGGCGGTATCTCTGATCGTCTTTTTAAATCAGCTGGGCCGCGGCGTCTTCCGAACACCTCCGAGCGGCGTCGGCGTTATTCGCGAGAGGCAGCCTGGAGAAGCAAAATTTCTCCGGTCCGCTGCCAGCACCAGACCCTCCGAGAAATCACCCGTGCCCTGGTCTCTCTCTAGCTCGATCTCCTAAAGCAATGTCTTCTTTTTTGGCTATTTTTCCCATATAAACGCCGGAGCGAACGGCTCGGCAGCCATGTTCCTTCGCACATGCGCATCGTCTAAAGGAAATAGAGTCTGGCTTTCCAGCATGCACTTGGTTTGAGAGTGCAGGCTGATGGGTAAAATGGGTTAGGTCAGCTTCAGATAATATACTTGGTATTTTGTCTCTTCAGCCACTAGATAGGGCTAGAGCACAACAACAGTATATAAAGATTGTATGTTGGAGCATATTTGTCCCTCTGGCCACTAAATGGGGCCAGAGAGCCACAACAGTATATAAAAGTTATATGCTGGGGCATGACACTCTATAAAAAAATCTTTAAAATCTTGACATCCATCCTAATTAGAAAAAGTTCATTAAGGGCTACCAGGATTAACAGATAGTTAAGATCTGTTAATAGAAAATAGATAAGTTATCTGTTATAAACCTGATCGAATAAACCCACTTGAATCATTTCTTTTACATTTATATTTCATTTTCTATCATAAAACAAATCATACAAATATCTGTCAACTCTAGTTAGTAAAAATCCAATAAAAGTTACCAGAGACAACAATATAAATATTTTAAACATAATCAGATAAATCTAATATATAGCATATAAACTCATTCTCATTTAATTCCTATTTATAAACAATATCTTAAGGCATCATCATCAGAAAAAAAAATTACTGGTCACAAAAAAAGTCCATTAAAATGTCAAAAAATAGAAACCTATCTATTTTAACTTTGATCAAATAAATCAAATTTATATTCCTTCATCTTGCTATCAATAATCTTGGTTTTTGGTCCCTTCAAACAATGTCTAAACACTTGTTTTCTTTTTATTTTCTCTTTGTCTCTTGCCATAAAATTTCTGACAACATTAACCAATCCCTTTGTAAATCTAATACAGACAGATTATCCAAGACACTTTTCTGATTTATTATTCATGTGTCCTTTTTAGGTTAATTAGGTTAATAATTTAAAAAGTTAAAACTCATATTTAAAATTTTCATAAAGAATTGAAAGAAATTTACACAATGAATATCATGAAACGTGCTCTTCTCAACGTTCCCAATATTTAAAATGCAATAAAACTTAATTCCAAAGTGATTAAGAAATGAAGATTGGCCAAACCTTTTGTCTTTAAAGCCTACATTACGACTATAAACTTTGATGTAATCTTTTGACTCCCAGCCACTTAACTGACAAGTAGATTGCAAAAAGTTGGTGTCTGCCATCAATTCATCAGCAGTCATTGTACTGAATATGTGTGGGCTACCTCTCAATCTCTCTTTTCTCTGGAGAGATTGAGCCAGCTCAGATTCCATATCCAGATTTCAGTTATAATGCTGTCCCAATTTCTTCAGAGACATCTTCAGTTTACCATGTCCTTACCAGAAATCAGAAGCCCTTTAATCACAGTGAGCAATAAACCTAAGTATATTATATAAATTCCATCAAGGAATTTGCAGCCTAGCCTTTTGATTTGTGCTCCTCTATAATATTCTACATGTTCCCAGGAAAGTCTTACTTTCATTTCCGATTGATTTTTTTCAGCATCTTGCTGTTTGCAGGATGTTTTGATTATCTCCTTAATATATTCACACACAAAACAGCCTCTTGTAAAGCTACCATCTGTGCTTTAAATACACGCCAAAGTTTTCTACCCAGGAGATCTGATGGTCTTGAAGAAAGAGGGAATCAAATGCATGCTATCTTTCAAAGCAGAAATAGGAGAAAGGGAATTATAAGCTGTTTTATAGCTCAGGTAACATGAAAATATAAAGTTACTGGGATGGCTTCCTCATCACCTGACTGCAGGAACAGCTGCTTCAGGAGGCTGCTGGCAGAATCACCTTCAGGTATTTTATTTCTTGCTACCTCCCAAAGCTGTCTTGGCACTTACCCAGGGCATCCAGAGCAGGCTGCTAAATGTCACACAGTCCTCTGAGTTCAAGCTGGCCTACCTATAACAGCTGACAATAGTTTAACTTAGTTAAGCAAAATCAGATAAATATTTAGTTAACCATTCCACTTTTATCAGTGCCTTGATTATAAATTGTATAAGCAATAGGTACACTAACTTGGTTTATTTGGACTCAGCTTGAAAGCACAAGCAGACCACTCCACCATCTTCTACACCACCTTCGATGATATATTAGACTTAGAAGACTTAGACTTAGAATAACTTTATTGTTACTTTGAATGTACAATAATTGGCATACATTAAAATGAAATTTCATTGCATACAGCTCTCAAAGGGTCTCCACCTCTAATATACACTACATAAATATGACTAAATAAATAAATAAATACAAAATTATGCATATACCCACATATAGTATATAACACAATAAAACCACAGAGTTTAGTTTGGATCAGAGGTGGGTTCCTACCAGTTTGGACTGGTTCAGCCAAGTAGGTAGTAACTCAGCCTGCCATGCCCCCAAACCAATTTTCTCGGTGGCGCCTATCTTGGTTTTTTTAGTATTGTGCATGGCCCATAGTGTGCATCAAGGGCAAAGCAGGCAAGCACACGCAGGGTGCAGCACGTCCCTGAGCAAACCAGCAGTACCAGCAGCCGGAAACCACCCCTGGTTTGGATGTATACATGGCAAGAGAAACAAATCTTGCAAGTTTACTAGATGGATGGTATAGGGAATAATGAGTTCCTCGGTAATCATTTCTCAGGTATGTGAGCCGTAGAAGTACTTATTTCTAGCCACTTCATGGTAGTCATAGTATATACAGTATTCTATAGCTACAAGATCAAGCATCGCCCCACCTTCATCAAGATAACTTGTCTAAACTACTGGATTGCAGCAGGAAGCAATTGAAGGGGAAAAAACATTGGTTTCTTTAAGTAGCAATCTATTTTTTCTCAGTGCTTGACACCACACACTTCTTTGACATGGTTTAATTATTTCATCTAGAATATAGCTCAGCCAATGAAACACATGTGGCATGAAACCGTTGGAATGAAATGTAGAAAGAAGAAAGTGAGAAATGTGCAAATTAATGAAGGAAGAAAGGAAATCCTTATTCTGAATCTCAATGGCCACAAGGATTCTCTTATATATACAGGTAGTCCTCAACTTACAACAGTTCATTTAAATGACCATTCAAATTACAACCGCACTGAAAAAAGTGACTTATGACCATTTTTCATACTTGTGGCCATTGCAGTATCCCTATGGTCACATGATTTACATTCGGATACATGACAATTGGTTCATATTTACAACAGTTGCAGTGTCCCGAGGCCACATTATCCCCTTTTGCGACCTTCTGACAAGCAAAGTCAATGAGGAAGCCAGATTCACTTAACAACTATGTTACTAATTTAACTGCAGTGATTCATTTAACAAATGCAGCAGGAAAAGTTGTAAAATGGGGCAAAACTCACTTAACAAATTTTTCACTTACCAATATAAATTCTGGGCTCAGTCGTGGTCATAAATCAAGGAGTACCTGTAAGTATCAAAAGAAGGCAGTGTATTTTATCTGAAAGTACCAATACAGCATGAATGCACATTCTGCTAATCATTTACAAGGGGGAGAAGTAAAGGCTGTAACTAAAATATTTTCAAATGCATAGAATGTAGCCTTGTCATGAAAAATGGGGCAAGATTTTTAAAGGGAAGAAGTCCCCCAATTAATAATATGCATCTGCCATGTCATAATGCATCTCCTAGCAAATTACATTGATGTTCCAGAAACAAATATTAACATTATAGTCACGGCAAAGCATTTTTTCAGTAACTGTTTTGAAGAGAGTGGGGAAAACAAATTAACCCTCCAGTAAGATGTCTAAGGGAACACATGAATGGGTTGTTTGGGTATTATACTAAAAAAATGCTCTTTCTGATGGTAATTCATGAACAAAATCATAAAAAAGTAGATGAACTAGTCAGGCAAAATTGCCCAACATAGACTAAACCCTTGATGACTAAACCCCATTTCTGTGGTTTTGTGTGCTGAGTAATAGCTGTTTTATTGCTGTTGAAGTTTGAAAGGAACTCAGTGGAACCTTGAAAAAAGTCCTTGGCACGTGAGCCCTAAAAAAAGAAATGAAACAAGCATTGTTTCCAGTTCACGTTCTTGCTTATGTTCTCCATATTAGTGCCTAGATCTGTCCTTAATGCTGAAGAAGATGAGTTGGCATGGGTACCCAGATATCATCCATCATCCACAAACTATTATAAATTTCCAAGTAAAGGATGATTTAGGGAAGAAACATAGATTTCCTGCTATTGTTTCAAAGAAAGCCATATCAGTGAGCTAATGGACTTCACTTAACCATCTGGCTTTAGCGATAACTGAAGCAGTAATTTAATAGCAGTGGCTATGTCTACTGGCATATTTTCACCATTTTTGAAGTAATTTATTCAAAATTAGAAACAATTTTGGAAATGAAAAAGCTGGAAAGCTTAGCGCCCAGATCATAAATAATAAGAAAGGCACAGATAAAGACTGAATTTACAACCTAGCTATTATTTTAGGTTTTGTGTGCTTGGCTTGGCTGATGTTACCTATTTCTATTTAATAAAAATAATGTCTTTAAATAACATTATTATTTTTAAAAATACTTTGTGTTGTTTATTGTAACAAGAATATATTTTTATTATTTATTGAAGTAATCTAATTAGAATAAGCAATTTATGGATACCACTTAAAATCTATCTACTCTCCAAGTATATCCTGAAACCTTTCGCCACAACATCCACTGCCCTTCATTGATCTGGAGTAGCTACAGCTCTTAATGACTTTATTTATCTGCTTGATTAGTATTCTGATCATCATTCCATTTTTAATTAAAATTTAGGGGGAAATCTAATTAAATATTTTTTTTATCTGTTAGGCACCCTACTTAAAAATGGTCTGCCTTTCTCTCAGCCTGATTTTATTTTATATTATTTTATTATTATTTTATTATTATTTTATATTATTATTATCATCATCATTATTATTATTATTATTATTATTATTATTTTATTATTTTATTATCCAATAAACTCATTTTTTGATGAATCAGTTTTAATTGCAAATCTGTTGTTACCAATTACAAAATCATAATGCAAAGTCCTTCATTTTGGCATCATTGGGGATAAGACCGGAAGACTATTGACAAATAAATAATGCACCAGTAGGAGATGCTATTTTTTTTGTTCTGAATTGCCTTCCATCTCGCTTTGCTGGTTGTTCTCTTATCCTCTAATTTTGACAGAGGTTATAATTGGAATATATATTCAGGTTATATCAAGCAACCTAAACATATTTTTACTAGAAATTATGATGATAGAATCTTCCTGGCTAGTGAATAAATCAAATATTTAAAGGATTAAACTGAGACTTCCTAGGTAATGATTTAAATCATGACTCAAATCAAATCTATTCTGTTATTCAGCCTTTGGCTGATTTTATAAGAAAATGTAATTCCTTTCTATGTGAGAAGAACTTAAATCATAAACAAAACAAAATAATATCCCCAATTTTATCCAGCTATAAAATGAAATTGTTAATTATGATCCATCTATCTTAGCTATCTTTTCTTATCTGCCTGCTTTGATTCTAAAGCTCAGACACAACAATGTAGTGATTAACCTGGGCATAAAATCATTATTTGCTTCCAAAAATCCCAAATTTGTTTACTGACACAACAGCTTGCTAAAACCTCTCTAAACATAAAAAATAAGTTCCAGGTCCTGCTAGATGACAGTACTTAATCAATGAGATCTAAGCATGTTTGCTCTGCCTCATCTTAGCAGATGGGCAGAAAACACTGGAGATAGGCAGTGCTTCAATAACCAGGCCCTATGCCATGAAAAGCTTTGTAAGTGATGACCAGCACCTTGAAGCATACTCTAAAGCCAGAACAGCAGGGGTCACATGAGACAACCCAGGCCACTGCATTTGGGCCAGCTGAGGCTTTTAAGTGGTCTTCAGGAGTAGCCCCATATAGAACATGTTACAATAATCCATTTGTGAGGTGATTAAGGTATGAGTGACTGCCTCCAGGAAAAGGTACAAGTGAGGTACTAGTTGTACCTATGGGAGGAGCATTGAGTCCAAGATTGCACACAATCCTTGAATGGGAAATGCAGCTCCATCCAAAATCAAAGATGGAAGATTTCTCAGATATTGGGGCACAAAGTATCTGCAGTCACCCAGTCTTGTCAAGATTGTGCCTGAGTCTGCTCTTCTGCTTCCAGACTCCCATACTTTCAGACACGTCCTTGATGGCAGCACTTAATTGACCAGGGACTGAGATGTATAATTGGGTATCATTTCTATACTGATGGTACTGAACCCTAAACCAAGACAACCTTATTCAGCTAATTATATGCCTTCACGGCAACCCTATACTTTAGGTTATTTATTTTCATTACAAATGGAAACATGGTGCTGAAATAAAGCCATTTTCTCTCAGCTCCCAATGAATCAATAAAAGGAAATACCTTAAAATTTAAAACCTCATACACATAGAACAGGTAAGGCAATAATATTCTCAATGTACACTCAGTGGGTATGTGGTCAATGCTTTGGGAATTTCTGAAGAGCCTCTACAAGTGAAGTCAGATGTTCAATTGATCCTCTTCTACTGGCCATTTGCCAAAATGCTCTGCTGCCTATTTGGCTTTCTTTTAACTCAAGAAGGAAAATGTTCTACTTAAAAAGAAAAAAAACCTGAACTAATAGGCATAATATGAAGTAGCAACATGGACTAGGGGAATCATGGTATTGGTTGTGTGCCAATTTGGGTGTTCTCTCATTAATCATCTATCGATTCCTGTGGTGGTCTACTTCTGTTCAGATAAGCAGCAAGGTGACAAATCTTGAACTGGTTTAAAACAAGTGCAATTAATTTGAGGACTGAAAACAGCAGCATGAGAGAGCTCGGTGTTGAGTGGTAGAAATTTGGTTTGGAGACATTCAGTAAATTTTGTGATTTTTGTGGAAGTTTTAATTCTAGCTTCCTCAAATTACAACACTGAAAAAGGGATAGGCAACATACAGAGGGATGATGAGTTTGTGTGAGGAAACATAGCTCAATCCGGATGCCAAGATCTGGAAAAAAAGTGTTTGAAAGAAACTGCGCCTTAATTAACTAGTAATAATTCCTGTTGAGAAATTATCAGTTTTCAAGATTGTCGTCAATGATTGGATGATGTCAAGTCCTTTGTAGCCAGCAAACCAACAAAGAATCACATGGATTTTGTGAAGGTAACTTTAATGCTATCCTGAGTGAAAAACAGGACCTTGAAAACCATAAGAGGAAATTCCCAGCTATAGTTCTCATGAGTTAATTAAGGCACAGTCTCTTTGCAACATTTTCCCCCAATTTCCTGGCACCTAGACTTACTCTTTCTCCTATAAACCAAATTGCTCATCCATCACTTCCTTTCCACAGTCTTTCACAAGACCTGAAGATGCTGAACTCAAAATCCCATTAGCCCTAGGTGGTATAATCGGTAGTGGTGTTTTAAAGGTAGTCCTCAACTTACGATCACAATTGAGCCCAAAATTTCTACTGCTAAGTGAGGCACCAGTTAAGTGAGTTTTGCCCCATTCTACAATCTTTCTTGCTACCGTTGTTAAATGAATCACTGTCTTTATTAAGTTAGTAACACGCTTGTTAAGTGGGTCTGTTTTCCCCTTTTACTTTGTTTATCAGAAGATCACAAAAGGTGATCATATGACCGCAGAACACTGCAATCATCGTAGAATATATGAGCCAGTTGCCAAGCATCTGAATTTTGATCACGTGTCCATCGGGATGCTGCAATGATAGTAAGTGTGAAAAATGATCATAAGTCACTTTTTCCAGTGCCATTGTAATTTTAAACAGTGATTAAACAAATGTTTCTAAGTCAAGGACTACCTGTTGTGTAACATCCATAGAGGCAGCTATTGGCCCTCTCTCATCTATCCATCCCAACCTACCTTCCTTAGTAATGACAGTGTCTTGTAATAATGCTAAGAGCCTCACTGGGGTGCCCTTTCAATAAGTGTTTTACTACAGTCCACTTCCAGTTGTGGCAGGCATCAATCCATCTACCGCTCATCCATTTTTAAGGATGCCATGGCATTAGCTAATGTGTTTCTGATTACAGATTTATTTAGGCAAATGATCTTATGAAAATTTTTTAAATGCAATGGAAAAAACTAATTAAGTGCTATTTTATGCTCTTAATGGAAAAGAATGGGGGAGATAATGGGGTTTATCTTGGTCTGCAGTGGTGCTTGTTGATTTTCTACTAATTATTTGCCATTTAATATGGGAGATTCGATGTCCCAATAAAAGCTGATGGGGAACAAAATAAGTACAATGATGTAACCCTGGCCACTGCTGTTTTTCAGATGAATTTAGATTGGTTGTATAGCACAGAACTCAAAGAGTCAGACCAACAATGCAATCCTGTAATACTTTAGAGGGAGAAAAATTATTGCAACTTTGTATAATCAACACATCCTTCATTTTATAATTTTAGCAGATATTTAGAACTATCTACAATTTGTTAAGGGAAACATGTATTTCTATACAGCAGTTGAATATTGAAATTAATATATTATTATATACTATACTATATACTGCATTAATTTTATATTACTATACTGGGAAAAATATCACTGGCATATTTGCTGTGATTCAAGATGGAAGTAACGAATCAAATACACTGCTAGATTAATCCTATTCAGGCTTCACATGAGCTCTAGAAGTCAACTCTGGGTTTCCTTTGGTTAACCTGTCCTGATTTAGATAGAGCTTGTTTATTTTCCAGTTTTCATGGAAACTGTTTTCCTTAGCCCACCCATCTTCTCCTCCTCCCCCAAAATAAATACTGAATTTTAAAGAACAGGTTTTGTATTATTACATCCCTTGACCTTTGAAAACCAGTTCACCAATTATAATTCATTTTAATCCTCTTAAGGCATTCAAAAGAAATGAGCGGAAGGTATGTGGCCACACAAATTAATGCTGTGCTAACATGGAGAGTTTGCATAATAATAATAATAATAATAATAATAATAATAACAACAACAACAACAACAACAACAACAACAACAACAACTCCGCCGTTGCCGGTCCCAAGCCCGGATGAGAAAGGAGGAAGGTTGGGATCAGGTTGGCATCTGGTCCCGTAAAAAAAACCCCGCCAACCCATACAATATGGTGAAAAAAACGAATAAGAATTCCATACCGCATCAGTCGTCGCGCGGGTTAACAAGGGCCGCGGCGGATGTTGGGGTCCCTGGACATCCGTCGACAAGTGGGCTACAAGTGGACCAGCCAACAAAACGACAAAAATATAGTGCAGATGAAAACCGTGCCATAATGGCCTGTTACTACAACTCAGAGCCAGAAAAAAGAGGATATTTAAAGCGAATGTATGAATTATGGAAACAACAATATCCAGATTCAAATGTTAGTGAACAACGACTAGCAGATCAAAGGCGATTTATTATACGGAATAAAGTGTTTAGTGAAGTTGAACATGAGGAGATTCAGGCAAATTGCAAAACCCAAAAAACAATATCACAAGCAGAAATAACTGATATTCAAGACACAACTAAAGACACTATAGTAGAACTCCCAGAAGAAGCTCTCGGGGAGGAAATAACATCACCACCACTAGAATCAGTTATCATTGAACCAACTGATGAACTAACTCAAAAACAAAAAGAATTGAAGGATAAGATCATGGAGCATTTTCTGCTTAATGAGGAAAGGCAACGTTTACCATCACTAAAAACTGTGCCTAAGAAAATTTTGGCCCCTATCATGAAAATGGTTAATGCAGTGTTTTCAACAATTGAACCGGGATCCATCTTGGAAACAAACCAGTTAATGTACAGCGCAGCTGTAATAGTCACTAATGAACTAGGCATTAAAATTAAAGTACCTAGTCACACAAAAGAAAAAGCATCAAAGCCAAAGTGGAAAATCCGTTTAGAACAAAAAATCAAAAAATTAAGGGCAGATGCTAGTAACTTAAAGAACATGCATGAGCAACGGCTTAAAAACAACAAAATCATAGATCGGCTAATCAGGAGATATAGATTGGATACAAGAAACATCAATGAAGCTGTAGAGATTGTAAAACAGCAGATAACAGCAACAGCTAGAAAAATTGAAAGATATGAGGCACGAATCATCCAATATAAACAAAATCAGCAATTTCGATCAGACCAACGGTGTTTTTATCAAAGTCTTAATGTGAATGGTGACACCAAAAGTGAAAAACCAGAAAAGCAGGCCACAGTTGAATTCTGGAAAGAATTGTGGGAAAATGCAAAGGACTACAACAAGGAAGCAAAGTGGATACATGACTTTGAGAAAAGCATTGGCAACAAACAAATGCAAGTATTAGAAATAACAACTGAGATGATCAAAAATCGAGTTAAAAAGGTAAAGAATTGGACATCACCTGGAAATGACCAATTACATGGTTTCTGGCTCAAATATCTGACCAGTTTACATGGAATATTGGCCAGGCAACTGAATGAAATTTTACAAAAGGGCCAAATTGATGAATGGTTGACAACTGGAAAAACATACTTGATTCAGAAAGATCCAACTAAAGGAACAACACCTGAAAACTATAGACCAATAACATGCTTGCCAACAACCTTCAAATTACTCACAGGCATTATTGCAGATAACATGATGGATTATTTGGAAACAAACAACATCTTGCCAGTAGAGCAAAAAGGCAACAAAAGAAGGAGCAGGGGCACAAAAGATCAGCTTCTAATTGATAAAATGATATTAGAAAATTGTAAGAACAGAAAAACGAACTTGAATATGGTCTGGATTGATTACAAAAAGGCATTTGACTCACTGCCACATAGTTGGATCATAAAATGCTTAGAAAAAAACTGGCATTAGCAAAAATATTACATCCTTTACTGAAAAGGCAATGAAACAATGGAGAACTGAGTTGGCAGTAGGGAATGAGATCTACGGAATGGTTAATATCAAGCGAGGAATTTTCCAGGGTGATTCACTTTCACCTCTTCTCTTCATCATCGCAATGATCCCACTATCACTAATTTTAAAAAAAATGAAATTAGGCTACCAAACAGCCAAAGAAGCTGAAAAAATTTCGCATTTACTATATATGGATGATTTGAAACTCTATGGAAAGTCAGAAATAGAAATCCAATCATTGACAAATACAGTCCGAGTATTCAGCACCGATATTTCAATGCAGTTTGGCATGGAAAAATGCGCCACTGTATCCATAAAAAGGGGCAAAATCACTGCATCTGAGGGAATTGAAATGCCCAATGGCCAACTAATTAAATGCAAAGAAAATGAAGCCTACAAATACTTAGGCATTCTGCAGTTGGATAACATCAAGCATGGAGAAGTAAAAACTATTGTCAGGCGAGAGTATACCAACAGAGTTAGGAAAATTTTGAAATCTAAATTGAATGGTGGAAATACAATCAAGGCCATAAATACCTGGGCAATACCAGTTATAAGATACACAGCTGGCATAGTTAACTGGACACAAGCTGATTTGGACCTTTTGGACCGAAAAACCAGGAAACTAATGACAATGCACTACAGTTTACATCCACGTGGTGATACTGATAGACTGTATCTGCCCCGAAAATCAGGTGGCAGAGGATTATTACAAGTGAATCAAACAGTTGAAGAGGAAAAACATGCACTGGCTGATTATTTAAAAGAAAGTCAAGAACATCTATTAATTGAAGTAAAGAACAAAAATCTACTGAAGGCCCAACAGACAAAAGAAGAATACAGAAAAGATGTGATAAAATCAAGAATGGAGAGTTGGCAGAACAAAGCACTGCATGGCCAATTTCTGGAAAAAATAAAAGATAAAGTGGACAGTGAACAAACTTGGTTATGGTTAACAACAGGTACATTAAAGAAAGAAACAGAGTCACTAATCCTGGCTGCGCAAGAACAAGCTATCCGCACAAATGCCATTAAGGCCAAAATAGAAAAATCCTCTGATGATGCCAAATGCAGACTTTGCAAAGAAGCTGATGAAACTGTTGATCACATACTCAGCTGCTGTAAAAAAAATCGCACAGACTGATTATAAATTGCGGCACAATTCAGTAGCGCAAATGATCCATTGGAATTTGTGCAAAAATTATAATATCAAAACAGCAAAAAACTGGTGGGAACATCAGCCTGAAAAAGTCACCGAAAATCAGATGGTCAAGATCTTGTGGGATTTCCGTATACAAACCGACAAAATACTGGCGCATAATACACCAGACATCACACTGGTTGAGAAAAATAAGGTCACAATCATAGACATCGCAATACCAGGTGATAGCAGGGTCGCCGAGAAGGAACATGAAAAAATCGCAAGATACCAGGACTTAAAAATCGAAATTCAACGACTATGGCACAAACCAGCAGTGGTAATTCCAGTGGTAATTGGCACACTGGGTGCTATTCCAAAAGCACTGGAAGTACATTTAAAACAGTTAAAAATTGACAAAATCACCATCAGTCAAATGCAAAAAGCCGCACTGCTTGGATCTGCACGTATATTACAAAAATACGTTACGATGTCCTAGGCCCCTGGGTGGGGCCCGACTAGTAACCAATGCCAAATCCGGCGAAACAACTGGCCGCTGTGATACAATTGTATAATAATTCAAATTAGTGAACTGATTAGTGAAATCAGATTCAAATGTTAGTGAACAATGACTAGCAGATCAAAGGCGATTTATTATACGGAATAAAGTGTTTAGTGAAGTTGAACATGAGGAAATTCAGGCAAATTGCAAAACCCAAAAAACAATATCACAAGCGGAAATAACTGATATTCAAGACACAACTAAAGACATTATAGTAGAACTCCCAGAAGAAGCTCTCGGGGAGGAAATAACATCACCACCACTAGAACCAGTTATCACTGAACCAACTGATGAACTAACTCAAAAACAAAAAGAATTGAAGGATAAGATCATGGAGCATTTTCTGCTTAATGAGGAAAGGCAACGTTTACCATCACTAAAAACTGTGCCTAAGAAAATTTTGGCCCCTATCATGAAAATGGTTAATGCAGTGTTTTCAACAATTGAACCGGGATCCATCTTGGAAACAAACCAGTTAATGTACAGTGCAGCTGTAATAGTCACTAATGAACTAGGCATTAAAATTAAAGTACCTAGTCACACAACAGAAAAAGCATCAAAACCAAAGTGGAAAATCCATTTAGAACAAAAAATCAAAAAATTAAGGGCAGATGCTAGTAACTTAAAGAACATGCATGAGCAACGGCTTAAAAACAACAAAATCATAGATCGGCTAATCAGGAGATATAGATTGGATACAAGAAACATCAATGAAGCTGTAGAGATTGTAAAACAGCAGATAACAGCAACAGCTAGAAAAATTGAAAGATATGAGGCACGAATCATCCAATATAAACAAAATCAGCAATTTCGATCAAACCAACGGCGTTTTTATCAAAGTCTTAATGTGAATGGTGACACCAAAAGTGACAAACCAGAAAAACAGGCCACAGTTGAATTCTGGAAAGAATTGTGGGAAAATGCAAAGGACTACAATAAGGAAGCAAAGTGGATACATGACTTTGAGAAAAGCATTGGCAACAAACAAATGCAAGTGTTAGAAATAACAACTGAGATGGTCAAAAATCGAGTTAAAAAGGTAAAGAATTGGACATCACCTGGAAAGGACCAATTACATGGTTTCTGGCTCAAATATCTGACCAGTTTACATGCAATATTGGCCAGGCAACTGAATGAAATTTTACAAAAGGGCCAAATTGATGAATGGTTGACAACTGGAAAAACATACTTGATTCAGAAAGATCCAACTAAAGGAACAACACCTGAAAACTACAGATCAATAACATGCTTGCCAACAATTTCAAATTATTCACAGGCATTATTGCAGATAACATGATGGATTATTTGGAAAAAAACAACATCTTGCCAGTAGAGCAAAAAGGCAACAAAAGAAGGAGCAGGGGCACAAAAGATCAGCTCTTAATTGATAAAATGATATTAGAAAATTGTAAGAACAGAAAAATGAACTTGAATATGGTCTGGATTGATTACAAAAAGGCATTTGACTCACTGCCACATAGTTGGATCATAAAATGCTTAGAAAAAAACTGGCATTAGCAAAAATATTACATCCTTTACTGAAAAGGCGATGAAACAATGGAGAACTGAGTTGGCAGTAGGGAATGAGATCTACGGAATGGTTAATATCAAGCGAGGAATTTTCCAGGGTGATTCACTTTCACCTCTTCTCTTCATCATCGCAATGATCCCACTATCAGTAATCTTTAAAAAAATGAAATTAGGCTACCAAACAGCCAAAGAAGCTGAAAAAATTTCGCATTTACTATATATGGATGATTTGAAACTCTATGGAAAGTCAGAAATAGAAATCCAATCATTGACAAAAACAGTCCGAGTATTCAGCACCGATATTTCAATGCAGTTTGGCATGGAAAAATGCGCCACTGTATCCATAAAAAGGGGCAAAATCACTGCATGTGAGGGAATTGAAATGCCCAATGGCCAATTAATTAAATGCAAAGAAAATGAAGCCTACAAATACTTAGGCATTCTGCAGTTGGATAACATCAAGCATGGAGAAGTAAAAACTATTGTCAGGCGAGAGTACACCAACAGAGTTAGGAAAATTTTGAAATCTAAATTGAATGGTGGAAATACAATCAAGGCCATAAATACCTGGGCAATACCAGTTATAAGATACACAGCTGGTATAGTTAACTGGACACAAGATGATTTGGACCTTTTGGACCGAAAAACCAGGAAACTAATGACAATGCACTACAGTTTACATCCACGTGGTGATACTGATAGACTGTACCTGCCCCGAAAATTAGGTGGCAGAGGATTAATACAAGTGAAGCAAACAGTTGAAGAAGAAAAACATGCACTGGCTGATTATTTAAAAGAAAGTCAAGAACATCTATTAATCGAAGTAAAGAACAAAAATCTACTGAAGGCCCAACAGACGAAACAAGAATACAGAAAAGATGTGATAAAATCAAGAATGGAGAGATGGCAGAACAAAGCACTGCATGGCCAATTTCTGGAAAAAATAAAAGATAAAGTGGACAGTGAACAAACTTGGTTATGGTTAACAACAGGTACATTAAAGAAAGAAACAGAGTCACTAATCCTGGCTGCGCAAGAACAAGCTATCCGCACAAATGCCATTAAGGCCAAAATCGAAAAATCCTCTGATGATGCCAAATGCAGACTTTGCAAAGAAGCTGATGAAACTGTTGATCACATACTCAGCTGCTGTAAAAAAATCGCACAGACTGATTATAAATTGCGGCACAATTCAGTAGCACAAATAATCCATTGGAATTTGTGCAAAAATTATAATATTAAAACAGCAACAAACTGGTGGGAACATCAGCCTGAAAAAGTCACCGAAAATCAGATGGTCAAGATCTTGTGGGATTTCCGTATGGAAACCGACAAAATACTGGTGCAAAATACTGGACACAAGCTGATTTGGACATTTTGGACCGAAAAACCAGGAAACTAATGACAATGCACTACAGTTTACATCCACGTGGTGATACTGATAGACTGTATCTGCCCCGAAAATCAGGTGGCAGAGGATTATTACAAGTGAAGCAAACAGTTGAAGAAGAAAAACATGCACTGGCTGATTATTTAAAAGAAAGTCAAGAACATCTATTAATCGAAGTAAAGAACAAAAATCTACTGAAGGCCCAACAGACGAAACAAGAATACAGAAAAGATGTGATAAAATCAAGAATGGAGAGTTGGCAGAACAAAGCACTGCATGGCCAATTTCTGGAAAAAATAAAAGATAAAGTGGACAGTGAACAAACTTGGTTATGGTTAACAACAGTTACATTAATGAAAGAAATAGAGTCACTAATCCTGGCTGCGCAAGAACAAGCTATCCGCACGAATACCATTAAGGCCAAAATTGAAAAATCCTCTGATGATGGCAAATGCAGACTTTGCAAAGAAGCTGATGAAACTGTTGATCACATACTCAGCTGCTGTAAAAAAATCGCGCAGACTGATTATAAATTGCGACACAATTCAGTAGCACAAATGATCCATTGGAATTTGTGCAAAAATTATAATATTAAAACAGCAACAAACTGGTGGGAACATCAGCCTGAAAAAGTCACCGAAAATCAGATGGTCAAGATCTTATGGGATTTCCGTATACAAACAGACAAAATACTGGCACATAATACAGCAGACATCACACTGGTTGAGAAAAATAAGGTCACAATCATAGACATCGCAATACCAGGTGATAGCAGGGTCGCCGAGAAGGAACATGAAAAAATCGCAAGATACCAGGACTTAAAAATCGAAATTCAACGACTATGGCACAAACCAGCAGTGGTAATTCCAGTGGTAATTGGCACACTGGGTGCTATTCCAAAAGCACTGGAATTACATTTAAAACAGTTAAAAATTGACAAAATCACTGTCAGCCTCCGCTTTGCTGCTGCTTCGGCTGCCATTGAAATGGGTAGGGGGGCATGGTATTTGGGAGGGGACTGATGGTTGTGCTGGAGGAAGATTCTAGAGTTTGAACTGTCCACCTTACTATGCATGTGGAGGAGGAGTGTTTCCCACCAAGGCCAACGGCACCAGCATTCCATCCTGGTGATGCCTTTCGAAGTTATCTCACAACTGACAATTGGGAGAATTATGATTGGACTGTGCACGGGATGCCAAGGGGAATGAATTATACAATATATTATTCACTTTCGCATCTAAATAATCTGACTTCGCTTCGCTTCGCTTCTGTTCATTTATAATTAGTAAAAGTACACTTGATTTCTATCAATGAGTCCGGTGGTCTTCTTTCCTGATTTTTAAATGAAGGAGTGCTGACAATTAAGCGAAGTCTCCACTCCACCAGGAGCTAGAACCTACCAAGCGGGGTGTTCTCACAGGAAGAAAAAGAATGTCTTTGCATGTGAGTGATGAAGAGGAGACTGAAGGGGCAGCAGCTGAACCATCTTTAACTGAAAGGCTGGCCGGCCTAAGAGTGGAAGAGCCTGCTGTTCATCTCCGATGGACTTTGGGTGTGGGGCAAAAAGAGGAGTCTGAGGAGTTGGATGCAGGAGTCACGAGAAGGAGACCGAAAAAAAAAAAATCAGCAGAACGGGGTGATGCTGGAGACGAGGATTATAAATTGTCCCATGCCATGCGACTCCTTGAGGAAGCTATGTCCGAACGCAAAACCCATGGAAGAGCAATGGAAAGGGAGCAAGCTGAAGAGTTTGAACAAAGGTACTCCATGCATAGGTTAAGGGAGGGTGAAGAGGCCGAGGGGGGTTGGGAGCAAGGAAACCCAGAACCAGCCTCCCCCCCAGCTAGGGTCGCTGCAAGAGTAGGGGGGGGGGCAGGAGACGGCGAATGGCAAAAGTCCCTCCCTTAACAGTGAAATATAATGGCGATCCCAAAAGATTAGGGTTGTTTGTCATACAGATTTGGAACTATATGGAAATTTATGGTCCAGATTTAGCGGAGGGGGGGGCGATGAAGCGGAGCGGATCCTCTTGCTGCTGCGATCCGCTCCGCTTCTATCGCCCCCCCCCCGTCCGCTCCAGAGAAGCCGGCTGCGAGCGAGTCTCCATGAGCCCCGCTTCCCTCCCCGGACTTTCCGGCAATAGAGGACAGCATTCTGCTCCCGCCGCTTTCTCCCAGAGCTCCGGCAGGCCTTACGGAGTGCCAAAAGTGGAGGGGGCCTCTTGGAACACCCCCCACCCCTCTTCACCATTTCCTCCTGGGGCTGCTGGGAGATGGAACCAGGGCTGCTAACACCCTCCCCACCCCTCTTCGCCTTTCACCTCCGTGGTTCCTCCTTGCCCCCCCACCTCCTCCATCCCCAAGTCTGTGTCCGCCAGCGTCTCGCATTTATGCCCGCCATAAATGTGAGATGCCTGGCGGACACAGTGGGGGGAACGGAGGAGGCGGAGGGGGGGCGAGGTGGCAGCCGACGAAGAAAGGGGAGAGGAGAAGGAGGAAAGGAAGAGGGGAGCAGGATGGGGTGGGAGAGGGCTGCCCCTCTCTTCTCAAACAAACAAGGCTCCCCTCTCTGTGTCTGCTCCTTCCCTCTCTTCTCAAGCAAACTCTCTTTCAAATTGAGAGAGAGTTTGTTTGAGTGAAGTTAAGAAAGAAACACACACACACACACACACACACAATAAAAACAAATTACAATTACTTAAATTACAAATAAATTGAATTCCTCCCCCCTGCCCCCTCCCTCTGACCAACATACCTTCCAGCTACGCCAAAATTCCAGATTCGGTCTAGCTAGGCTCCAGGGTCAGGCAGGCTAGGATAGTGGCTCCTAGAGCCACCATGTGCCCTCTGCAGAAAGAGGCCCGAGAACTATGGGCCTCATTTGCATACTAATTTTTTTGCTTTTTAACCCTTGGTTAACCCTTAAAAGGCAAAAAAAATCCTTATGCAAAGGAGGCCCCGAGTTCTCTGGCCTCCTCCTATACTTAAACACTATGTACACTCCAAATCACTGTGAGTTGAAGTCTGGTAGCAACTAGCTTGGCCTTAATTATTTTAGAAAAAATCTTTAAAATTCCTTCCTTTTCCTGAGGAGACTGGTGAGGCCCCGCCTCCCCTGCCTCTAGTGAGTGCACGTCCCTGAGCTAGACCCAAGGTAGCTGCTCCTGTGCTCTTCAGAGAAGAGAAAGATGGCTCCCTCAGATTGTGTGTGAATTTCAAAAAATTAAATACTATATCTGCCCAAAACCTCTATCCATTGCCACTAATGAAGGACATGCTAGCCCAACTGGGGAAGGGGCGCATTTTTACTAAACTGGACTTACGAGAGGCATACTATAGAGTCCGTATTAAGGAGGGAGACGAGTGGAAAACAGCTTTCAACTGTCCCCTGGGTTGTTTCCAGTTCCGTGTGATGCCATTTGGCCTGCAGGGGGCACCTGCGGTCTTCATGCAATTGATTAATGAGGTTTTGCATGACCATCTTTACAAAGGCGTTATCATATATTTGGAGGATATCCTTATTTACACGCAAACACGTGAGGAACACGTCAAGCTGGTTCATACGGTGCTGAAGAAGCTTTGGGCCGCGGAGCTTTATGCCAAATTGTCCAAATGTGAATTCCATCAGGAGAAGGTGGACTACCTAGGCTATCGTATCTCCCACGCGGGTGTGGAGATGGACCCCGCTAAGGTCAAAGCAGTCACTGAGTGGGAGGCCCCTCATACGCGCAGGCAGTTGCAGAAATTTTTGGGTTTTGCCAATTTCTATCACCAGTTCATCCCTTCTTTTGCTAAGATAGTTCTTCCCATCACTAACTTGTTGAAGTCCAAAGGTGGGCCGAAACCCAGACCTAGCAAGCCGTTGGATTGGACCATGGAATGTCAAGCCTCCGGGTATTTGAGAGACCGCCTACTGCCAATTACCTCCACTAGACCGATACGATCGCATCGATTAGGCCTCCTCCAAATTCCATCTACTAGCCAGTGCAAACTGGCTAGGAGGCCTAATCTGTGCGATCTAATAGGTCGCAAGGAGATAATTGGCAGGAGGCGGTCTCTCAAGAACTGTCCACCTTACTGCGCATGTGGAGGAGGAGTGTTTCCCACCAAGGCCAACGGCACCAGCATTCCATTCGGGTGATGCCTTTCGAAGTTATCTCACACCTGACAATTGGGAGAATTATGATTGGACTGTGCACGGGATGCCAAGGGGAATGAATTATACAATATATTATTCGCTTTCGCGCCTAAATAATCAGACTTCGCTTTGCTTCGGTTCTGTTCATTTATAATTAGTAAAAGTACACTTGATTTCTATCAATGGAGTCCGGTGGTCTTCTTTCCTGATTTTTGAATGAAGGAGTGCTGACAATCACCATCAGTCAAATGCAAAAAGCCGCACTGCTTGGATCTGCACGCATATTACGAAAATACGTTATGACATCCTAGGCCCCTGAGTGGGGCCCGACTAGTAACCAATGCCAAATCCGGCGAAACAACAGGCCGCTGTGATACAATTGTACAACAACAACAACAACAATCATCATCATCATCATCATCATCATCATCATCATCATCATTATCATCATCATCATCATCAGTTTGGAATTAACAAATGTGCAACAATTGCAACCAAAGTAGGCAAGGTCATAGAAGATGGAATAGAACTTGAGAATGAAAAAAATGATAAAGGCAATAAAACCAGGAGAAGGCAACAAGTACTTGGGGATTTTAGAGGCCTCTGACTTAATGCATAATAAAGTCAAGGAATTAACTTCAGCCAAGTACATTTGATTTATTATTTATTTATTTATTTATTAAATTTTTATGCCGCCCACTCTCAAAAGAGACTGATGAATTCGCAAGATATTAAAGTCCAAATTGAGTCGAGTAAACATCATAAAAGCCATAAATTCCTGGGCTATACCTGTGATTCGATACTCTGCAGGAATAATTGACTGGACCCAGATGGAATTGGACAATTTGGACAGAAAAGCAAGGAAGCTTATGACAATGAATCATGCTTTGCACCCTAAAAGTGATGTTGACCGATTATATCTACCAAGAGCAGAGGGTGGTCGAGGACTCCTACAAGTAAAACAGACTGTGGAAGAAGAAAGACACAGCTTGAATGATTACATCCAGAAAAGTGAAGAACCAATGATTAAGGAAGTAAATAAAGGAGGCCTTTTGAAGACAACTAAGTCAAAAGCTGAATATAAGAAAGAAGTAATTGAGAAGTGAGCTGAAAATTGGAAAAGCAAAGCTATGCATGGCCAATACTTGAAAAGTATTGAAGGCAAAGCTGACCAAAAACTAACTTGGAACTGGTGAAGATCAGGAGTACTGAAAAAAGAAACAGAGGCTTTATTTTGGCAGCTCAAGAACAAGCCTTAGCCACAAACTGCATGAAGGCAAAAATTCAACATGTTACTACCAACAGCAAATGTCGCCTCTGTAATGAGAAAGATGAGACAGTTGACCACTTGATCAGTGGGTTCAGCAAAATTTCACAAATTGACTATCTACAATGCCATGACCGCATTGCTAAGACCATTCACTGGAATTGTGCCAAAAGTTTGGATTTGAGTATAGCAAAAACCACTAGGACCATCAGGTTGAGAAGGTTTTAGAGAATGAGAAAGTCAAGATGTTGTGGACTTCAGACTGACAGGCACTTGGCCTACAACACACCTGACATAGTTGATAAGAAAAAAGTATGGTTCATTGACATTGCAATACCTGGTGATGCACGAATTGAAGATAAACAGCAAGAAAAAATCACAAAGTACCAGGACTTGCAAATTGAAGTTGAGCGACTATGGAAAAAGAAATTGTGTGTTGTCCCGATTGTAATTGGAGCCCTTGGAGCAATACATAAATGGCTACCTCGCTATTTGGAAATTCTAAATTTACCTGACTTGAATATTCTGATTCTACAAAAAAACTACCCTACTTGGAACAATTTGTATCCTCCGACATTACCTTAACAATTCCTAAGACCTTGGTTAGGACATGAGCTGTTGAGCTACCAACCAACCAAAAGGCTATGAATCTCACCAAAGATTAACCTAATAATAATAATTCACCAAAATATTGTGAAAAATTCCTGAACCCTCCTCAGACCATCACACTCATGGCAGATAGATGTGCAAAATTAGTTTCACGTTCTTCCAATTCTTTTCAGTTTCCAATATCTCTGTTGAATAGTTTGAATACATTAACAATATATCATTCTCCCATTTCACATTTTTCTTACTGTATCTTAAATGCAGAGCTGCACTGCACCTCTATTGCTTTTTGTGCTACAGTATAATACCTGACCTTCAATACATTTCCTTCAACAATCTTATAGTTGCCCTTGTGGAACTTAAGCATTTACCATACTGTGGAGTTTAAGATCACGACATTTGGTGTCACTTTAGAAACATAGAAATGAGTGACTTTAGGAATAAATGTTTGCTTGATGAAGTCTCCTGAAATAATTTGGTACTTCAATCACATCTTTCCCAAGGTTAAATTCTTTTAGTGATGTCTTTGAAACTCAACAGGATCCTTTAATATTAATAGAACACTACATATTACTTGGGGTTTATGGGACTGAGTTTAAAAATAAAAAAGAAGAAAAAGTTGCATAATTTGGAAAAAAAATTCCCTTCAGGGATTGTCCTGATCCAAATAATAAAATCTTCCATATAAAGTTTAATCAATCATCAGTAGCAGAAATATTTTGACCCAATGTCTATCCTCCTTCCATGTAGCAATTCAGTTATGATAACCTTGCAACAGAAAGTTACTATGGTGTAGTCATTAAGATATCAGGGCAGAAACCAGGGGACTGTAAATTCTAGACCAGCCTTAGACATGAGGAAGTTGAATGACCTTGGGCCACTCTATCATACTCTTAGCCATAGGAAGAAGGCAACAGCAAAACATTTCTGAAAATCTTGCCAAGAAGAATGCAGAGTCTCATCCAGGCAATCACCAGGAGCCAAGTCAGACTTGAAGGCCTCAAAACAAATACACAAACATCATATAATAGCTATGTGCACAGACATGTACTTGGATTCTCCTGGGTGCTTCTATTTTATATGTTCTTCGTCTAGCTTATTTTCAGCAGCTGTAGAAGACATTAAAGTACTTGTGCAATCTTCTTAATATAAGGTCTGCCTACAACCATGGCCCTCATCTTGGATGCCTCCTAGAAACATACTGTATACAGAGTAGGTTATTGTTTGGAAACAGAAATTATGTACACTAACTTTGCTTCCTTCTATATTGCTGGAGCTGATTAATTGATTTATCCTTCAGCAGAACTCCAGGCTCTTAACCAATACATTATATGCCAATAGTATGTAGTATAATGGTTTGACTATAACAAATGCCACAATAAAACTCACAATCCAATGTGAAATACCCCCAAAAAAATATTTGAAAAGAATGTTCATGCTGTTATACATTTCCCAAACCTTTTCTATGAACTGGGAGGCTTACTTTTGGTAATTCTTTTTATAAGTCACAAATTCTTGCTTTATAAAAATACATTTCAAGCTGTATCACCTTATTCCAACAGATCATTGTGCAGTCTCTCCATACAGCATCACCTCTTTCCCCAAACTATTTATTTAGCTCTGTTCATGAAAATGGCATCTGAGGGTGAATGCTTGCTTGCTTTGAAAATGTGAAGGAATGCCGTCTGCCTCTCTAATATAGCTATAGAAACTCCCCAAATGCTAGAGATAATCACAAAAGCTACATGATGTTGGCACTTCTTGTGGCCTTTTTTCAGGCTCTAACACATCCCATCAACAGAGAATAACAATTCAGTTCACTCAAGCAATTGTTTGCAAGGGCTTTTCACTGCCTATGGTTCAGGGGAAAAGGAAACATTTTCAGTTTATCATCCAGCTGAATAAACAAAAAGAAGCAAAGCTGTCAATTCTAAATACAAAGCCCATGGGCCAAGAGAGGACAAAAGGCTGAGAATGCATTCAAAAGTCTCATTTAAGGAAGCTGCTTCATTTCTGCTCCTCTTACTACCTGGGCTTGGAAAATATATTTCTGAAAACAAAAAAGGTCCCTTTTTTCCATGAGCACTATAAGCTATCTGCTTTTTCTTGCTGACTTGTAATGTGAGTTGACCTTGTCCCCACTTCAACTTTGTCAGAGCAGAATTAACCTCTGACAATATGTGTCTTGCCTTCCTCTCATTCTAAGGGCATGAATGAGATTACCATGAAAATACACTTTTATAGTGAGTTTAGATAAAGATGGTTTAAGAATGCTTCCCCATTGGCAAGTGGCAAAATTACTTTCTCAACTGTAAAATTACTGTCTGAGCCTATGTCTTTGTCTACATGACCCTTGCAAATGTAGATACCAACCAAGATGCAAGGTGTACATTTTTAGCAGTGATGGCTAAGACTTTTAATTCCCACAATAGCCAATAAGCTCATTAAAGGGCCAGACTGATAAGAATGTAATACAAAGGCCAATAGCTGCAATCTTGACTCATCACCATAAAAACCCCACGGAAATTGCAGGTAGATGTTATGTAACATAAAATCAAATTTATCTGCACTTCAGGAAAGATCTGAGCACATTGCCTGCATCCTTTTATTTTACTTTAGCCTTGGGACTTTTCTATTGATGGGGGTGGGGGGAGTAATCAACTTTCCTAGTGTTTTTATTTTTCCCCTGTCAAGATAGTTTCTCTGTTTAGCACTCTTCCCTTTGTACCTTTCCTGTACTAAATAATTGACCTGCCATCCCATTCAAGGTCCTAATGCCTTTTATATTCATTCGGTATGTTAGGATTTTACATGAGCCTCCCTATTTTGTTCCAATAATTACAAACAGTCAGCACTATATAAATTAGCTTTCTTCAAATAGACATTCGGACAACTCCGAAGACTTTAATCTCTGGTTTTGGATCTCCATAAATTTGAAAGATTCATGGAGCTGGCTTTATACCATGGTTGTATTTTAAAGAAGGGCAGTTCCTTTAAAAAGTTTGAAAGAGAGTTGAAAAACTCTCAAGTTTTCCAATCTTGATTCCTAACTATAGTTAGGAATTTTATATTCATATTCTTACTTTTTCTAATGCATCTGAGGCTGTAAGTTGACTTCCTTTTAAATCCAGAAAAAAACCCTAATAAATAGGCACAAGAGTCAACAAAATAACTTGCAGAGATGGATGGCTACAGAAACCAAATAAATAAATAAAAGGCGTAAAACTTTTTACATTGATTCACTCTTGCCCCACCCATCTTTGTATGTACAACATGGGAGCTGATATGATTTTATATGGTGCAACTATGCACTTTCCTGGACAATCCTGTGCATGTAATCTTCACATTCTGGCTACATCATCATGAGGGTAGCCCTCTTACAGTTTTGGTGGGGACAGAGGTAAATGATGCTATTTACAACTCAGAAGACAAGGTTGTTATTGTGGGGGGAAATAGGAAGTAGGAATATTCAATATGTTCACCACTTTGAGATGACCAAAATATAAAAGTAGAATAAAAATGTGATAACAATAATAATAACAACTCACATCTGTTTTTTCCTGGCTATACATTTAAAATTGAGTTTTTCTCCTCTATTAGCATCAGCTGATTTGCTTGCTGTAATTCATTCCATCATGTACAATTGTCTCCCTTCCAATTGGCTAGGGTCTGCTATGGCAGGCCTGTCCTCCCCACTTCCTGTTCCCATGACCTTTGACAGTCACTTCTTCATTGGCTGCTCAGACGGCTTCTCTGAAAGGTGGGTCTTTGGAGGAGGGCATCTTTTTCAGATACCATGTTGATTCTGGTCCTTTCTTCCCTTTACAGCAGAGTTTCCCAATCTTAGGAATTTTAAGATATGTGGACTCCAACTCCCAGAATTGGCAAGCTTGGGAATTCTGGGAGTTGAAGTCCACATATCTTAAAGTTCCCAAGGTTGAGAATTTTAAAGTCCACATATCTTAAAGTTCGCAAAGTTGGGAAACACTACTTTACAGGTTCCACAGAGGAATTGTCTACCCACCTTTTTTTTTCTTTTAACAGAACAAATGACAAAACCTTTTACAGGTTTTGCCTTCTAGCCTAAGAGATTGGATGGTCAAATGTTGCCCTTTACCTTCCACCCACCTCAACTAAACACATTCACAGAGGCGGAAAGCCAATGTGTTGGCTTCCCTGGCTTAGCTGGAAGGGAAACAGCAGCAGGGGGATCCATTAATCAAGGGCCTCTCTGAGCAGAACATCTGGCCATGGTTGTGACCAAAATGGACAAAATAATTGGAACCTGGGAAAGGACTTTTAAGCAGCTTCATTTCCAATTAGTGATGTACAGGAGAAAAACAGTTGAAAACTGCAGTGTGGAAAAGACCTTAATCTTTACTAATAATAGCTATAGGATAACAGGCAGAAACAATCCATAACATTCGCATAAACTGCCCCTGCCTTGGAATTTAAGTAAGTACCCAAATAGATTTTCCACAAAGTAATGATGATTAGCACCAATGTTTAAAACTAATATTGAGGAAAGAAAGAATCATAATGGCTTTTGATATACAGTACTGAGCCCGAGCTTCATAATAAGTGAAAACTGGCTTGTAAAAGCATGCCATCATTCCTCATTATTGCGGTATTGTATGGGATTTTTTCTACATTATTAGAATATGTAGTAAAATAAAGGAAATTGGAGCAAGTCTAGTATTTGGACTGCAGAAAAAAAATTACAAGAGGTCTAATTAGCAAATAATTAAGAGTTGAACTGCTTGTCCTCACTACCATCAAAGGGTTTTTGGATTTTGCAGCCGAGGTATGATAGCTCTCAGACATGTTTGAAAAAAGGAATGTGAGAAAATGTGTTACAAGATTTGGGAGAAGAACTGTAGACAAAAGAGACACTGGTACAATGCAAGGACATCTCTCCAGCTTCAAGTGACTGTAGAACTGCAGACATGTCTCAGTACATTGATGAACAGTGTCATATTTCACCAGTCTACACATGATCCAGGTACTAAAATCAAGGGCATGTCTTAAGCATCAAAATAACCTGCAAATATAATACATCTTGTCAGTAAACATATCTGATTATGAACAGCTCAAGGAATCTGACAGGGACTTGATGGGGAAGTGCTTAGAAAAACAGGCTTGTTTGCTTCAAATTTAGCAGATATGCTCATCTGTAATTGGCAGGGTTTCTGCCTGAATATACAATACAATACAATAGCAGAGTTGGAAGGGACCTTGGAGATCTTCTAGTCCAACCCCCTGCCAAGGCAGGAAACACTATAACGTTTCAGACAAATGGCTATCCAACATCTTCTTAACATCTTCCAGTGTTGGGGCATTCACAACTCCTGGAGGCAAGCTGTTCCACTGATTAATTGTTCTAACTGTCAGGAAATTTCTCCTCAGTTCTAAGTTGCTTCTCTCCATGATTAGTTTCCACCCATTGCTTCTTGTCAGGGACGTGCAGTCACTAGAGGCAGGGGAGGCATGGCCTCACCAGTCATGAGGAAAAGGAAAGAATTTTAAAGAATTTTTAAAAAATAATTAAAGCCAAGGTAGTTGCTGTCAGATTCCAAGTCACAGTGACTTCGAGTCTGCTTAGTGTTAACTATAGGAGGAGGCAAGAGAACTATGGGCCTCCTGTGCATAAGGAATTTTTCGTCTTTTAAGAGTTAAGCAAGGGTTAAAAAGCGAAAAATTTCATATGCAAAGGAGGCATGTGATTCTCCCGCCTCCTGATCTGGGAGCAGTGAATCATGCCTTGCACTTGAGCGACTGCGCAATCTAGCAGCAGAAGCCTTGCTTGTAAAACACGCCTGTGTTGGAAAAGTTCATGCTCCGAGCAAGTTCAACTCTCCACTTTGCATCACGGGAACCGCCAAGAGCAGAACCATCAGAGGACTTAGAGGTCCCTTATTTCAAAAACTCTCCCTTAAGAATGATTAAGTCTGCATTAAGACATTATTGTTATTATCATCCCCGACATGGAAAATTAAAGCAATCTGCATATGGAAGCCACTTGGGAATTTATGGCCTACAAACATGGTAAGCGAATATGGAGCTACTGAGAAGTAAAGCCCACAGACTTAACAGACTTAACCAAGCGCCTTTGCTGCAGACCCGGGTATGGTGCTGGGCTGCGGGTCTGCAGCAAAGGTGCTTGGCGGCTTCCGCAATGCAAAGTGCCCGGTGGGGCACTTTGCATCACAGGAGCCACCAAGCGCCTTTGCTGCAGACCCAGGCCAGCCCAGCACCATACCTGCAATGTTCCCTCTAATTTTTTTTCAGTGTGGGCGGAAAAGTATAGTGTTTGAGCGGCACATTTTCATGCCTGAGCACCTGAATTTTTTTCACAGATGTCACCCAAGACCATTCTAGTTTAAACTTCCAGCTGCACTTTTTCTTCGTAACAACATTTACTCCAGCTTTACGTTTTGACATCAGCACTGACTGATGATGTACCTATAGGGTTAGGGTTTATCAATTATTACAATTATCTTTTCAAATTCATTTTGGATTAAATAAAAAAGAGCTTTGAAATGAATATATAAATGGCACTTAATACCAGTAATATTAAAATAGTAAATGTTTGATATACTTCATTTTAATGAATTTCACTTGATATACTTCATTTTAATGAGTTAACATTCAATTGCAAAAGTTTTCTATACACTGTATGCTTCTGTGAATGTATTATATGCAATTTGCTATTTTAAATGAGTAAAATTATTAAAATAACCATAATTAAAGTCTCATTCACATCTAAGAGTTTTCTTCCATCGTTAATTTGTAAACTCAAGGATTTATTGCCTCATGTTCAACAATGCTTGTTGATTGTTTAAAAATTTGTGGGAATTTGCTCCTTTCTGTACAGAGGGTTTCAGTAACCTACTACTACTGCAAAACTGCATACTACTTGCAAATATAGATTGTTAAAATGGCTCTACCATAACCAAATAAGAGAAAAAAACACCTTCCTTTTGTTTATAAAGTAGTGATTTTAGTTTGCTCTATGGAAGTCACTATTTTAAACTGACAGATAGGAAGTTTAATTAGATTAAAAGCAAAAATATTCTCAATGACTTTGAAAATCCCAATGAGTTATCAAATATAGGTACTCCTTCGTTACAACGTGGGACTGGAATTTTTATTACTCAGCAATGTGGTCACAAAGCTGATGTCGTGTCATGATGACTCATGTGACCGGGCTCTCTCTCGCCTCTTTCCAACTCCGAGGGCATCAATCATGTTAGCCAAGGGATCTGCATTCTGCAAAGTTGGCTCTTTTAAGACTGGTGGTGGACTTCAACTTCCAGAATTTTGAGAGTTGAAGTCCACCAGTCTTAAAACAGCCAACTTTGCAGACCCCTATGTTAGCCCAAAGCCTGGGGCTGGGATTTGCTCCCCCATTGGTGGAGCCCCGAGAAGCGAGGAGGGAGAAAAAGAACTCAAAAGAGCTACATTGTTGCTAAATGAGCCAGCCCAGGCAATAGCAAATTAGCCGATCTTGCAGGCAGGTCTGAGAGGGAGGGGGGAGCAAAACTCCAGGCAGCAGGGCTTTCTGACTCTTCTAATTCCCCGTGAAAACTGCTCCAGAGTTTTAAATCTTTAAGATCCCCCTCCCTCCTGCCTCCTCCTTCCTTTTTTCTTTACAGAAGCTACACAGAATCACAGAGAATCCTGAAGTCGGGCGGGGCTGAGGAGGGAGAAAAAGAGCTCAAAAGAGCTACATTGTTGCTAAATGTAACCGGGGAGAGCCAGCCCAGGCAATAGCAAATTAGCCGATCTTGCAGGCAGGTCTGAGAGGGAGGGGGGAGCAAAACTCCAGGCAGCAGGGCTTTCTGACTCTTCTAATTCCCCGTGAAAACTGCTCCAGAGTTTTAAATCTTTAAGATCCCTTTCCCGTTTTTCTTTTCAACCTACACTGATTAGAGAATCCTGAAGTTGGACGGCAATGTACTGCAGTAGAAAAGGTTTAGCTGGAGGAGGTTTTGATTGCGATCGCTCTGTAGTTCGTGTCCAGATACCTGCCCCACGTGCCTCTGCGCGGCAATTAGAAACTACTGCACAGGGAATTGCAGCCATGTGCGCGGCTGCGCAGGCGCGCACCTTAGAGGGAACAGTGCATACCTGGGTCTGCAGCAAAGGTGCTTGGCGGCTCCCGCGATGCAAAGTGCCCTGCCGCCACCGTGGCCGACATTCATGCCACCGCCAATGCCACCGCCCACCTGCGGCATCGGCGCCGGTGTGAATGTCAGCCTTGGCAGCGGTGGGGCACTTTGCGTCATGGGAACTTCCTCTGCTGCCGCTGCCGCTTCCTCTGCTGCCGCCGCTTTCCCCTCTGGCCTGGCTGCGGCTTATGCCGCGTTCGGAGTGCTGCCCTTTCGGAAAGCCCTGCCGAAGCCCCAGCACTGTGTCCGCTATAGAGCGGGACGTGTCCCGCCTGTATGGCAGATACAGTGCCGGGGCTTTAAAGCCCTGCCACTGTGTCCGCCATAGAGCAGGACGCATCCTGTCTGTATGGCAGACACAGCAGTGGGGCTTTAGTGGGGCTTTTGGAAAGCCGCGCCAGGGCTTTGGCGGTGCTGGCAGACATAGGGCGGTAGACATATGGTGGCTTTTGCCCGCTTGCCTCACCAGCCATAAAGCTCACCGCACGTCACTGCTTCTTGTTCTACCCTCAGGTGCCTTGGAGAATAGTTTGACTCCCACTTCTTTGTGGCAATCCCTGAGACATTGGAACACTGCTATCATGTCTCCCCTAGTCCTTCTTTTCATTAAACTAGACATACCCAGTTCCTGCAATCGTTCTTCATATGTTTTAGTCTCCAGACCCCTAATCATCTTTGTTGCTCTTTTCTGCACTCTTTCCAAAGTCTCCACATCTTTTTTATATTGTGGCGACCACAACTGAATGCAATATTTTAAGTGTGGCCTTACCAAGGCATTATAAAGTGGTATTAACACTTCACGTGATCTTGATTCTATCCCTCTGTTTATGCAGCCTAGAACTGTGTTGGCTTTTTTGGCAGCTTCTGGCTCATATTTAAATGGTTGTCCATTAGGACTCCAAGATCCCTCTCACAGTTATTACTATTGAGCAAGGTACCACCTATACTGTACCTGTGCATTTCGTTTTTGTTGCCTAAATGTAGAACCTTACTCTTTTCACCATTGAATTTCATTTTATTAGATAGTGCCCAAAGTTCAAGTTTGTCAAGATCCTTCAGTATCTTATACCTATTTTCTGGAGTGTTGGCTATTCCTGCCATTTCGGTGTCATCTGCAAATTTGATGAGTTCCCCATTTATTCCCTCATCCAAATCATCATATAACTTCCAGTATTGCAGATTAGCTACACATCCCATCTTTTTGGAACAACCTCTTGTCCTGCTCTGTAAGTTTCCTGCAGTTGAAGCAAGGAACGTAGCTAGGAAACTCATTCAGGTTGGGAAATAGTGTAGCCAAGACAACACTTCATTTGCCATATTCTTGTTCTTTTAAACAGAGAAGGCTGGCGTGCTATACTCAGGTGTTCAGTTTGAAAAGAGTTCAAAGCACTCATTCACAATCTGCTGAAAAAATGGCTAGCAGCCATTGCTCAAAAGCAACATTGTTCCCAAAGTAGATAGACACAAACAGAGATTATATCTCAGACTAATTTTGAAATGTTACCATAAAGAACCATATTCAGCTGTTTTAAGTACATACTTTAAAACATGTCAACAGTATCAGCAATAAAAAAAAAATAACCGAAGTACTAAGAGCCATGATGGAATTTGACCAGAAAGCCCTCATCCTACACCTGAGCTACAGATTTTTGTCACTATTGCAAAGCCCGCTGTGTTCCAAGAAAATCAGTCAGCTGCTCCCTGGAAAACCAAAGAAGACGGGAACATAATTATGTCCTTCTCTTTATACTGCCTCTTTTGCAGACAATAAACTCCAGCTCTCAATTCTGATGCACAGCAGTCAATAGCTATATCCTCCAGTGGTGGGATTCAGCCAGTTCGCACCTATTCAGGAGAACCGGTTGTTAACTTTCTAAGCAGTTCGGAGAACTGGTTTTTGGAAGAAATCTTTTGTTTTCTTCCACTTTACAGGGTTAATCCTGTAAGGAAGGCAGGAAGGAAACATTCTGGTGTTGTTTCTAGCCTAATCTTTATTGCCCTGCTTACAGAAACTGCCTCTCCGGTTAACCCTTATTACCATTGTAACAACTAAGACGAAGGTCCCCATTGACCTGAGTGACATTGACTTGGCCATGCCCTCATGATCACATGACCCCGCCTACCCAGCTAGTCATTAGGGCAGAGAACTGGTGGGTAAATTATTTGAAGCCCACCACTGATATCCTCACTGTCTCAATGATGTGCAGTGAGGGTTACCGTTGGTGAGGCAAGACCGCAGCAGCGGCGAGAAGCAACATCCCCGCCGCTGTGTCCGACAGGTGTCTCGCATTTATGGTGGACATAAATGCAAGACGCCTGTTGGACACAGCGGCGGGGGTGTTGCTTCTCGCCGCCATCGCGCTCCACTGCCTTGCCTCCCCCGCCTCCTCCAACGAACAATCCTGCTGCCCCGGCCTGCAGCCAGCCCACCCATCCCCCGCCTGACCTGCTCCCTGCCTGGCCGGCTGGCCGGCACAAGGACTCACTGCTCTTCTCCTCCTTCTCCTCCTCCTCCTCCTTGTCCTAACTGCTCGGTGCTGGGCTGGCTGCTGGGCTAGGTGCTAGTCGTTACTTATAAAGCCCTACATGGCATCGGACCTGGGTACCTGAGAGACCGCCTCCTGCCAATTACCTCCCATAGACCGATCAGATCGCACAGACTAGGCCTTCTCCGGATCCCATCTGCCAGCCAATGTCAGCTGGCGACTCCCCGGGGGAGAGCCTTCTCTGTTGCAGCTCCAGCCCTCTGGAACGAGCTCCCCGTGGAGATCCGGACCCTTACTACTCTCCCAGCCTTCTGCAAAGCCACCAAGATCTGGCTGCTCCGGCAGGCTGGGGGGCTGTTGAAATAGCCAGCCCCACTGTAACTATGAATGTTGTGTATTTTAAATTGTTGTTTGTCTATTTGTCTATTTATCACCTTCCTTTGTTTATTGTAAGCCACCCGGAGTCCTTCGGGAGTGGGCGGCATACAAGACCAATAAAATGAAATGAAATGAAATGCTGCAGGCCGGGGCAGCAGGATTGTTCATCGGAGGAGGCAGGGGGGGCAAGGTGGTGGAGCGTGACAGCGGTGAGAAGCATCTCAGATAGAGCCGGGACACCTGGAAGGCAAGCCGGCACTTTAAAGGCAATGTCAGCACTTTAGAGCTCGGCCGCCATTCTTTAGAGGCCGAGCTCTAAAGTGCCGGTATGCCTTTTAAAGTGCCCGCTTGCCTTCCGCGCCGGCCGGCCCAGAAGGCAAATTGGCCCTTTAAAGGCATGGGCTCGGCCCCATTCAGCGAAACATGTTTCGCTGAATGGCGGCCGAGCCCTGCCTGCCGGCACTCTAAAGTTAGTTAAGGCAGGCAAGGGAAACCACGAACCGAAAGGAAGTCTTGCTGGAAAGACGTGGCAGCCGGGCTTTAAAGGGCTCCACCCTCCCCAGCCAGCCAGCCCACCCAGCCCATTCCTCCCCCTGCCACCATTGTGTCCAACAGGCCATGCGTCTCGCGTTTGTGATGGACATAAACGTGAGACGCCTGGCCTGTTGGGACACAGTGGCAAGAACGTCCCTGCTGCCTCCGTGCTCTGCCGCCTCGCCCCCGCCTCCTCCGACCCCACCGGACCGCTGTGAAGAAAGAAACACACACACACACACACACACACTCCACAATAAAAAATATTTTTTTATTTAATTACAATAAATTTGAATCCCCTCTCCCTCCGTCCGATCCACATACCTTTTCCTGTGGAAACTCTCTCAACTCTCCTCTTGTCTGCCCAACGTAAGCGTGCTCAATGTAAGCGTGCTCATAAGGCATGATTTGCTGCTCCCCGATCAGGAGGCGGGAGAATCAGTGCCTCCTTTGCATAGAAAGTTTTTGCTTTTTAACCCTTTCTTAACTTTTAAAAGGCAAAAAATTCATTATGCAAAGGAGGCCCTGAGTTCTCTGGCCTCCTCCTAGTTAATACTGAGAGCAGACACCAAGCCACTGTGACTTGAAATCTGCTAGCAACTACCCTGGCTTTAATTATTTTTAAAAAATTCTTTAAAATTCTTTCCTTTCCCTCAGGAGACTGGTGAGGCCCCGCCTCCCTTGCCTCTAGTGACTGCACGTCCCTGCACTGTCTAATTCTTTAAAGACATCTAAGTTAATGGTTACTTTGAATTCTACAGTTCTAGCAATGCAATGTATGGGGAAGCACTGTCTTCTGTCTGCCCTGAAGTTTCTAGCATTAACATTTACTGGATGGTCCTAATTCTAAAATTTTCTCCACCACCTGCATACCTTTGCACAACTTTATGTGCACACATACACTTAATCATTTTTTATTTTTTAAAAAGCCGGGTGTTATAGCATTCTCCAAAAGGTTTGTCTTTATCATTCTGGAAATCCTTTTATTTATGTTCCCCACTCTGAAAAGCAGATGAAATGACCAAATCTTTATAACTATTTCCCCCCAAAATAAGAACAACTGGAAAATAAGCCCTAGCATGATTTTTCAGGATGCTCTTAATATAATAAGCCCCAGTTAAGATCACAGCCAGACACATTTACTAATGTACTTCTATGAAATAAAACCTATATGGAAAATAAGCCCTAATGCATCTTTTGGAGCAAAAATTAATATAAGACCCAGTCTTATTTTGGGGGAAACATGGGTTTTGTAGTGTTCTAAATATGGCCACAAAATAACTTTGCATAAAAGTACTATGGTAGTAATAGGGGATGCTGATTCCTTTCTTATTGATCCCCAGCCTGGGATTTGCTTCTTTCAGAACAGCAACATATAGAGATTATATTAAGGCTCTTAACTACATACAGGCTATTTATGGTATTTGTTTGAATAATTATCTATTTCCAGCTAGGTACACTGAACTGCATTTGCTACTCCTCCCATTTAGAGAGATATTTTTAAATTCTTTGCAGTGTCAATCGTCCTTAGCAACTGACTGTGCACCCTTAATTCCAAATAATTTGTGAACAAGCTCAATTTGAATTTGAATTTTGAATTTTACTTTATTTGTATGCCGCCCTTTTCCCTGAAAGGGACTCAGGGTGGCTCGCAATTCAAAGGAGGGGAAAAACAAACAAAGTTACAAAATATAAAGACCATACACAGTTAAAAAACACAACAATCATACCATTCGAAGTGGGGCTGCAAGTCTTTAGCCGCAGGCCTGTCGGAACAGCCAGGTTTTAAGGGCTATGCGGAAGGCCTGGAGGGTGGTGAGGGTACGAATCTCCACGGGAAGTTCGTTCCACAGGGTCGGAGCAGCCACAGAGAAGGCCCTCCTCCAGGTAGTCGCCAGTCGACACTGGGCGGCTGATGGAATTCGGAGGAGGCCTAGTCTGTGGGATCTTATTGGTCTAGTGGAGGTAATTGGCAGTAGGCGGTCTCTCAAGTACCCAGATCCAATACCATGAAGGGCTTTGTAGGTGACAACTAGCACCTTGAAGCGAATCCGGAGACCAACAGGCAGCCAGTGCAGCTCGCGGAGGATAGGTGTTACGTGGGTGAATCGAGGCGCACCCATGATCGCTCGCGCGGCTGCATTCTGGACAAGCTGAAGTCGCCGAATACTCTTCAAGGGTAGCCCCATGTAGAGCACGTTGCAGTACTCCAGCCTAGAGGTCACAAGGGCACGAGTGACTGTTGTGAGAGCCTCCCGGTTCAGGTAGGGACTCAACTGGTGCACCAGGCGAACCTGGGCAAATGCCCCCCTGGTCACAGCTGACAAATGGTGTTCAAAAGTCAGCTGTGGGTCCAGGAGGACTCCCAAGCTGCGGACCCTATCTGAGGGGCGTACTATTTGACCCCCCCAGCCTGAGTGATGGAACACTTGGCCAATTAGTAGGAGGGAAGCACAGCAGCCACTCGGTCTTATCTGGATTGAGTACAAGCTTGTTAACCCCCATCCAGTCCCTAACAGCCTCGAGGCCCTGGCTCATCACGTCCATCGCTTCATTGAGTTGGCACGGGGCGGACAGATACAGCTGTGTATCGTCCGCATACTGGTGGTATTTTATCCCGTGCCGTCGAATGATCTCACCCAGCGGTTTCATGTAGATATTAAAAAGGAGGGGGGACAGGACCGAACCCTGCGGCACCCCATACATTAGGGGCCTAGGGTCGATCTCTGCCCTCCAACTAACACCGACTGCGACCCCTCCGAGAGGTAAGAGGAGAACCACCGTAAGACAGTGCCTTCCACCCCCACCTCCCGCAGTCGTCGCAGAAGGATACCATGGTCAATGGTATCGAAAGCCGCAGAGAGGTCAAGGAGTACCAGGATGGAGGCATGACCTCCATCCCTGGCTCTCCAGAGATCATCGATCAACGCGACCAAAGCGGTTTCCGTGCTGTAGCCAGGCCTGAAACCCGACTGGAAGGGATCTAGATAACTGGTTTCCTCCAAGGACCATTGGAGCTGAAAGGCCACCACCTTCTCAACAACCTTCCGCACAAAGGGGAGGTTGGAGACTGGACGATAGTTGTTTAGGACGGCTGGATCCAAAGATGGTTTCTTCAGGAGGGGTCTCACCACCGCCGCCTTTAATGCGGGGGAAAGACCCCCTTCCGAAGGGAGGTGGCAACAACCGCCTGGATCCAGCCCTGTGTCACCTCCCTGCTGTTAACAACCAGCCAGGAGGGGCACGGGTCCAGTACACATGTGGAGGCACTTACAGCTCTCATGGCCTTGTCCACGTCCTCAGGGGTAACAGCCTGAAAATCAATCCAGTGATGTCCTACCAGATTATCCCTTGGTGCCTCAGCTGGTTCTGCGGGATTGGAGTCCAGGTCCACCTAAAGCCGAGCAACTTTGTCCGCGAGGAATTGGACGTAGTCCTCAGCTCTGCCCTGCAAAGGATTGCTCGTATCCCTCCTATTTAGGAAGGAACAGGTTATCCTGAACAAGGCGGCTGGGCGCGTCTCAGCGGAAGCAATCAGAGAGGCAATGTATGTTCTCTTTGACATCCTAATTGCCCAGATGTAGACTCTGATGCTGGATGTTAAAAGTGCTCGGTCCGACTCAGATTTTCTGGATCTCCATCGGTGCTCTAGGCATCTCTTTTGGCGCTTCATCTCCCGGAGTTCCTCAGTAAACCAAGGGGCCCTCCTGCATCCACTGCCTCGGAGCGGCCGTAAAGGCGCAATCCGGTTAAGAGCCTCTGTCGCTGCTGAATTCCAAGCAGCAGCCAGAGTCTCCGCCGGACTGCGGGCGAGAGTATCAGAAATGACCCCAAGCTCCGTCTGAAAACCCAACGGGTCCATAAGTTGCCTGGGGCGGAACCACCTGGTCGGTTCCTCCTCCCTACAGTGGGGGTTTGGTCTCCAAAAGTCAAGCCTCAGTAGGTAGTGATCTGACCATGACAGGGGTAAGATCTCACTACCCCTCAGACCAAGATCACAAGTCCACTGCTCCGAGAGAAATACGAGGTCGAGCATGTGACCCGCCGAGTGAGTTGGGCCCCAGATTACTTGGGTCAAGCCCATGGCTTTCATGGAAGCCATGAACTCCTGCGCCCCATCAGAGTGTTCACCGAGCGAAGGCAAATTGAAATCCCCCAGAACCATAAGCCTGGGGAACTCAATTGCCAGCTCGGCTACCGACTCGAGGAGCAAGGGGAGGGCTGCTGCAATGCTGTTGGGAGGCAGGTACGTTAACAGCAAGCCCACTTGACCCTTGAGGTCCAACTTCACCAGCAGGGACTCACACCCGACAAGCTCCGGAGCAGGGATCCTACGAGGTACTAGAGACTCTCGGATAGCAATGGCCACACCCCCACCCCTTCTCTGCCCTGAGCTCGCGGCTGATGGAGCACCTGAAAGCCCTCTGGGCACATCTCTATGAGGGGGACTCCTCCCTCCGGGCCCAGCCAGGTTTCAGTAATACATGCCAGGTCTGCCCTCTCATCTAAAATTAAGTCCCGAACGAGAGGAGCCTTATGAACTGGCATTTATGACCTGGCATTTAGCGACAGCAGCCTGAGACCAGGGTCCTGATTACTCGCGCCATCTGGCCTTGGAGTGGGACTCATAGGGCCGGAAGGAGGGATCTCTGTAACGTAGCGAGCCCTCCTTCCCCGGTAATGGCCAGCCCTAAAGTCCCCGCCATATCTGCCCCTCCCTGTTAAGACCGTAATGCTCCGGCCCACTCCCGTGTCCGTAGTTCCACCAACCACCCCTATGGCCCCCGCGTTCCTCGACAGGCCCTCCGAATCAAACACACTCATTCGTTCACCCAAGCAGTCCCCACGTAGTAATTAAAAACACAGAATACAATGATAATAGGTTAATAAAAAGTGGGATCATTCACTCAATCGCATGCATATCCCATACACTCACCATACAAGTTAAAAAGTTGTGCAACTGTGCAAAGTTCGTACAAGGCTTGTACTAATATGAGAGAGGAGATCTTAATGTTCTTAGTCTTCTCCTCTGCAGAGTCCAGTAAAGAGGGCAAGGTCCAAAGGTATGAAGTAATTGGAAGATTAGTGTCGGTTGGGGGGAGGTACAGAGCAAGCTCCCTGCCCACGTCTTCTTCATCCCTTGCTTTTTTCTGCAAGGATTGAGTCTCAGCGAGGCCGGAAGTGGGTTCAAGAATCCCAGCTCACAGCACAATGGTGGTCCTGAGGACGAAGGCAGGGGCGGGGGCGGTCGGAAGGCAAAGTAAGCATGGATAGTAGCAGCAGCAGTGAGAGCTGAAAGGCCAGTCATGATGGTCAAAGGCCCAATATGCAGCAGTCAGTTCACAGAAATAATCGTACCAACCCCCCTGACAGTCTGAACCCAAAGCTGAAAAGAGCTAAAGGGTCCATCCTTCACAAATCATTGAGAACCCCAAAGTTTTGAAACAGCTGACAATGTGATCCTTCTGTGCTTTCTGTTCTTTAATCAGGCTTCTAATCCATAAGAGGACCTCTCTTCTTAGACCATATATTAAGGCTAGGAAATACTTTTGCTTCCTCTGAAACACTGTTTCTCAACTTCAGCAACTTTAAGATATATAGACTTCAACTCCCAGAATTCCTCAGCCAGCATTTTAAAGTCACTGTTCCAGGTTTTTTCTCCTGCCAAGATTTTTGCAACCCAGAATGGCAATTCTACATAAATGCTAAGGTTGAACTAAGTTTGGTGAGAGGCAGTGTCAAAAATCTGCCTCAAACTAAATAAATAATGTCTCCTACACTACTTTAATTAACATTTTTGTTGACATACTCAAAGAACCTTAAAAACATTGGTATAAATTCAATTGTTTCTTCTTTAGCAAGACCTGTGTTCCGATAATTTTATTTTTAGGAATGCTTTCTAGTACTTATTCAGATCAGACATTAAGCATACTAAGTCATATTTTCCTTCCGTTTCTTTTCTTTAAAAAAGTGGTGTAAAATGGATGAAGTTTTAGAAAGATCTAGAAAGCAAACAGAAATTATGTGAGCCAATTACATAAATTGGGGAAGCTATATCTGGCCTATAAGTCAATTCCTTCCACTGCCAGACTTATACTTCTCCAATATTAGGAGAGCCAGTTTGGTCTAATGGTTAAGGTACCAGTCTAGAAACCAGAAGACTATGAGTTCTAGTCCCACTTTGGGCATAAAAACCAGCTGGATGACTTTGGGCCAGTCATTCTCTTTCAATCAACTCATATCACAGGGTTGTTGTGGGGAAAATAGGATGAGAAAAGAGTATTAGGTATGTTTGCTGTCTACAGTTATTAATAAAAATATTAAAGATGGAATATAAATAAATATTATGAAATATTATGGCAAATCTAGACAACATAGTAAAAAGCAGAGACATCACCCTGCCAATAAAAGTACATATAGTCAAGGCTATGATTTTCCCAGTTGCAATGTACGGCTGCGAAAATTGGACCATAAGAAAGGCTGAGTGCCAAAGAATTGAGGCCTTTGAACTATGGTGCTGGAGAAGACTCCTGTGAGTCCCTTGGACTGCAAGGCAATCAAACCAGTCAGTTCTAGAGGAGATCAACCCTGACTGCTCTTTAGAAGGCCAGATTCAGAAGATGAAACTCAAATACCTTGTTTTCCCGAAAATAAGACCTCCCTGGATAATAAGCCCAATCGGGCTTTTGAGTGCATGCACTAAAATAAGCCCTTTCCTGAAAATAATCCCTCCACAAAAATATTGGTACACAGCAGCAGCCATGAGGTGACCACTCTCACCACCTCCTTCACTTCAAAAATAGTAAGACCTCCCTGAAAATAAGGCTAAGCACTTATTTGGGGGGGGGGGGTCAAAAGAAAATAAGATCCTGTCTTATTTTTGGAGAAACATGGTACTTGGCCACCAAATGAGAAGGAAGGACTCACTGGAGAAAAGCCTAATGTTAGGAAAGATTGAGGGCAAAAGAAGAAGGGGATGACAGAAAATGAGGTGGTTGGATGGAGTCACCAAAGCAGTAGGCATGAGCTTAAATGGACTCCAGAGGATGGTGGAGGACAGGCAAGCCTGGAGGAACATTGTCCATGATGGGTCAGATAGGACTTCGCAATTAACAACAACAAAATTATGAAAACAAATGGATGTTGGGGTGAAAATGGCCACCACCATTTTGGATTTTAGTGACTGTACGTGCGCAATTCACTGTAAATTGTTCTGCACATGCGCGCAGAACAATTTACATTGAAAAGTGCATGTGAGCACAGCACACATGCACATTGCACATGGGTTGTGAACTGGTAGTAAAACCGGCAGCAACCCACCCCTGCCCTACAAATGAAATAGAGTGTACAGTCACCATGGGCCTTGCTGCTTAACAGTTTTAACTGTCATAGGAAACTCTCCTCAGAACAAAAAGACCATAGAGTGTATATCATAGATGATACCTAGAAAACTTACAAACTGCTATTTATTGGCAGAATACTTATGCAGTTGTTGCAATATAAAATACATTCCAATATGTATTCCAACCAGTGACATGTGGTGAGGATTATGGTTGGTGAGGCATGAGCGTGGTAGCCGCCTCCATTCAGGGCTCAGCCAGTTGCAGGAAAGCCCCCCCTACGCCCCCTCCCCACGAAACCCGCTCGGGCCGCCCTCGGTGCCAACCAAGCCAGCCCAATTAATTCCCCTTTGCCTCCATAGCCCATTAAAGCCTTGGTCAGGCTGGCATTTCCCCCTGGCATGTCGCTCTCCACTTGACAATGCCATCCTTTATTTAAAAAAATAAATAAGTAAAAAGGGGTAAACCGGTTGGAAGTGGGAGGTTTTTGGGGTGGTGGTGGTTGGGAGGCGGAGAAGGGCACCTCAAAAAGAAAAGCAGAGCTTGAATCATGCCATGGCTGGCGGGGGCCCAATTCTTCATTAGCGGCCGTTCATGAAACGGCTTGGGGGGAGGGAACACCTGCAGCGGACGGGGACAGAGAAGGCAGGGGGCGAGGTGGCAGCCAGCAAAGAAAGGGGAAAGGAGGAGGAGGAAAGGGAGAGGGGAGCAGGAGGGCTCCCAGTGTGGGGGAGAGGGCTGCCCCTCTCTTCTCAAACAAACTCTCTCTCAAATTGAGAGAGAGTTTGTTTGAGTGAAGTGAAGAAAGAAACACACACACACAAATTACAATAAAAAAATTACAAATTAAATTACAATAATTTTGAATTCCCCCCTCCCTCTGTCCGACCCACATACCTTTGTGTCACAGAGGATTTCAACTCTCCTCTTGTCCGCCCGCCATGATGAAAATGTAAAAAATGTAAAAATAAAAAGGCAACTTAGGCAAGACCTGCTGCTCCCAGATCAGGAGGCAGAGAAGCACGTGCCTCCTTTGCATAAGGAATTTTTCACCCTTTAACCCTTGCTTAACTCTGAGCAAGGGTTAAAAGGCGAAAAATTCCTTATGCAAAGGAGGCCCGTAGTTCTCTTGCCTCCCCCTGCAGTTAGCACTAAGCAGACTCAGAGTCATCCACTGTGACTCTGGAGTCTGGCAGCAACTACCTTAGCCTTTTTTCTTTTAATTTTTCTTTTCTTTTCCTCATGACACTGGTGAAGCCCCGCCTCCCCTGCCTCCCCTGACTGCAAGTTCCTGATTCCAACATCTACCATCTCAGACAAATGGTTGTTCCATTCTCTTCTTAAAAACTTCAAGTTGTGGAGCAACCAAAAGAAGCAGAAAGCAGTTATTCAAACACCTCCCTAATTCACATGGGCATAAGGAGGAAGAGAAAGTACAGCACATTCAGACTTCCCAAAGTTGCTTTTTCAGGAGGCAACTGGACTTTCTGGTTTTTCTTTAAAGACATATTTCTTCTCATCCAAGAATCTTCTTCAGGTTTGACTGGATGTTGGGAATGGAAGGATTTATACTCCTTGCAGAAGGCTAGTCATTTGCATTCTTTTAGTGAGTCTTAAAGGTCACCTAGAGGTTTATCTGTGTCATCACAGATACCTTAACGACTTACTAAAAGAATGAAAATGACCAGGTGTTTGCAAGGAATATAAATCCTGCCATTCCCCACCATCCAGTCAGAGCTGAAGAAGCTTCTTGGATGAGAAGCAAAATGTTTCTAAAGAAAAAACAGAAAGTCCAGTTGCCTCTTGAAAAAGCACCTTTGGGACAACCATGACCTGAATGGCTGAGAATCTCCATAGGCATGTTCAGACTTGTAAAACTCTGTTCCTATGACTGCTCTCAATAAAAGTAGTCTTATGGGAGGAGGAGCCGATGCCGTGACGAGACGACGCACGATCTCAAAGCTCTGAGATCACACTCGACACTTTTATTGCTGGGGGGTTCCAATGGACCTAAACCATCCCGAAGAGATGGTGAACAGGAAGATTACATCTTGCTGATATCGGGGATATCGCAAAATCTCCGAGAAAAGCAAGGGAAAGGTCTTTGGCTGGCAATAAAAATTCCAGTCTATCAAGGCTGACAAAGTCAGGGCAATATGGAGGAGAAGTGTTAAGCTGGTGAGAAACTTTTATTGTTTAAAAAAACTGGACTGCCTATAAAATTTAAAAACTAACTTAAATCAAAGAATAGAAGAACTTAGCGGCGATTTTGATCTTTGTAATGGTTCTGGACAGTGGTTATCTTACTTTCTAAATGTTATTTACATGGATTGATTCTAAGTAAACCTTTTCAAATGGATGAATTACCCTAACATTTCTTCTGACTCTCTGTAAGCTACAAATTGACTGTTTACATCTTGACACTTTTATTGCTTGGCTGTTCTGGCTTAAGATCTGATAAGATTGTACAGCTGTTCCTTTGTAGTTTACTTTCACTTGTGAGTGTTTCAATCTTGCTGAGCTTTTAAGAAAAAATACAATTGCATATAAACATGGCATCTCTTCAAGCATCTCTCCAAGCGATACTTTTAGCTTTGAAGAGGGTGTTTGATACAGAGGAAAGAATTGAGAGAAAATTGGACTATTTGGTGCATTTGGCAACAAAATGTGATGAAAAAACTGAGGATGTTCATCAAATACAAAATAAGAAGATGGAAATTTAAAAAATTGAAATGGAAGATGGCTATAAAGATTTTGAGGTTGTTGATATCCGTGGCAATTGGTTTATTTCTGAGGGAGGAAAGAATGGAATATTCGAAGAGGAATTAAATGGAGAGAAAACTTATTTCAAAGGACAGGACATAGAAGGAGAAGAAAGCATTAAAGAACTTATGGACTATGAAATACTATTTGCAAAATATTTGATAACATTGCTGAGAATTAAAGATAACCTGATAAAGGAAACAGAAGGAGGGCGTCAACATTATATGAGAGATACTACAAACAAGAAGGTGCAAAGATCACTTCGTACAGACTTGTTTAAAAAGATGTTTGGAGAATTGGACCCACAAATGGCAGTAGATATAAGATGGTTTTATTATTGGAGAGATACAGGTTGATAGATGGAAGAGTATAATTCAAAATTAGCTAACTTAGTTAAATCAAGTGGTAATAGGTATAGTTAAATAAAAATTGATAATGATAGTAATGTATACAATGTTGAGCTGTTATGATAAGTAATAATTGGATATGAGAAGGGAAGGTTAGAAATATTTTTGGACTATATATAAAGATTATTAATAACAATAATAATAAAAAAACAAAATTAGATACAGTCAAGTTTTAACTAATAGGGGGAAAATGTTATGATATAGGATATAGTTAAATAAAGAAAGGATAGTGATAATAAATTATATACATGGAGGATTAGAAAATTTTGGTATTAAATATTATGGATGTTTAGCTAAAACAGGATATGAGGGTTTAATGTTAATGGAGGATTTTACAAATAAGTAAATGAAATGCCAGCATGTGGTTATGTATTAAATCTTGGTATATTTAAGGATGAAGGATGTTTAAATAACTATAGTCAAATAAAAGTGGAGGCATGATGATGTTAATATAATAAATATTTGAGTTAAGATATTTGAATTAATATGAATTATATTTGATGACGGTGGAAGAGATGCACAAAAGCCTTTTGTAACCAGCTGATACACTTTCTACAGTATGTAAAGAAGGAGGAGTTGTAAGTTTGTTTTGAAAATAAATAAAAAAATTTTTTTACAAAAAAATAAATAAAAGTAGTCTTAGTCTTCCTGTGAAATTTATTCCTCTTCTGATCTACATGGTGGGGCAACATAGCAACAGGAATCTCCTTAGGAAGGGATCAGCAAGAAATGTGATTCATTTGGACAAGGGGATTCAGAATATGGTATGAAAAGTGAGGTACCAAATGAAATGGTTTATCTATTCTAACAAAGTGGAGCCTAGTCAGAAACTTTCAATGTATCTTCCCATTTGGAAATTAAAAATGAAAGCTGATAAATTTTCCATAAGTGGAAGAAAATCTTTTAAAAAATGGCAAGGAGGGCATTTTCTGATTAATCTCTCACAAGTGAATTTGGATTATACTGCCCTTGCACAGTGGGAACAGTCTTAAATCCACAGCATGCCTGCACATATTTGATAAGTTATTATGCAAACAGCTATAAGAGGCAGCAGGTGTCCAGTAACTGTTAATTTAAACAATGTTAGTTTCAAGAGATTGTATGTTCTGCACAAAATAACTGTTTGTCACCCAACTCCGTTACTCAAGAATAAATAAACAGATATTAAATAAGAGGCATTAGCACGGATTTATTTTCCATTTGTTGAGACAATGTAGTGCAGCTGATTTTTATCAAATCAAAGGTTTCAGGAACACTCTATTGGAGAAAGCAGATGCAGCCTGCATAGTTTCTTCTGTGTGCAGTACTGATGTACTTCAGCACACAATGGACAATTATTTACTTACTTTGAGATGCATGGCTATGTGCGCATATGCAATTGTTTCTTCCAAAATTATAATTTTTGGGTAAGCAAGGAATGAAAAATTCAAGGAGGGACATACTTGCATAGAGAAAAAGTATCTCAAGACCCCCCCACCCAGACTAAACAGACCAATCTATGAAGTTTTCTGATGATCTTTAAGGACAAGTCAGGATGAGGCATCCCCCAAAAGAGGCCAACAAAATTTTGCATTTGTAACGCTAACCTTTAAAATTCAAACTTTAAGAACTTCAGTGTGGAAATGGAATATAAAATGCTGAGCTTAGGTCTGAAGAGACCCAAGTTTAAATTTTCTTTCATGTAAGGTAATTCAGAAAGTGACTTTGGTAGTCTCTCTCAGTACACTCCAATACACAAGGATATTATTTTGTGGGGGGGAAATGAAGAAGGAAAGACTAGATATACTGTCTATTTCAGTGTTTCTCAACCTTGGCCATTTTAAGATATATGGACTTCAACTCCTAGAATTCCCCAGCCAACTTGACTGGATAGGGAATTCTAGGAATTGAAGTCCATATATCTTAAAATGGCTAAGGCTAAGAAACACTGGTTTAGAGTTCACGAGGAAAAACAAATGTAATACTATTATTAAAGTGTTGGGAGAAATAAGGAAACCTAGGTTGCTGACTATCATGGTAACTCACTGAGTGATTTTGGACCAAACACTCTTTCCTGGGCAAACATTTCAGTTAGGGTTATTATTTGGGGGAAAATAGATCTAATAAATACAACAAATAATTAAAGTGCTTAAAAAGCAGCATGAAATTCGATGCGCATCCTTGATATCCACACACATATGCTGTATGCACAATCATAAGCTAAATGGCTTTTGAGAACAGCTATAAAATGAATTCCTGGGGGAACTCTTGGTGGAGAAAGGGTGTTTATGAGAAATAATTCCATACATTGCAGTTGTCCCTGTGTTGCAGAAACCAGGTGAATACTATCATATGTGGGCTATGAAATTACAAACAATATTAGGCGGTAGAATAGGGTGACCAGACGTCCCGCATCTGGCGGGACAGGCACGACTTTTCATCATTTTTCCCGCATCCCGCCCGGTTCTCAAAAACCCCTGCTTTATTTTGGCGCTCGCTGGCTCCCCCGCCCATCATCAGCTGCCGCTAGCTCGCTCGTTCCGTTCCCCCATCTATTCTATCTACACTAAAAATCTAAGCCAGCCCAGCCTGCCGCTCACTGATTGGCCAGGACTCCAGCCAATCAGTGAGCTGGCTGGGATGGAAAACGCAGCGTGCTTAAAGTTTTCCATCCCAGCCAGCTCACTGATTGGCTGGAGTCCACTTAGCATGCCGCATGAGTCCCCCGCCCATTCGTTGCCGCGCGTATGGGCGGGGTAGCGTAGCGAGTGAGCGGGTGGATGGGCGGGGAGCGAGCTCGCCTTTCCAGCTCCACTTCCGGACAAGCCGTGGGAAAGCCTCCGTGAAAAGAGCCACCTGGGGCCGCCGCTTCTTCTCCGAACTCAGAGTAAGTGATGGGCAGGGCGAGTGAGCGGGCCGATGGTGATGGGATCGCTGCCCACTGCACTGCAGCTGACTCACCCCGGGCGGGAAGAGCGCAGAGGAAGGCAGAGCGGCGCTCGATGCGACTCTGCTATTTCTGCTGGAGGAGCCCCTAGATAGGGAAGGCGGGTGGCGGGGCGGAGCAAGGGAGCGCAAGCGGCAGATCCCGGGCTCATATGCAGACAGAGCTCTCCAGGCACAGGAGCGCTGGAAAAGTGCTCCGCTCATTCACCCACCGGGACGGAGCATGCTCGCTCGCTCGCTCGCTCGCTCCAGCCCTGCCTGCCGGCACGACTTTGAAGTGCTGGCTTGCCGCTTGCCTTCCACGTCGGCCCGCGCGGAAGGCAATCCAGCCCTTTCAAAGTCATGCCGGCAGTTTAGAACTCACCCGCCATTCAGCGAAACATCTTTCGCTGAATGGCGGCCGAGGGGCACGCTAAAGTGCCGGCATGAGTTTGAAGGGCTGGCTTGCCGCTTGGCTTCCACATCGGCCCATGCGGAAGGCAATCCAGCCCTTTCAAAGTCATGCTGGCAGTTTAGAACTCGCCCGCCATTCAGCAAAACATGACTTTGAAATGCTGGCTTGCCGCGTTTCCCCGGAGCGCTCAGGCTCCTTCTCTCGGCAGAGTTGGAGCCTCTCCTCCTCCTCCTCCCAATGGAGGGGCGCCCTAAAAAAAAAAGAAAGGAGCCAAGCCGTTCCAGAGATGTGAAGGGAAGCAACGCAGCTAGGTGGGGGGGGGGAGCTAGGTGGGGTTATTCCTGATACTCTCGCCCGCAGTCCGGCGGAGACTCTGGTTGCTGCCTGGAATTCGGCAGCGACGGAGTCTCTAAACAGGATTGTGCCTCTACGGCCACTCCGAGGCAGTGGATCCAGGAGGGCCCCTTGGTTTACTGAGGAACTCTGGGAGATGAAGCGCCGAAAGAGATGCCTAGAGCACAAATGGAGATCCAGTAAATCCGAATCGAACCAAGCACTCTTAACAGCTTGCATCAGAGAGTACATCAGGGCAATCAGGACGTCAAAGAGAACACATATTGCCTCTCTGATTGCGTCCGCTGAGTCGCGCCCAGCCGCCCTGTTCAGGATAACCCGTTCCCTCCTAAATAGGAGGGATATGGGGGATCCTTTGCAGGGTAGGGCTGAGGATTACGTCCAATTCCTCGCGGACAAAGTTGCTCGGTTTCGGGCGGACCTGGACTCCAATCCTGCAGAACCAGCCGAGGCACTAAGGGATAATCTGGTAAACCATCGCTGGATTGATTTTCAAGCTGTTACCCCTGAGGACGTGGACAAGGCGATGAGAGCTGTAGGTGCCTCCACATGCGTGCTGGACCCGTGCCCCTCCTGGCTGGTGGTTAACAGCAGGGAGGTGACATGGGGCTGGATCCAGGAAGTTGTTGCCGCCTCCTTATGGGAGGGGGTCTTTCCCCCCACACTAAAGGCAGCGGTGGTGAGACCCCTCCTGAAGAAACCATCCTTGGATCCAGCCGTACTAAACAACTATCGTCCAGTCTCCAACCTCCCCTTTGTGGGGAAGGTTGTTGAGAAGGTGGTGGCCTTTCAGCTCCAGCGGTCCTTGGAGGAAGCCAGTTATCTTGATCCATTCCAGTCAGGCTTCAGGCCTGGCTACAGCACAGAAACCGCTTTGGTCGCATTGACCGATGATCTCTGGAGAGCCAGGGATGGAGGCCACGCCTCCATCCTGGTACTCCTTGACCTCTCGGCGGTTTTCGATACCATCGACCATGGTATCCTTCTGCGATGACTGCGGGAGGTGGGGGTGGGAGGCACTGTCCTACGGTGGTTCTCCTCTTACCTCTCGGACAGGTCGCAGTCGGTGTTAGTTGGAGGGCAGAGATCGACCCCTAGGCCCCTAACGTATGGGGTGCCGCAGGGTTCGGTCCTGTCCCCCCTTCTTTTTAATATCTACATGAAACCGCTGGGAGAGGTCATCCGACGGCACGGGATAAAATACCACCAATATGCAGACGATACACAGCTGTATCTGTCCGCCCCGTGCCAACTCAATGAAGCGATGGACATGATGAGCCAGGGCCTTGAAGCTGTTAGAGACTGGATGGGGGTTAACAAGCTTGTACTCAATCCAGATAAGACCGAGTGGCTGTTGTGCTTCCCTCCCACTAATTGGCCAAGTGTTCCATCTCTCAGGCTGGGGGGTCAAATTGTATGCCCCTCAGACAGGGTCCACAACTTGGGAGTCCTCCTGGACCCACAGCTGACTTTTGAACATCATTTGTCAGCTGTGACCAGGGGGGCATTTGCCCAGGTTCGCCTGGTACACCAGTTGCGCCCCTACCTGAACCGGGAGGCTCTCACAACAGTCACTCGTGCCCTTGTGACCTCTAGGCTGGAGTACTGCAATGTGCTCTACATGGGGCTGCCCTTGAAGAGCATTCGGTGACTTCAGCTGGTCCAGAATGCGGCCGCGCGAGCGATCGTGGGTGCACCTTGTTTCACCCACGTAACACCTATCCTCCGCGAGCTGCACTGGCTGCCTGTTGATCTCCGGGTGCGCTTCAAGGTGCTGGTTGTCACCTACAAAGCCCTTCATGGTATTGGATCTGGGTACTTGAGAGACCGCCTACTGCCAATTACCTCCACTAGACCAATAAGATCGCATAGATTAGGCCTCCTCCGAATTCCATCAGCCAGCCAATGTCGACTGGCAACTACCCGGAGGAGAGCCTTCTCGGTGGCTGCTCCGACCCTCTGGAACAATCTCCCCGTGGAGATCCGGACCCTCACCACCCTCCAGACCTTCCGCACTGCCCTTAAAATCTGGCTGTCCCAGCAGGCCTGGGGCTAATGACTTTAACCCCACCCGAATGGTATGACTGTTGTGCTCTTTTTTAACAATGTACTGTCTTCTTGTTGTAACTTGTTTGTCTTCCCCTCCCCCTGAAATGTGAGCTGCCCTGAGTCCCCTCAGGGAAAAGGGCGGCATACAAATAAAGTATAAATGAAATAAATGAAATGAAAGCTTCGCTTGAGATGACCAGGCTATGCCCTCCATAGCCTGGTCATCCCAAGCAGAGCCTGCCTAGCTGCATTGCCCACACCCGCGGGGATTCAAGGAATCCGTCCGGATACCTTGAATCCCCGCGCGTATGGGCAACGCAGCTAGGCGGGGGGGGGAGACTCTGCTTGGGATGCCGGGTCATGCTGTTGAAGACACGCTGGACGCGGCAGGGCAGGGGCCCGTGGCCGGGAGCAGCAGTAATTCCCAGTTGGGACCAGGCGCCCTTAACGTAGCAACCCTGCATTGCTCGTAATCTTGAGGCACCACGCGAAAGGGCCAAACACGAAGGAAAGGAAGGCGCATCGGGCATCCAGATCGCAGCGAGGAGAAGGAGGAGGAAGGTATTTATTATACTTGTATTTATTATACTGTGGATTTGGTCTGCATCAACCTGCCGCCTCCCCTCACCAGGCAAATCGCGGTGAAAACTCTGGGTGAGTCTCCGCGGAGAGCTTGGACTTCTAAGAGGTGGGGGGGAGGAGCAGCAGCTCCTTGAAATGGAAAAAGGCCTGCTTCCCCCCCCCCCAATGAGACGCCTTCCACGATAATAGGAGAGGAGAGCCTGGAGACAGCAATCACACAGGCAGAAAGTAGCTAAGAGAACGTGGCAGGGGTTGGGAGAAGGCATGGGACGAGCTCCCAGCAGCGGCTGCTTGGATTTGCCATTTGAGAGAGAGAGAGAGGGAGGGAGGGAAGGAGGGAGGGGGAGAACGCAAGTGTGTGTATCCCTCCTTCCTTCAGCCCAACACTCTCGCTGGCATTCTGGCCAGACGAGAGGGACTGCAGAGGGTCTAGGGCAGCGAGTCATTCAATGGGAAACTTGCCTCTTGGAAGGAATGACCCGGCTTGGCTCCCGCTTCGTCTCTCCTGCCTCTTCGTTTCTCCGTTGGATCGTTGAAAGCGTTGAAATATTCATAGTGTACTTAGTTAGCCATCTGCTTTTTAACATTACATAGTATCAGTTTCAAGAATGCATGCATTCCTGAAAATTTGTAACAAACTTGTTGAAGGGCCTATGAAATATTTTCTAGTTTAATGTAGAATAAGTATTCTTAATAAAAGAAAAAGTCATTTTTATTTAATCAATTGCATTCTTTTTATAATGACATTAATTAACTAAACTGGAAATAAATCTATGTTTTGCTAGAGTTTTAAAATTAAAAAACCTTACATTTTGTTGCTATTATTTTAATCAGAGTTTTGCCAAGTGAAATTATATAATGGTTCCTCATGTCTCTGTAATTTTCTAAATCTCATCCAGAAGTACCACAGAATCTGGCATTTTCAGCAGAATGATGCTGATGCTAATAAAACATCCTGATTTTTGGTGAAAGGATGGAAAGAGGAAGGAAGGAGGAAGAGAGATCTAAAGAGCAGAAAGACAGAAGGCAGATAGGCAAGAGGAAGGAAGGAGAAAGAATGGAAAGGAAGGAAGGCTAGAAGGAAGAAAGAGGGAGGGAGGGAAGGAAGGAAAGAGAAAGGAGGAAGGAAGGAAGGAAGGAAGGAAGGAAGGTAGGAAGGAAGGAAGGAAGGAAGGAAGGAAGGAAGGAAGGAAGGAAGGAAGGAAGGGGTACTTCCACTTGTAGGCCTGGGACTGAATGCAGGAGGAGTCTCTCCATAGGATCAGCTGCTCCTCTGATCATGGTCTATGAAAATGTTACTGCCTGCCTGATGCAAATTTAGACAGATGGTGCTTTGGGCTGCCCCTCAAATCCCCCTTTACTCCTCCCACTGTAGAATTCAGCCCCCTGAGTTTTGCCTTTGAGGGGCATGTGTAGTTATGGCGGATGGCAGAGTCAGCTGGAGGTTGAGAGGGAATTGGGGGCTTTTGTCCGCCTGTGGAGTTCTCCCCATGGACAGGATGGGATGTTGGCATGAAAGGGATCCGGGCACAATCTCACCTGTTCCAAGTAAAGTTGCCTTTTGCAATTGGCTACCGGTAATCCTTGACCTACGACCAGGATTGATCCCCCAATTTCTGTTGCTAAGGGAAACATTTGTTAAATGATTTTTGCCTCATTTTGCGACCTTTTATTGCCACGTTAAGTGAATCATGGTGGTTGTTAAGTCAGGAACATGGCTGGTTAATGAGCAAAGTTACAGTGGCATTGAAAAAAGTGACTGATGACCATTTTTCACACTTAGCGACCATTTTCACACTTAGCGACTGTTGCAGCATCCTCATGGTCATGCGATCAAAATTTTGATGTTTGGCAACAGATTCGTATTTATGATGGTTTCAGTGTCCTGGGGTCATGTAATTGCTTTTTGTGACCTTTTGACAAAGTCAAATGGGGAAACCAGATTCACTTATGTTACTAACTTATCAGCTGCAGTTATTCACTTAAGAACTGTGGCAAGAAAGGTGGTATAATGGGCTTAGTGACCAAAGTTACAATGGCATTGAAAAAAGTGACTGATGACCATTTTTCACACTTAGCGATCATTTTCACACTTAGCGACCGTTGCAGCATTCTCATGGTCACGTGATCAAAATCTTGATGTTTGCCAATAGTTACAATTTATATTTGTAAATTTTAGTTATGTTGAAATAAAAAAAATATTACAATACTATTTTTGCGTTGTATGAAAATTTTTGTTGCTCCATATAAAATTTTTAATCAAGCCCCCCCCTCCCCAGTCAAAGGTGTCCCTCTTTACCAATCTGAAAATCTGGTCACCTTACGGTAGAAGGAAATTCTAACTCCTTGCTACGATCATGTGACATTAAACTTTGCAACATAAACATAAGATTAGTAATAAAATGAGAAAGCAACAGAAAATATATAGTATATTTAAGTTGAAATAACCAGAGAATTCTCATCCATCTATTCTTTATAATTTCATCATATTTTAATGAACATGACTGAGATTAGAGAATTCTGATTTTTTCCCTCACACCCACATGTGTAAATAAACATGCATATTTGCATGTCAATCCAGAAACAAATTAAAATCCCAAATTATGTAAATAAATTAGAAAAAGAAAATAGGCAATTAATACTTTTATGTTGAGACTATTCCATTCTTAATGCATACATAATTAAGAAGAATACAGAAGATTAATTAACAACAATTAAGCTATTTATTTAAAATGACATTTGTGCTGATGGGAGTTATTTATCAGGGGGTAAAACTCACATTAATATAACTAATAAAGGGTGTCCAGATTTGACTAAATAATTTCTTCATTATGGGATTTTAAAATAACTTTGTACTTATTGCTGGGGGCTTTTTTCTTTTTTGCTAATGATATTTCACAGAGTATAAATCCTGACCCAATGACAATCATGGTTTTGTTTTACAATAGTAAGATTGGCTGCTAACAACAGAAATTGAATCAAGTTGTTGTTGTTGTTGTTGTTGTTATCATATTTTTTTTTTGCAGGAGATATAGAAAAAATTCTATTGCTGGATTCATTTAAAAGTCCAAATAATTTTCACAAATGCAGTTAATGGAATGTAACCTCAATAGAGTTTAATGTCACCAAACATTATCTATAATTTCATTTCTTCATGATTAGTTAAAATAGATTAAAAAAATAATTCAGTGGTATAAAGAGTTGGAGAAGTGAAACGTCTTCAAGGAAAAACAATTGCCTTGAAAAAGCACTTTTGGATAAGTGACACTGCAATGTCCTACCCACTTTAACTTATTTCCTACATGTAAAAAAGAGATGGAATTTCAATTATGTCATACCTATTACCTTGACTTTTTCTATATGTCATATGGATACCCCTTATGCTCTTGAAAACTGTGTTACGAAAAATGGGAACATATTTGGGACTCTAAACTGAATTTGTGGACTGATAATGTGCCATCAAGTTGGCATCTATTCTCAGCAACTGCATAGATAGATTTTCTCCATGATAATTTGTATCTAACCTGGTTCTTCTCCTCTATTAATAGCAGAACCATCACAGCTGTAACAGTATATTCATCTTGCTACTGGTTGTCCTCTGGTTGTCCTCTTTCCTTCCCTTCCACCTTTATCAGAATTGGAGACTTTTCCAGAGAGTCAGGGCTTTGCATAATCTGTTCAGAATAGAATAATTTAACCTTGGTAACTTCTCAAGTGAGAATTCAGGTGATTCTTTTCTTGATGATTCATTTGTTTGTTTCCTTGGTTGTCCGTGGTGTTCTCAAGAGGTTTCTTCAATACTGAAATTTTAAAAATGTCAATGTTTCTACTTCTTCAAGATCCAACTTTGACTTCCATAGAGTGTCACAGGGAATCCTATGGTTTTTTGTTGTTGAAAAGAACCAAAAAAAAAAAAACCCACAGACCAATAAACAGTGAAAAAAAGAAAGAAGAAAAAGTGGAGAAAGAGAATCAAAAAGAAGCTTCTGATTTCTTCTGCAGCAAACATAAATTAAATTCAAATATTATCTAGTTGTAATAATCAAAACTACAAATCATAAGCGCAAAAAGTCTATAAAAGGTCTCCAGTCAGTAACAAATATAGCTATGTTTTTTTTCTAATCACAAAGATTAATTTAGCCATCTCTGCAATTTACCTCATCTTCACCAGCCATTCCTTTATTGTGGGTAGTGTCAAAGCTTTCTCCTTTTGAGCATGTAATATTCTCACTGCAGGTATTATATATAAGACAGAGACAAATAACTTTATCAAGATAGTGATCTAATAATAGAGAATAAACCCATCACCACTGAATATATATTGCAGATGGACTGCAAGCCAATCCCAATCTAGTTTTAAATAAATCAAATGGTATATTTTCTTCACACGTCACATAGATCATCTTAAGTTAAGACCATTTTAAAAAGTGGCGCATCAGCTTCATTTAATAGTAAACATTTTACATACCAGTATATATATTTATATCAGCTACAAGAAATTATTTTGAAAGGCTCAACTAGCGAAGTAAAACATCCACTGCTGATCTTTGAATGGATGCCTATTTCAAACAGCAGATAAATAAAACTTTGTCAGCTGATGCTAAAGAAGCCAAATGGAGTCTCTTCTACTTTCCTATTCAGTATTTTGTTCCGAGCACTTTCTTGTTTCAAAGCCTTGCAGCTATAAAGACTAGAAGGACAATCACAGCACAGCAGACTCTGTGGTCCCAGTTAGATGACTCCCCTGAATATATTCTCTTGATCAGTCAGCTGAAACTGAGATGAGATTGCATCCATTTTCACTGCCTCCAGCAAAACCTTGGAAGATGGAGGATATATGTGGTACTAAGTCACAGAGGAATATTGCTTTAGATATGAAGGAAGAAAGTTCAGAAGACAAAGCTACAATTAGAACAAAGAAATTAAAAGCAAGAAAAAAGTGTGCAAGGGTGTGTAGAAACCAGTGGTTGGTTATGACCGGTACGCCCCAGTACAGGCGTACCGGTGCCTGCCAGGAGCACCAGGTACCGTTCGGTGCTCCAGAGGGCCCACTCGCCCGCCCACGCTCCTTACTGGTATTTGAAGTTTTTGGGGCTTCTACGCACACTTATGGAGCATATGGCACCTGCACGATGCCAAACACCTGGAGCATCATGGGTGGTAAGTACGCATGCGCTCGCCACGTGTGTTCATGTGGTGGAAGCCCGGCCCTGTTGCACCGTACCAGTTGCAATGGGATCCGGAACCCACCACTGGCAGGATGCATGCATGCATTCCTACAGCGTAGGATAAAATAAATCACCACATTGGAGAAACTAGAGGTGATTTTGTTCATCTCTTCCAAAATATATGATATATATTTATTCCAAAATGAAGTAGAAGAAGTCTGAAAATCAAGGCTTCTGGACTTTTTTCAACCTCTTAATATTAGCTTTCCTCTGGTCATGTGAACAGGAGAAAGAAGGGAGGGCTTACAATGAAGGAGGCCACAACATTTCAAACATTTGGCCAAAAGTATCTAACACAGGGGTGCACAGGGAGGATGTTTTTTTTATTCCTCCCCCGGCCACAATTTTCAAACTTTATATTCCTTTTGTTACTTTCGCTCTAACCCAAATTTGATACCAATCCACTTTTGTAGAGGTTTTTTTTTTTATTCACAGTCCCAAGTCTTTTTTATAATGTTTTTCCAACATTCTATTGAGCGGGGAAAAAGAAAAAAAAAAAAAAACTAAGGTGACCTTAATTAACCTTTACATGTCAATACAGGTAGTCCTCGACCTATGATCCCAATTGAGTCCAAAATTTCTGTTGCTAAGTGAAACATTAGCTAAGTAAATTTTGTCATCCTTTTTTGCCACGATTGTTAAGTGAATCACTCCCATTGTTAAGTTAGTAACATGGTTGTAAAGTGAATTCCCCTTGACCTTTCTTGTCAGAAGATCACAAAAGGTGATCACAGGACCCCAGGTCACCGCAACTGTCATAAATATGAGTCAGTTGCCAAGTGTCTGAATTTTGTTGGCATGATCATGGGGATGCTGCAATGGTCATAAGTGTGAAAAATGGTCTTAAGTGTTTTAGTGCCACTCGGTAACTTTGAATGGTCACTAAATGAACTGTTTTAAATCAAGGACTATCTGTAACAACTTTGTGTGCCCCCACTGTCTGAATACTTTTGTTTTACTTCCTGGATACAATAGAGTCAATATTAAAGTCTCCTTAACCAGGCCTTTAGGTTTCTCTGTTTTGCCCAAGCAGAATTTTATAGCAATAGCAATAGCAGTTAGACTTATATACCGCTTCATAGGGCTTTCAGCCCTCTCTAAGCAGTTTACAGAGTCAGCATATTGCCCCCACAGTCTGGGGCCTCATTTCACCCACCTCGGAAGGATGGAAGGCTGAGTCAACCTTGAGCCGGTGAGATTAGAACCGCTGAACTGCAGATAACAGTCAGCTGAAGTGGCCTGCAGTACTGCACCCTTACCACTGTGCCACCTTGGCTCTTTTATGGTGAGGATTTTGCTGATCTGAAAGAAATACTGAAGGAGCAAACTTAAGAAATAAGTATTTTTCACTGAAAAATATAATAATGGGTGGGTTGGGGAGGTCTGATATATATCATAAGAACTGCTGGATATGTTGATCCTGTTCCCTCACTAATCCCTAAAGTGGCAGTCAATCAGCATTGTTTTGTTCAGATTTCAAGGATGGTCTCTGGAGAAAAACAGATGATACAGAAAAAAATATATGTGAATCTCTTTCTAGTTTGATCCCAGGAGGAAAGAGAAAAATGAATAAAAATATACTTGCTTGCAGCATCTGTTTCACAGAGGATTCTGCCAAAGCTTGCTCAGCTGTTGATGGAAAATCAATGAATCAATCGTGAATATTTAGTAGATGGCAGTGTGAATCTGCTGAAGTGTAAGATCTATTTTTGTAATGTTCTGACATTCTTTCTTGTTTTACTGTCAATTATGTTTGCTGAAAGTTTTCTTCAGCACCTTTTAATTAATCGTCATTGGGCAATTAAAACAATGATAATTATTCTTGAAATCAGAAAGGTAACAAAAATAAACAACAAAGGTTAACAATATTATTCCACAGATGAAACCAAAATCTTATTATTTAAATGTAAATTTAAATATTAAACACAGCCATGAAATATTTGTATATGTGCATATGTCTCTTTGTGTGTGCATAAAATCCTTTCTATATTGGGCAGTTTTTAGCTATGGTTGTTCAATCTATACACCTAGATTCATACACTTGGAATTTTTTTAATGTAAACAAATGTGGTAGCAAGAACAATTCCAAATCCTTACCATTCATCATAGTGTTGGTTTCTATTGGGTTTCCTTCCTTCCTTCCTTCCTTCCTTCCTTCCTTCCTTCCTTCCTTCCTTCCTTTCTTCCTTCCTCCCTCCCTCCCTCCCTCCTTTCCTCCCTCCCTCCTTCCTTACTTCTTCTCCTATTTAAAAAAGACAAAAAGGCAATGTACCACATTGCTCATGGTTTGCAATCATCTCTAGAAATTCAGAGGTGAACAGGAAACCTTCACTCATTTATTTAGATAGTCAATATATATAGCTACCCACTCATTATTTAGGTGTTATGAGAAAATAAGTTTTATTTACTAATGATGAAATAAATTAAACCAGAAATGGCAGCAGAAAGAAATCCACAGTATGTATTGTCCATTTTAACTTTAAATCAGTTTTATTTCAAAGTTTTCTGTAAATTGTACAAGAGTTTAGAGCCATGTTGGGAAATCACAAGAGCTTCAAATCCATGGGTTTTCCTGTCATATCTGTAGCCATATTTTTTTTCATTTTCTAAAATATTGGGCTTTCCAGTATTGGTAAGAAGCAATATTTGGGCCTTTAGGGACATGGAGTAGAAGGAAGTAGTGGGTTCCAGTGATGGATTCCTACTTTGAGACTATTGCTTTATTTATTTATTTATTTATTTATTTATTTATTTATTTATTTTTTTATTTTTTATTTTTTTATTTTTTATTTTTTTATTTTTTTATTTTTTTATTTTTTTATTTTTTTATTTTTTTATTTTTTTATTTTTTTATTTTTTTATTTTTTTATTTTTTTATTTTTTTATTTTTTTATTTTTTTATTTTTTTATTTTTTTATTTTTTTATTTTTTTATTTTTTTATTTTTTTATTTTTTTATTTTTTTATTTTTTTATTTTTTTATTATTATTGTTATTATTATACAATTGTATCACAGCGGCCAGTTGTTTCGCCGGATTTGGCATTGGTTACTAGTCGGGCCCCACCCAGGGGCCTAGGACGTCGTAACGTATTTTCGTAATATGCGTGCAGATCCAAGCAGTGCGGCTTTTTGCATTTGACTGATGGTGATTTTGTCAATATTTAACTGTTTTAAATGTAATTCCAGTGCTTTTGGAATAGCACCCAGTGTGCCAATTACCACTGGAATTACCACTGCTGGTTTGTGCCATAGTCGTTGAATTTCGATTTTTAAGTCCTGGTATCTTGCGATTTTTTCATGTTCCTTCTCGGCGACCCTGCTATCACCTGGTATTGCGATGTCTATGATTGGGACCTTATTTTTCTCAACCAGTGTGATGTCTGGTGTATTATGCGCCAGTATTTTGTCTCTTTGTATACGGAAATCCCACAAGATCTTGACCATCTGATTTTCTGTGACTTTTTCCGGCTGATGTTCCCACCAGTTTGTTGCTGTTTTAATATTATAATTTTTGCACAAATTCCAATGGATCATTTGTGCTACTGAATTGTGCCGCAATTTATAATCAGTCTGCGCAATTTTTTTACAGCAGCTGAGTATGTGATCAACAGTTTCGTCAGCTTCTTTGCAAAGTCTGCATTTGGCATCATCAGAGGATTTTTCGATTTTGGCCTTAATGGCATTTGTGCGGATAGCTTGTTCTTGCGCAGCCAGGATTAGTGACTCTGTTTCTTTCTTTAATGTACCTGTTTTTAACCATAACCAAGTTTGTTCCCTGTCCACTTTATCTTTTATTTTTTCCAGAAATTGACCATGCAGTGCTTTGTTCTGCCAACTCTCCATTCTTGATTTTATCACATCTTTTCTGTATTCTTGTTTCGTCTGTTGGGCCTTCAGTAGATTTTTGTTTTTTACTTCGATTAATAGATGTTCTTGACTTTCTTTTAAATAATCAGCCAGTGCATGTTTTTCTTCTTCAACTGTTTGCTTCACTTGTAATAATCCTCTGCCACCTGATTTTCGGGGCAGATATAGTCTATCAGTATCACCACGTGGATGTAAACTGTAGTGCATTGTCATTAGTTTTCTGGTTTTTCGGTCCAAAATGTCCAAATCAACTTGTGTCCAGTTAACTATACCAGCTGTGTATCTTATGACTGGTATTGCCCAGGTATTTATGGCCTTGATTGTATTTCCACCATTCAATTTAGATTTCAAAATTTTCCTAACTCTGTTGGTGTACTCTCGTCTGACAATAGTTTTTACTTCTCCATGCTTGATGTTATCCAACTGCAGAATGCCTAAGTATTTGTAGGCTTCATTTTCTTTGCATTTAATTAGTTGGCCATTGGGCATTTCAATTCCCTCAGATGCAGTGATTTTGCCCCTTTTTATGGATACAGTGGCACATTTTTCCATGCCAAACTGCATTGAAATATCGGTGCTGAATACTCGGACTGTATTTGTCAATGATTGGATTTCTATTTCTGACTTTCCATAGAGTTTCAAATCATCCATATATAGTAAATGCGAAATTTTTTCAGCTTTTTTGGCTGTTTGGTAGCCTAATTTCATTTTTTTTAAGATTACTGATAGTGGGATCATTGCGATGATGAAGAGAAGAGGTGAAAGTGAATCACCCTGGAAAATTCCTCGCTTGATGTTAACCATTCCGTAGCTCTCATTCCCTACTGCCAACTCAGTTCTCCATTGTTTCATTGCCTTTTCAGTAAAGGATGTAATATTTTTGCTAATGCCAGTTGTTTCTAAGCATTTTATGATCCAACTATGTGGCAGTGAGTCAAATGCCTTTTTGTAATCAATCCAGACCATATTCAAGTTCGTTTTTCTGTTCTTACGATTTTCTAATATCATTTTATCAATTAAGAGCTGATCTTTTGTGCCCCTGCTCCTTCTTTTGTTGCCTTTTTGCTCTATTGGCAAGATGTTGTTTGTTTCCAAATAATCCATCATGTTATCTGCAATAATGCCTGTGAGTAATTTGAAGGTTGTTGGCAAGCATGTCTGGTCATGGTCTGTGGTTTTCAGGTGTTGTTCCTTTAGTTGCATCTTTCTGAATCAAGTATGTTTTTCCAGTTGTCAACCATTCATCAATTTAGCCCTTTTGTAAAATTTCATTCAGTTGCCTGGCCAATATTGCATGTAAACTGGTCAGATATTTGAGCCAGAAACCATGTAATTGGTCCTTTCCAGGTGATGTCCAATTCTTTACCTTTTTAACTCGATTTTTGACCATTTCAGTTGTTATTTCTAATACTTGCATTTGTTTGTTGCCAATGCTTTTCTCAAAGTCATGTATCCACTTTGCTTCCTTATTGTAGTCCTTTGCATTTTCCCACAATTCTTTCCAGAATTCAACTGTGGCCTGTTTTTCTGGTTTGTCACTTTTGGTGTCACCATTCACATTAAGACTTTGATAAAAACGCCGTTGGTTTGATCGAAATTGCTGATTTTGTTTATATTGGATGATTCGTGCCTCATATCTTTCAATTTTTCTAGCTTTTGCTGTTATCTGCTGTTTTACAATCTCTACAGCTTCATTGATGTTTCTTGTATCCAATCTATATCTTCTGATTAGCCGATCTATGGTTTTGTTCTTTTTAAGCCATTGCTCATGCATGTTCTTTAAGTTACTAGCATCTGCCCTTAATTTTTTGACTTTTTGTTCTAATCGGATTTTCCACTTTGGCTTTGATGCTTTTTCTGTTGTGTGACTAGGTACTTTGATTTTAATGCCTAGTTCATTAGTGACTATTACAGCTGCGCTGTACATTAACTGGTTCGTTTCCAAGATGGATCCCGATTCAATTGTTGAAAAATTATTATTATTATTATTATTATACAATTGTATCACAGCGGCCAGTTGTTTCGCCGGATTTGGCATTGGTTACTGGTCGGGCCCCACCCAGGGGCCTAGGACGTCGTAACGTATTTTCGTAATATGCGTGCAGATCCAAGGAGTGCGGCTTTTTGTATTTGACTGATGGTGATTTTGTCAATTTTTAACTGTTTTAAATGTAATTCCAGTGCTTTTGGAATAGCACCCAATGTGCCAATTACCACTGGAATTACCACTGCTGGTTTGTGCCAAAGTCGTTGAATTTCAATTTTTAAGTCCTGGTATTTTGCGATTTTTTCATGTTCCTTCTCGGCGACCCTGCTATCCCCTGGTATTGCGATGTCTATGATTGTGACCTTATTTTTCTCAACCAGTGTGATGTCTGGTGTATTATGCGCCAGTATTTTGTCTCTTTGTATACGGAAATCCCACAAGATCTTGACCATCTGATTTTCGGTGACTTTTTCAGGCTGATGTTCCCACCAGTTTGTTGCTGTTTTAATATTATAATTTTTGCACAGATTCCAGTGGATCATTTGTGCTACTGAATTGTGCCGCAATTTATAATCAGTCTGCGCAATTTTTTTACAGCAGCTGAGGATGTGATCAACAGTTTCATCAGCTTCTTTGCAAAGTCTGCATTTGGCATCATCAGAGGATTTTTCGATTTTGGCCTTAATGGCATTTGTGCGGATAGCTTGTTCTTGCGCAGACAGGATTAGTGACTCTGTTTCTTTCTTTAATGTACCTGTTGTTAACCATAACCAAGTTTGTTCACTGTCCACTTTATCTTTTATTTTTTCCAGAAATTGGCCATGCAGTGCTTTGTTCTGCCAACTCTCCATTCTTGATTTTATCACTTCTTTTCTGTATTCTTGTTTCGTCTGTTGGGCCTTCAGGAGATTTTTGTTCTTTACTTCGATTAATAGATGTTCTTGACTTTCTTTTAAATAATCAGCCAGTGCATGTTTTTCTTCTTCAACTGTTTGCTTCACTTGTAATAATCCTCTGCCACCTGATTTTCGGGGCAGATACAGTCTATCAGTATCACCACGTGGATGTAAACTGTAGTGCATTGTCATTAGTTTCCTGGTTTTTCGGTCCAAAAGGTCCAAATCAGCTTGTGTCCAGTTAACTATACCAGCTGTGTATCTTATAACTGGTATTGCCCAGGTATTTATGGCCTTGATTGTATTTCTGCCATTCAATTTAGATTTCAAAATTTTCCTAACTCTGTTGGTGTACTCTCGCCTGACAGTAGTTTTTACTTCTCCATGTTTGATGTTATCCAACTGCAGAATGCCTAAGTATTTGTAGGCTTCATTTTCTTTGCATTTAATTAATTGGCCATTGGGCATTTCAATTCCCTCACATGCAGTCATTTTGCCCCTTTTTATGGATACAGTGGCGCATTTTTCCATGCCAAACTGCATTGAAATATCGGTGCTGAATACTCGGACTGTGTTTGTCAATGATTGGATTTCTATTTCTGACTTTCCATAGAGTTTCAAATCATCCATATATAGTAAATGCGAAATTTTTTCAGCTTCTTTGGCTGTTTGGTAGCCTAATTTCATTTTTTTTAAAATTAGTGATAGTGGGATCATTGCGATGATGAAGAGAAGAGGTGAAAGTGAATCACCCTGGAAAATTCCTCGCTTGATATTAACCATTCCGTAGATCTCATTCCCTACTGCCAACTCAGTTCTCCATTGTTTCATCGCCTTTTCAGTAAAGGATGTAATATTTTTGCTAATGCCAGTTGTTTCTAAGCATTTTATGATCCAACTATGTGGCAGTGAGTCAAATGCCTTTTTGTAATCAATCCAGACCATATTCAAGTTCGTTTTTCTGTTCTTACAATTTTCTAATATCATTTTATCAATTAGAAGCTGATCTTTTGTGCCCCTGCTCCTTCTTTTGTTGCCTTTTTGCAAGATGTTGTTTGTTTCCAAATAATCCATCATGTTATCTGCAATAATGCCTGTGAGTAATTTGAAGGTTGTTGGCAAGCATGTTATTGGTCTGTAGTTTTCAGGTGTTGTTCCTTTAGTTGGATCTTTCTGAATCAAGTATGTTTTTCCAGTTGTCAACCATTCATCAATTTGGCCCTTTTGTAAAATTTCATTAAGTTGCTTGGCCAATATTGCATGTAAACTGGTCAGATATTTGAGCCAGAAACCATGTAATTGGTCCTTTCCAGGTGATGTCCAATTCTTTACCTTTTTAACTCGATTTTTGACCATCTCAGTTGTTATTTCTAATACTTGCATTTGTTTGTTGCCAATGCTTTTCTCAAAGTCATGTATCCACTTTGCTTCCTTGTTGTAGTCCTTTGCATTTTCCCACAATTCTTTCCAGAATTCAACTGTGGCCTGTTTTTCTGGTTTTTCACTTTTGGTGTCACCATTCACATTAAGACTTTGATAAAAACGCCGTTGGTCTGATCGAAATTGCTGATTTTGTTTATATTGGATGATTCGTGCCTCATATCTTTCAATTTTTCTAGCTGTTGCTGTTATCTGCTGTTTTACAATCTCTACAGCTTCATTGATGTTTCTTGTATCCAATCTATATCTCCTGATTAGCCGATCTATGATTTTGTTGTTTTTAAGCCGTTGCTCATGCATGTTCTTTAAGTTACTAGCATCTGTCCTTAATTTTTTGATTTTTTGTTCTAAATGGATTTTCCACTTTGGCTTTGATGCTTTTTCTATTATTATTATTATTATATTATTATTATTATTATTATTATTATTATTATTATTATTATTATTATTATTATTAAATATTTACAAGTGGTTGTTGGATTTCTTTTAGAGGAGATTTGTTTTACAGGAAGATGGCTTCAAGGATAGCTTGATCACTCCTGTCCAAGCAGGACATCCTGCTTCAAGAAGAGACTGGACTGTCTGAAATAGTATAGGATGTCCTGCTTGGACAGGAGTTTGGACTAGATGACCTACAAGGTCCCTCCCAACTCTGTTAATTTGTGTTAATTTGACACCTTTCAGCTATCTTCACTTGGCTCTAGGTTTCTTGCAATTTTCTTACAAGATTTCAGAAGTGGTTTGCTCTTGCATGCTTCGTAGGGCTGAGAGTGAGTGACTGGCCTATGGTCACCTAGCTGATTTTGTGTCTAAAGCAGGACTGGGATTCACAATTTTGTTGTTTTTCACCTAGTGCCTTTAACCAATACACCAATCTATCTCTTAATAAAATACATTAAAAAGTAATTAAAAGAAATAAAAGAATAATAAAATCCACAATACATTGTTTATCTCCTTGTCAACCCAGAGATATTTATGTAGACCATTTGAATACTTCCATAGATGTAACCAAGCCATAAGGAGATATGATTCATTCTCAAATCCCTGGTAAGCAGCTAGCATTATAATACAATTTACTGTTTGGAGCTGATAATCCTCCTGACTCCTGCAGAATCTCCCATTTTTATTGGATCACATATAGTTAATTATTTGTTTGCATCCGTGAGTTAATGTGTTGTTTTCAATGTGAATGGAAATCATTTGAGAAAGAAAATTAAGTCTTGGTAAATCTTCATTTTGACAGGCTGCAATGCAATCTAGCAAATAATATATAATCCCCATCTGAAGATATCTGCTGTTGCACCTTTCCTACCAGATAAGTTAGAAAGATGTAAATTCCTAACTATTTAATAGTTTTTACAACTATGTTAAACCCCAAGTAATATTTTTTCCCTGTGCCAAATTCCATGGCAGCATTTTAGTTTTTTTTTCTTTATTAATCTAATAACCTCACATATGACCACATTGTTATATGGTACATTCCACTGAGAGCACTAACTAGTACAACTATAATTACAACAGTTAGTATATAATTTCAATTTATGTTCTTCAGTTGCTGATTGTAACTTCTGAATCTTTATTTTCCTGACTTATTTTAATTGTGAATGGTTATAATGCCAATACAAATAATGAAAGAGAAATGAGACAACTTTGTTTTGTCTGCTTACTGTGGTGCATTGTTGCAATAAAAACCATTTACTATTATTTTTATTTGTTTATTTTTATGTCACATTTGGAGACCACACATCTCACTCACAAATCAACTCTTTTTTTTCCAATTCAAAAGTTTTATTTCTTTTAAAACAAACATTTCATCATTCCTCAATCAGTAAAACATCGAAGTACAATTTTTGTATGTCAAGATAGTTCTAGTTTCTAGCCTAATGTATACCCCTCCCTCCCTCCCTCCACCCCCCCAGCCCCCCTCCTACTTCCCCCCCCCGACTTCCCAGAACCCGTACGCGGTATGGATTTTTAACAAACACAGTCTAAAATCTATTGAGAAAAAAGAAATAAAGAAATTAATGACATTCTACATTGACTTTAGCTTCTTCTTGCTGAACTAACTTTAAACAATTTAAATCATTTCTGATCTTAAGCATAGGCTAACTGGAATTTCTTGGTCCCATATTTATTTTGTATATAGTCAATCCATTTTTTCCAGTCTCGTTTATATCTCTCATTTGAATGATCTTTAAGATATGCCAATATTTTAGCCATCTCGGCTAAATTTGTGACTTTCAATGTCCATTCTTGAGTTGTAGGCAAGTCTTCCTTCTTCCAGTATTGCCCCACCAACAGTCTTGCTGCCGTTATTAGGTGCAGAATCAAGTTAGTCTCTACCACTGTAAAGTCAGTACATATACCTAGTAAGAATAACTAAGGAGTAAACTTTATCCTTCTTTTAAAGATATTTTGCATAATCCACCATATTTTTATCCAGAATGCCTTAACCTTTTGGCAGGTCCACCATACATGATAATATGTAGCATCGAGAGAACCACACCTCCAACATTTAGGCTGTACATTCGGATACATAGAAGCCAGCTTTTTAGGTTCTAAAGGCCATCTATAGAACATCTTATAAAAATTTTCTCTCAGATTTTGAGCTTGTGTGAATTTCACATTTGTTACCCATATTCTTTCCCATGTATCCAACATTATTGGTTCTTCAATATTTTGAGCCCACTTTATCATACAATCTTTAACTAATTCTGTTTCCGAATCCATCTGTATTAGTACATTATATATCCTCTTTATATGCATTAAGCCTTGATCTCTTATTTGTTTAAACAAATTATCTTCAGCTTGGATAAAACCAATTTTTTGATCTATTTTCCACCTGGCCTGTAATTGCCCATACTGGAACCATGTTTGAACTACCTTCTCCTCTTTTAATACCTACAAAGATTTTAGTTGTAGTACCCCCCTTTCCAAAATGAGAAGCTGTCTATAGGTAGTTTTATCCTGTTTTTGTGGCTATGTTCATATTTTCAATTGTATGTCTAGGAATTGCCCACATGGGTATTTTGTCATTTAATTTATATTGGTATTTTTTCCAGACCCGCAGTAAAGCATTTCTTAAAATATGACTTTTAAACTTCCTATCCAGTTTTTTGTTGAACAACAAGTAAGCATGCCAACCATATACCAGATCGTATCCCTCGATATTCAGTATTCTATCATTAGTTAAATGAGTCCAATCACTAATTACAGATAGCGCCACTGCATCGTAATATAGTTTTAGGTTGGGTAGTTTCAAGCCTCCTCTCTCCCGTGCATCTTGCATTATTTTCATCTTTACCCTCGGCTTCTTTCCTGCCCATACAAATTTGTTGATACCCTTCTGCCATTCTAAAAAATTCACATCTTTTTTAAGTATAGGTAACATTTGAAAGAGAAATAAAAATTTTGGTAAAATGTTCATTTTCACTGCTGCTATCCTGCCCAGCAAAGATAAGTGCAATTTCTCCCATTTTTTCATTTCTATCTGTATACTATGCCAAAGTGGTTCCTAATTATGCTTATATAATTTCCCGTTTGAGGTTAAAATATTGACTCCAAGATATTTGACTTTTTTGACCACTTCACATCCTAGCGTCCCTTCTAGTTCTTCCTTTTGTTTAGTATTCATATTTATAGCTAATATTTTGGTTTTTCCTAAATTTATTTTAAAACCAGATACTTGACCATATTGATTAATCGTATTCATTAAAACCCTACTGGATTCCTGCGGTTGTTCCAATATTATGACCAAATCATCCGCAAAAGCGCGCACTCTGTATTCTTGCTGCCTAATCTTGATCCCTTTTAGACCATCCAAGCCACGTATTTTATTCAACAATACTTCCAAAGTTATAATAAACAATAGCGGGGACAAAGGACAACCCTGTCTTGTACCTTTTCCAATTTGAAAGGAGTCTGTTAAGCTTCCATTGACTATAATTTGTGCTGTTTGCTGTTGATATATTGCTTTAATTGACTGTAAAAAATTATCTCCTATCTGCATTTTTTGCAGTATCTTCAACAGAAATTGCCAATTAACTCGATCAAAGGCCTTCTCAGCATCCAGGAATATGAACGCAGCAGGGATCTGGTTGTTCTTTCCCAAATATTCTAATGCATTAATAATTAATCTGACATTACTTTTCATTTGTCTCCCCTGTATAAAACCTGTTTGGTCAGTGTGTATCAATTGTTGAATAACCAGCATTAACTCACAAATCAACTCTTGACTTATCTTACCGATTATCTTGGCTTTTTATTTTTTATAATTATTTGCACTCAAGCAAAAAAAAAAAAAATAGAACCACAGTTCATTTTTTTTCCAAATCTGAAGCATGAAACACCATTTCAGATTGTCAAATGTTTTTTTTTTCTGTATCAAGGGAAATCATGGGTGGGGCGGGGTGTTTTCTAATTTATTTATCCTGACAATAACATACAGAATATGTCTGATATTTTCAGAGCCGCGGTGGCGCAGTGGTTAGGGTGCAGTACTGCAGGCCACTTCAGCTGACTGTTATCTACAGTTCAGTGGTTCTAATCTCACCGGCTCAAGGTTGACTCAGCCTTCCATCTTTCCAAGGTGGGTGAAATGATGACCCAGGCTGTGGGGGCGACATGCTGACTCTGTAAACCGCTTAGAGAGGGCTGAAAGCCCTATGAAGCGGTATATAAGTCTAACTGCTATTGCTATTGCTATTTCTCTCACGTCTCTCTGTGAAACAAATCCTGTCTAATCAGGCTATATCAGTTCAGTTAAAAAAACATGTATTTTCTTTCAGAGCATTATGTTAAAAATCTTATAATCTACATTCAGGTCTATATCACTCTGAGAGAGTCAAATGTTTCCTTTCTTATACATCAAAGAGATAAAGATTTATTTTTATGATGAAGGAAGTTCTTCGTGTCCCCTGAAATTCATTTGTGATTCCAGTTAAAAGTATTGAATGTATAAAAATACCAGTAGTTTGGTGTAGTGGTTAAGGCATCAGGCTGGAAACTGGGAGACTCAGAGTTCTAATCCTGCCTTGGACACGAAGGCAGCTGGGTGACTTTGGGCCAGAAGAATCCAATGGCAAACCATTTCTGAAAAGCCTTGCGAAGAAAAGTCTCTGAGAATCAGACATGATTGAACTGAAAGTGTGGGGGACCACATTCTTATCATACATTATTGTACAGAAATGCTGTCAAATCCTGGAGTATTATTTAGTTTCAGTTTTTTAATTGCATCTCTTCTCTTGTCTTCAGGTAAGAACTTATTTATTTATTTTTATTTATTTATTTCATCAAGCATGAATTAGATAACAGATATAAGTATAGACCTGATTATGAATACATGGAATGAATATGAATACAAGAGAATATTAGGACAGGGATGGTAGGCACGCTGGTGTGCTTATGCACGTCCCTTAAAGACCTTTTAGCAATGTGGTGAGGTTGACAGTAGACAGTCTAAGGTTAAAGTTTTGGGGGCTAGGGGAGGAAACCACAGTATCTGGTAGTGCTGTTGAACACTCTGTTACTGAAGTCGTATTTTCTGCAATCAAGTTTGGAGCGATTTACATTGAGGCCTGACAGTGGAAGGCCTAATTGGGTGGAACCAGGGTGAGCGAGAACGGATGGAGCGGAAGCATGGGGGTGCTGAGCATAAGCACCCAGGTAGGGAAGGCCTGACTCAGGGAAGGCCATCAATGGATCATCTGGAGGTAACTGCGGCGGGCCTGGGGCTAGCTGCAAGGTGACGGCGGCTGGCCTCAGCGTGGTGGAAGGAGTGGAGGCCTCTGGAGGGTGATGGCACCTCAGTTGATCCAGGTGGCGCCACCACTCGCTGCCATCGGGTAGGTGGACCCTGTAGGAACAGGGGCCGGTTATTTCAGTGACGGTGGCAGGCACCCACCGAGGGTCCCCTGTGTAATTCCTGGCCCACACCAAATCCCAAAAGACTGGGAGAGGGTCCCCGGGTTGCCAGGCTGAGTCCCTGAATAGAGGGGGTGCAGTCTATCCAGGGTGGTCCGCAGGCGCCGGCCCATCAACAGTTCCGCAGGGCTTTGCCACGTGAGGGGGCAAGGAGTGGAGTGCTGAGCCATCAGGTAAGCATCCACCCTTGCCGGCCAGTTGCCACAGTCCAGGCGGCCCAAAGCCTCCTTGGCCCAGTGGACCGCCCTCTCTGCCCAGCCATTGCTGGCTGGGTGGTAAGGGGTGACCGGCGTGTGGCGGATCCCTTGGGCAACCAGGAAGGCCTGGAAAACTGTGGATGAGAATTGCGGGCCGTTGTTGGACACCACGATGTCCGGCAACCCATGTGTGGCGAATAGGCGCTGCAACGCCCGCACTGTACTCTCCGCGGTGGTGGAGCGCATAAGCACCAACTCCACTCAGTGAGAGTAGGCGTCCACAGTGACCAGGAAAACCTGGCCGTGGAAGGGACCCGTGAAATCGAGATGAAGGTGAGACCAGGGCCCGCGAGGCATCTCCCACTCCCTAGAGGAGGCAGAGGGGGGTGCAGGGGCACACACCGTCCCACCCAGGCCTCGATCTCGTCATCCAGGCAGGGCCACCAAACGTAACTCCGGGCCAGCACCTTCATGCGCGCGACCCCGGAGTGGTCTGCGTGGAGACAGTCAAGGACCTGGGAGCCGAGGGAGGGAGGGATGACCACCCGGTTGCCCCATAACAGGCAACCACAGTGGAGTGACAGCTCCAGCTGATGAGTTTTAAAGGGGAGGAACTCTGGAGAGACGCTCCCTGTAGGCCAGCCCCTCAGGACCCATGCCATGACTTGAGAGAGGACAGGGTCAGCTTTGGAGTGGGCGGTCACATCAGTGGCTGAGAGCAGAAGGTCCAACTCAGCAATGGAGAGGACCGAAAGACAAGGGACCGGCTGGGGGTCAGAGCAGGACAGAGGGCAGCGGCTAAGGGCATTGGCATGCCCCAGCTGCTTGCCAGGATGGTATCTCAGCGTGTACGCCCAAGGAGCGGCTTGTGGTCAGTGTAGAGCATAAAGGGCCGACCATACACGTAATCGTGGAACTTTTTAATCCCGGACACCGCAGCCAGAGCCTCCTTGTTGATCTGGCTGTAGTTCCTCTTGGCGGAGGAAAGTGTCCGGGAATAAAAAGCGATGGGGGCCTCTGAGCCATTGGGAAGGACATGGCTGAGGACCGCCCCCAAGCCCATGAGGGAGGCGTCACATGCCAACGTCAGAGGCATATTGTCGCTGTACTGGACTAAGACTGCCTCAGACATCAGCAAGGCTTTGACAGCCGTGAACGCATGAGACTTGCGGCTTTCCCAGCACCAGGCCGTGGATCGGTCGAGCAACCGATGCAGCAGCTTGGCTAGTGACGCCTTGTGAGGGAGGAACGGCACGTAGAAATTTAAAAAACTGAGGAACGCTTGCAGCTCCGCCTTGGAGGTGGGCGCAGGGGCGTTCTTGATGGCCGCAACGTTCGAGGGAGTGGGGTGGATTCCCTGGGCGTCAATCATGAAGCCCAGGAATTCCACCTTAGGCACAGCGAAGGAGCACTTGCTGAGCTTTAATTTAAGACCCGCACCCCTGAAACGGTCGAGGACCTTCCGTACTACTTTGATGAGCCCTGAGCGGCTGGTAGTAGCGATCAGGACGTCATCAAAGTACAGGACAATGCCAGGGAGCCCATGGAGCAGCCTCTCCGTGAGGCTCTGAAAGATCCCCGGGGCAACGGAGATGCCGAATTGGAGGCGGCGGCAACGGAAAGCCCCACGGTGGGTGATGATGGTCTGGGAAGCCACCGCATCATCATCCACTGGGAGCTGCTAGTAGGCCTGCGCCATATCCAGTTTGGCAAAGGTGCAGCCCTGCCCCAAGGAATGGAGCAGGTGCTGCACCACAGGGAATGGATAGGGGTTTGCCTTGAGGCCAAGGTTGATGGTCGACTTATAGTTGGCGCATATCCTGATGGACCCGTCAGCCTTGACGGGGACCACAATTGGGGTCTCCCATCACGAGTGGTCGACGGGCTCCAGGACTCCCTGCATCAACAACTTATCAAGTTCGGCATCAACCTTGGGCCTCAAGGCAAAAGGCACCCTGTGGGCCTTCAGCCTGATGGGGGCAACCTGGGGGTCTAGGTTGAGGGAGATAGGGGTCCCCTTATACCTCCCCAGCTCACCATCAAAGACATTGGTGTAGTCCAACAGGACGCTCGCGATGTCAGGGGGCGTGTCCGTCGCAAAATGCACCCCAGAGAGGGAGAAGCCCAATGGGGTGAACCAGTCCAGGCCCAAGAGAGCTGGCAGCGGCTTCTCAACCACCAAGACCTGCAGATAGCATCATTTTCCCCCGTACTCCACCCGCACCCCATAGGAGCCCAGAGTAGAAATTTGAGTCCCCTGGTAGTCTCTAAGTACGGTGTCCAGAGGAGACAGCTGCGCTTTGGGGACGCCCGGGCACAGACGGGTGAAGGTGGCCCAGGACAGCAGAGACCAGGAGGACCCTGAGTCCACCTCCATGAGGCAGGGTGACCCCTCGATGCAGACAGTGACAGTAATTTTTTTCGTGCCAGCCTTGGCCTGGCTGACCGACTCTGCAGGGGTGGCAGGGAGGTCTTCCTCTAAGGTGAAGCAGTCGTTACGGCGGTTCTGCTGGGGGCGGGACTGCTGGCTTCTGGGTGGTGCAGGAGGACCGTAGGCTGGTAGAAGTGGTTCGGCGTGCAAGGGAGGTGGCAGGGTGGGCTGGCAGACTTGTGCCAGGTGCCCTTTCTTGCCGCAACGACGGCACAGCAAAGCTTTAAAAGGGCAAGAAGCTCTGGCATGATTGCCGCTGCAGCTGAGGTAGGAGGCGGCCACCGCAGCAGCTCAGACTTGAGGAGGCTGTTGCTGCCGGAGAACGGCGTGGAGGCGGTCGACCTGGTCCTCGTAGACGGAGTCCAGCAACGGGGCCAGTTCATCGATCAGGCAGGTAGATTGCGGAGAAGGCAGTGGAGGCATGTAACTGGCCATCTCAACAGTCAATTGTTTGAGAGTTCCGCAGCTCTAGCCTCATCGACCGCCTGCGGCAAGGTGATGTCTGCCTTAGATAGTAAGCACCACTTGAGGCGAATGTCCTTTATCCCGCACACAAATTGCTCCACCAAGTTGTCCTCTAGATCGAGGAATTTACACTGGATGGCGGCAACTCGGAGCGATTGGAGGAACTGGCTAATAGATTTGGATTCCTTCTGAACGCACCGGCGGAAGGCATATCTGCGTGTAATCTTTGAGGGAGTTGGGATGTAGTGATTTTTTAGCCCCTCCATGAGTTCGTCCCAGCTTAGCTCATAAACCGGTCTCGGGGCCGTGAAGGAATGGGCCGCCCCGAACATTTTGGGGCCGCAGGCACTGAGGAAGAAGCTGCACTTCTGAGCCTGCGAGTACTCCTGCCGATTGTTAGCTATAAGAAAACATTCTAATCGCTCCAGGAATGTGGCCCATGACTCACCGGCAGTCCCGAACGGAGCGAACGGAGGAATTGCGGCCATAGGTAGACGATGTTAGATCTTCTGGCAGCGTGGAGAGCCTAACAAAATGTGCTTGTCTGTCTCTGTAGGTTGTAGCTCAGAGCCTGTAGATCCCACCAGCTCATCGCCAGTGTTAAATCCCCTAGAAGGATGAGGCAGGAGGCGTCTGAGGTAAGTTAACACAACCGTTTATTAACAGAGCAGTCAAAAGCAAGAAAAGTAGTAGACAGGGTCCTCCTCCCTGCTTGACAGCTATTTAGACGGAGCTGTCAAGCAGGGAGGCCAATAGCCGCACGTTTGACAGCCCGTGCTAAGCCAGGCACGCCGGATTGGCTCCAGCACGCCTGGCTGTTGCTGAGCTGTCATTCGTAAGAGCGAGGACTAAACAATTATCAGCCTAAGAAACAAACTAAAGTTCACCATGCTGTTCCATACAAAAAAAATAGACAATAATCCACAGGTCATGGTTAAGCAATATCTTTCTTTTGGAATGGTCACTGGCCATTAAATGGTTTGCAGCAAAATATAAAAGCAGATAGAATGGGGAAGGAAAAAGAGGGAAAGCATGTTTGATGCTAAAGTCATGAAAAGTGGGAAGTGGGGGAAAAAAGGGAAAAACTACAAAATCAACATAAAATAAGACACCCTGAGATATTATACAGGATTTATTCTAGTTTACATCTAAGATTAATGGGGACAACAACCCAAAACAAACTGATTCTTCCATTTTTGAAACTATAAGTATGCAGTAATTCCCCAGACTTCCCTTCAGTCATATTGTAGATAAACTAAATATATTCCTTCATATCTTGAATACAGAATAACAGAGTTGGAAAGGACCTTGAAGGTCTTATCTAACTCTCTACTCAAGCAGGAGACCCTATACTATTTCAGACAGTTGCTGTCCAATCTCTTCTTAAAAACCTCCACTGAGGGAGCACCTACAATTTCTGGAGGCATGCTATTTCACTGATTAATTGTTCTCACTGTCAGGAATTTTTTTTCTTAGTTCTAGATTACAAGATTATTATTACAGTCTTAGACCAGCGACCAGAACAAATAAAAGCACTCAGTATATATATACACTTAAAACTTATAGTATAAAATAATAAATAACAACTAAAGTCTATAATAAAATCCAGTGTCAATTATACATGGACTGACAATACAATAGTTGCAATCCATATACTGTGTGGCCCATTGCAGGTTCAACGCTAAAAGAGAAATGACTAAGCAGTGCAAAGGGTTTGCCACAATTGTTATATAATATCGCTATGGTGGAGAAGACGTGTTTGAGATGAATCCCCAGTGCTGCTGTGCATTTTTTTTTTCATTTTATTAAGCATTTATAGACCGCCCTTTTCCCTGAGGGGACTCAGGGCGGCTTACAATAATAGGGGGGGGGGGGAGTGCAGGACAAAACACAAAAAGGAAATGTGAATAAAAATAATTAGCAGTAAAAACCCAACATTCATTCAGCATTCGGGAGGGGCGAGAGTAAAGTCTTATCCCCAGGCCTGACGGGATAGCCAGATCTTGAGGGCTGTGCAGAAGGCCTGGACGGTGGTGAGGGTGCGGATCTCCACGGGGAGATTGTTCCATAGCGTCAGAGCTGCAACTGAGAAGGCTCTCCTCCGCGTAGTCGCCAGTCGGCACTGACTGGTGGATGGAATTCGGAGGAGGCCTACTCTATGCGATCTGATGGGACGGAGGGAGGTAATCGGCAGAAGGCGGTCTCTCAAATAGCCAGATCCACTACCATGGAGCGCTTTATGGATGGTAAGTAGGACCTTGAAGTGCACCCGGAGACCAACAGGTAGCCAACGCAGCTCACGGAGGATCGGTGTTATGTGGGCGAACTGTGGTGCGCCCACAATCACTCGCGCGGCTGCATTTTGGACTAGCTGAAGTCGCCGGATGCTCTTCAAGGGCAGCCCCATGTAGAGCACATTGCAGTATTCCAGCCTAGAGATCACAAGGGCTCAAGTGACTGTTGTGAGGGCCTCCCGGTTCAGGTAGGGCCGCAACTGGCGCACCAGGCGAACCTGGGCAAATGCCCCCCTGGTCACAGCTGATAAATGATGGTCGAAACTCAGCTGTGGGTCCAGGAGGACTCCCAAGTTGCGGACCCTGTCTGAGGGGTATAAATTTTGACCCCCCAGCCTGAGTGATGGAACGTCGGCCAAATTGTTGGGAGGAAAACACAACAGCCACTCGGTCTTGTCCGGGTTGAGTACCAGTTTGTTAGCTCTCATCCAGTCTTTAACAGCCTCAAGACCCCGGTTCATCACGTCCACCGCTTCATTGAGTTGGCACGGGGCGGACAGATACAACTGTGTATCGTCCGCGTATTGATGGTATTTTATCCCGTGCCTCCGAATGATCTCGCCCAGCGGTTTCATGTATATGTTAAACAGCAGGGGGGATAAGACCGAACCCTGTGGCACCCCATAAGTTAGGGGCCTCGGGGACAATCTCTGCCCCCCCACCGACACCGACTGCGACCTGTCCGAGAGGTAGGAGGAGAACCACTGCAGAATAGTGCCGCCCACCCCCACCTCCCGCAGTCGTCGCAGAAGGAGACCATGGTCGATGGTATCGAAAGCCGCTGAGAGGTCAAGGAGAACCAGGATGGACGCATGGCCTCCATTTCTGGCTCTCCAGAGATCATCGGTCAATGCGACCAAAGCGGTTTCTGTGCTGTAACCGGGCCTGAAGCCTGACTGGAAGGGGTCAAGATAGTTAGCTTCCTCCAAGGTACGCTGAAGCTGGAAGGCCACCACCTTCTCAACAACCTTCCCCACGAAGGGGAGGTTGGAGACTGGACGGTAGTTATTAAGAACGGCTGGATCCAAGGACGGTTTCTTCAGGAGGGGTCTCACCACTGCCATCTTGAGCACGGTGGGGAAGTACCCCTCCCGAAGAGAGGTGGTAACAACCGCCTGGATCCAGCCTCATGTCACCTCACTGCTGCTGGCAACCAGCCAGGAGGGACACGGGTCCAGTATACAGGTGGAGGCACTCACAGCTCGCATAGCCTTGTCCACATCCCCGGGGGCAACATCCTGAAACTCAACCCAGAGATGGTCTACCAAGTCATTCCCTTGTGTCTCGGCTGGATCTGCGGGAGTGGAGTCCAGGTCCGACCGAAACCAAGCAATCTGGCCACCTGCGATGTAGTTATGGACTGTTTATCCTTAAGCAGCCACTGGAGATAGGTAGTGTCGGAATGGCCAGGATACCTAGTAGTTATTGGCAGACTATGTTTTTTTCCTAATCTCCATATAAAAGGTACATCTAAGGAACATGTGACCTCCACCTCTCCTGAGCCGCAGGAACAGAGTCTTTCTGTCAATTGTATCCTTTTATACTTGCCATACAGGACAGCCGATGGAAGCACAGGACACAGTATGTGTGCAAATGCTTTCTGGTGGTTTGCTGACTCCAACTGACTAAGATAGCTGGCAGGAGCAACAAGACATCTAATGGCATCTGGAGCCAGAAACAGCAGAGCTTTTCCTAAATCCGCCTGCCTCTCGATGTCCTTGACCCTTTGTTGCAAGGTTTGTCTTGCTAGATCATAGTCCATCTTGAGTATTAAAGCTGGGGAGAAGCCTAGTTTGGCAAGTTTGGACTTGACAGCCTTGATCCATGATGAAGAGAATTTGTCTTGGAGGATTAACAGAGCAAGACCTTGCAGAAAGAAGTTAAGCTTTAGCCAGAGATTTCAGGATATTTTCTTAGTTCTAGATCATCATATTTGGGTTGCAGGCGACCATTAGCAGTCAGCAAGGAATTAGAACTAAAACTATAAGTAAGTGTACATTTGTTTCCATCTAGTACTCATCAATGCTTTCATCTACTGGTTGTTCAGATATGTTGGTGAAGAGCAAACTGACCAATTACTATTTGAAGATAGGTTTGGCAATCAAAACGTGTGTGGTTGTGTGGCTGTGTATCTATGTATGCGTGTGTGAGTATGTATGTGTGTGCAGTATTAGACCTAAAATATTTTATAAGATATGAAAAGGGACATAGTTGGCAAAAGTGTCGTGGATCAGGCAATGCCATTATCCAGCAAAATATCTCATTTTTCCAGAAATGAATAATTGCGTACGATTGTGAATAGTGGATGAATTGGTATGTGCCAGCAATAGAAGTTGGTGTGTCTTTTTCAATCACTCCAGTCTTCCCCAGCCTGATGCCTGGATAGATTTAATGGCATAATGAGAATGATTTTCCCTGTAGCATTGCAACATATTATTGATTCCTTCACCTAAAACTTTTAGGTCAATAATTCTGACAGCAGCCATTCTTTATAATACTGTTCAAGCCCTTTCAGCATGTGACACTATGATTCTCCTCACTTGTCATCCTGTCTCTGAATATTTTGCATTGCTTTTCCACCTTGTTGTGTCTGTTCATAATGGATTATGAATGGGGAGCTCAGAGTACATCCTTGTGGTGATTAACTTCTCGAGTTTTCAAGTTTCAAGTTTATTAGAATTTGTATGCCGCCCACTCCCATAGGGACTCTGGGTGGCTCACAACAGATAAGAAACATTTAAAATTTAAAAATAGAAATAAAAACATAAAAAATACAGTATTAAAATTCACATCACCCATTCCATCTAAGCAGGGCTGGATATCAATCAACAGCCCCAAGCCTGCTGGAACAGCCAGGTCTTGACGGCTTTACGGAAGGCCGGGAGAGTGGTAAGGGTCCGGATCTCTGCAGGTAGATCGTTCCACAGGGCCGGCGCAGCAACAGAGAAGGTCCTCCCCTGGGGAGTTGCCAGCCAGCATTGTCCGGTTGATGGCACCTGGAGGAGGCCCACCCTGTGCGATCTTGTTGGTCGTTGGGAGGTAAGTGGCAGGAGGCGGTCTCTCATGTAGCCAAGTCCTAAACCATGAAGGGCTTTAAAAGTAATGACTAGCACCTTGAAGCACGTCCAGAGTCCAATAGGAAGCCAGTGCAGCTTGCAGAGGATAGGTGTAATATGGGTGTATCTAGATACACCCCATATCGCTCGTGCGGCTGCGTTCTGGACCAGCTGTAGTCTTCGAACACTCTTCAGGGGCAGCCCCATGTAAAGCGCGTTACAGTAATCCAGTCTTGAGGTGACGAGGGCATGAGTGACTATTTGAAGTGCCTCCCGGTCCAGGTAGGGCCACAACTGATGCATTTGCTTTCTCTTACAGGTCATAATTCCCTGTCCAATTGTAAAGGTGGAAATCCAAAAGATCAGTTCTGCATGGAATACACAGCATCTGCTTAAGTATTCTGCATCTTAGTCTACAATGAAAGCTTTGTTTGATTGATTTTTTTTTAAGTACTGCTCAACATCTGATTAGAAAATACAAGCCTTGAAGTTTTCTTTTTCACCCTATCATGTGTGGAAGATGTTGAGATTTACCATAGGGCCCAATGCTCCAGAGTGAAACCTGTTCTGAAAGTGAGCTAGTTAAGCTCATTGGAAGGGAGGAAGTGGGGGTGGTCAGCCTTCCAGAGTAGACCAGGCAAGAAATGAAACCAGATGAGTTAATTTTATTAACAATAAGTATAAGATGAGAACTAACTCTACTTTACAGTACTACTTTAAAGTCAACATTAACAGAATCTTGTAAATCTAAAAGTGTGATTCTTTCATCATTGTCAGATGCAAGAAACCAGGAGCCAGGATAGAATTTAGAAAGCACTGCAGATTTATTCCATGCAACATACAAACAAAAATCTGGTCCACTAATGGTCCAGGTAAATTGGTGCCAGATAAGAGTTAACACAGGCTTCAAAGAGGGCTGGACTTAGGTCTCTTTTGGAAGTGTAGGGAGTCCAGACTGATGGCCCTGCCTTAGGCTCAGTCCAGTCATCTCCTACAATCATCTCCTTTAAAGCCCGATACAGCCCAAGAAAGTCTCTTCTCTTGATCCACCCACTATGCAATGTGCAATGTGCTATGTTTCCTCTTATCTGATGTTCCTTAAGGAGCATCTCTTGGTCCAGTCTCCCAAGGCCATTCCAACATACCATTACATGGAGTTGAGAGATTTGGTGCAGCTGCTCTGATGAAAGTGCCATTGATACAAATGATGCCTTATGAATAACAAAAATAGGGGAGGCCGCAATCTAAAATGAACAGAATGGAAGCATACATAGGCCATTACAACTGCTGACAATAGGCAATGAATTTCCTGAGCAGCCTTACTTTATTTTCATAGTGAATCTTGTTAAAATCTGACTCCCCCCTCCTTTCTTATACAGTACACAAAAGAGCCTCATTGACTTGTGGAGGTATATTTCAGAGTCAACATTCACAGGATTCCATGTCAGTTCGGCATAATGAATAGCAGCATCACCTAGCCTCTGGAAAGAAATTGATTTTTCAAATACTAGTTCCTGACTCATTAGTCAGCAACATCATATATATCTATATATATTTATATATATATTAAGTCAAAAACACCAGCCTGGGGATGGCGAGTGAGACCTCGCTGAAACGTTGCCAAGACAATCTCAATCTTACACAGGAAAAAACCCGAATACAACAAGACCAGCATACCTACACATGTGAAAATCTACGAATATATATGAAGAGAGAGATTGGAGGGAAAATTTTGGAACTCATGAGGGAAATAAACAGTGATTAAACAAAGGCCAACCAAGGAAAGGAAGGGACCAATAAAATGAGAGAGTGGAGGAAAGAGAATTGCATTATAACTCTGAGGAAATCTCAGGAGGAGAACCCAAATGCTAGTTTCTTTGCAGCAAAGAATGTTTTATCAGAAAAAGCTGACTGTATGTTTGAAATTTGAAAGCTGACTGTATATTTGAAATATACAATCTGCTCTCGGAATGTCCAGACTGGACTTTGGCACAGAGACTGATGGGAAAGAGCAGTAAGTGGAAAATATAATTTGTTCATTAAAGCTTTAGGACCACACTTTCCTTCTAGAAAGGGCCAAACATTCCTTCTGGGCTTAGGGGCTCTGTGTTGTGGACCTCAACAATGTTTTTGGTGGCAGGGAATAAGCTCTAGTGCAGAGCTAGAAGCGTGCACTGTTTAAAGCCAGTCTGTACAACCCAAGACTCTATGAACTGTTGGAGAAATATCACACCTGAAACAGACTGGAGAGAGTTAACAGTGCCTACTTTATTGCATAACAAAGAACACTGATCATTTCCAGGAAAGAAAAGGGCATTTGGGTAGAAACAAGAGCTGAATAAATTTGTTTTATGAATACAGATTCATTTAATTTATTTTCCCATAATTAATGAAGAATAGGCAAGTGAGCTTCTGTTATAAATATGTTCATCTATATACATAAACATTGTGTTCCTTGAGACCAGATAAGAACTTGTTTTGACCAGCTAAAGACAATAGTGGTCATGCCAATTCATCAGGATGAATTCATTTGAACATATTTCTTCTAGGATATGCAGATTGTGTTCCTGTCTACATAATCTGCTTTCCCTTTTATTAACCAAACTCCCTTGAAAGGCAACATAGGACATATCTATCTGCCTCCCTCCTTCTAATCTAATTCATTGGATTGGCCAACTCGCAACATCTCTGGGCAGAAGACAAGTTAGCAATAGCAATAGCAGTTAGACTTATATACCGCTTCATAGGGCTTTCAGCCCTCTCTAAGCGGTTTACAGAGTCAGCATATTGCCCCCAACAACAATCCAGGTCCTCATTTTACCCACCTCGGAAGGATGGAAGGCTGAGTCAACCCTGAGCCGGTGAGATTTGAACAGCCGAACTGCAGAACTGCAGTCAGCTGAAGTAGCCTGCAGTGCTGCATTTAACCACTGCGCCACCTCGGCTCTCTGGGTTAAAAACTAAAACCTATTCAATAAAATAAGTAAAACATAATTATAATAACTATAGCCAGGGGACCAACATACCCCAACACTTTGACACAATCACATTCAGGGGCCACAAATTCCAGCTATCCTGGAGTGTAGAGAAAAAGCAAGGTCTGCAAGACCCATTTAAAGACATAAAGTTCAGGTCTATTCAAATCTCTAGGGAGATACTATTTTAAAATTCAGGCACTCTCCACAGAAAGCAAACCATTTGAGTCTCATCAAATTGACCTGTTTTATAGAGGCAACTTGAAGCATGCCCATCCTGTTGGAGACTATCAGACAGGTGGAAACATTGAGAGAGATAGTCTTAGATAACCAAGTATTATGCCATGAACATCTTTATAGGTAGCAATCAAAATCTTGAATTGCATCTGAAGCTTGCTGGTAACTACGGTGCAGCTTCTGAGTGGCCTTCAAAATGCATCCCCATGTAGAACATGTTGCAATAGTCCACAAATGACTTCATGACTAGAGCAGGAGTGATTCTGAGAAGACATGCAATTGGTACACCAGAGCAACATGAGTAAAAGTCTTCCTGCCCATAGTTGCCACCTGTTGTTCCAACAAGAGCTAAAAGTCCAGGAAGATCCCCAAATTATGTGTCAATTCTGTCTGGGGAATTTTGGAACTAAATTCTAAAAATAGAAACTCCATAGGACCAGAGATATAAGGAACACACAGCATTAGGTCTTCTCAAGAATTTAAGCCTGTTCTTCTCCACCCATAGTTCAACAAACTTCAGACTCTGGAACAAGACTTCTATGACATTACTTATTTGGCTGGTGGATGTGATATACAGTTCAGAATCATCAGCATTCTGATGATATCTAACTCTGTATTGATTAATGACTTCACATGCTGATTTCTGTAGACATTGAACTGCAGGGTTGAGAGCATCAATTCTTGTGGTACTCCATAAGGCAGCGAGCTCTGTTCTGACTTCTTTGCCCTTTCCCATCAATACCAACTGGAATCAGTCATAAAGAAAGGAGGAGAGCCTTTGCAAAAATCATCTCGCTCCTAACCCCCTGAGCCATATCAACCCCAACCCACTGAGCCATGATCAATGCTATCAAAGGCCAATAAGAAACTAGGAGAATCAGAACAGTCATGCCACCACTATCTCATCACTGTTGGAGGTCATCAACCTGCCTTCTGAATTTTTCCCAACCCCTTAGCAATAGCTGATTCACAATTCACATGACTTCCTCACAGCAGGAGAGGATTTAGACCAAAGGAGTTAACAACAGTGGAATTTACTGCCCAACTATGTCTCCCAGAGGGATGCATTGGATATTCTGATCTTTTTTTCTCTACAGACCTGGATCAGATCCAGTTCTCCTTTGACCTTGATCTGTTATTTGCCAGCTTCTCTCCGTATAAGATTTTGGCCCGTTTTCTGTTTAATTTCCAAAAAAATAAGGAGAGGAAGACATGGTACATCATGACTAGCTGTCCTTTACCCACTTTTTCTCCCAAATAATATATTTCTGTTTTGAGATTGCCTGAGGAGAACCTCATCCATCAAAAACAGATAAACCACTTGTCTCAGTCACTAACTGAAAGCCTGCATTGGGACTCCAAGTCAGAAAAATGAAAACAATTCCAAAATTTTGACTGGTCTGCTCTACTGGATGGATCAGAACAGTCTGTTAGCACACCAGGCCTAGTGGAGTAGCAGCTCTTCACTTGACACAACTTGTATGGTGGAAGGGTGTTGTTGCTATGGTGGCAGAGAGAAGAGCAACCGAATGAGAGTGCTTTTAATTCAGAAAAAAGTATTTTGCTTTTTTGTTTTTATACAAAGAAAGCAACTGTAGAAAGAAAGACAAAAATGTCTACAGCTCATTTAAATTAAATTGCTGGGTTTCCAGGGGCTATTATTTGAATCTGAAATGTTCTTGTTCCATGTTCTGTGCTGTATTAAGCATAGTGAGTGAATGAAGCAATATCAGAGTGAGGGAGGAAGCAGTATCAACATTCCTTGGGGGAGGGTTTTTTAAGACAGAGCACCAATAGGTTTAGGCAGCAGGAAAGTAGAGTACAGTAGAGTAGAACAGAACAGAATTCTTTATTGGCCTGCATAAACAAACAAGTGATAAGACATAGATCATAAATCATAGTTATAATCATTAATGATAAGATTAGTGTACGTATGTGAGAAAGAGGGAGGAGAGTGGGAAACAGAGAGATAGGAAAGATGTACAAAAATGAAAGGACAAGCTCAATTAAGTTCTGAATTATTCCTGATGATACATAAAATGAAGCTCTCAACATCCCCCCACTATTGGCCATACTGGCTGAAGCTCATAGGAAGTGCAAGTCAGGAACATCTGGAAGGCTATATTCCTTCCCTGTGTATAACACAAAACCTGATGTTTTCCAGTTTACCAAAAAAACTAATGGGCATTAATGTCCACACAGGATACTCTATCAATGAGCAAAATGGGCTCCTGTCATTTTCCTCTGCTGATGGTTAGCCAAGCTCTCCATCACTGCAGGCTCTGGTGTAACTCAACTTAATCCCAAGAGACAGGTTTATTTTAAATATGTACAGGCTCATTTCTGAGTGAGTTTCACATCAACAGGAGACAGTAGGCAAGTCTTTTCGGGCCATGTAGCTGTGCTTGAGAAATACCTCTGGAATGAGAAATGGTTCAGCTTGGAATTGTTGCCTGTTACTTTTCAAGCCCCCATATGATGTGCTGGCTCAATACACTTGGCAGCATGAAGTGGAATTTACATCCCCTCCTTTCTTGGGCCAGCATTTTATTAAAAAATGTATAACTCTGTGCACCATTCAAATCCCAATTCCTGTCCATATGCATGTTGTAAAGGATCTGCTTCTGCCTCTCTCTCGCTCTCATGCTGGTTCTGTTTGAATAGATTAGTACAGCAGGCCTAGCTCTGGTGGCAATATTTTTCTCCTTATTTATTCTGGAAAACCGGAAAACCTATATGGGGTTTATCCATACTAAATGGAAATGGATATACGATATAGGATATATGATAAGATATATGATACACATGCACGCACGCGCGCACACACACACAATGATAGATAGATAGATAGATAGATAGATAGATAGATAGATAGATAGATAGATAGATAGATAGATAGATAGAGATGTAGTTAAAATATATATATTCTTTAATTACAGATCCTTTCTTGATATCAGTAGCGGGTTCCGGATCCCATTCCAATTGGTATGGTTGGAATGGGCCCAGAGCCATCCACATGGACGTGTGCAGTGCGCGCATGCATCTTACTGTCCAGCGATGCCTCCGCGAGCCTCTGTGATGCTCCAATTGCTCGGCGGAGTGTCATACACGGGCTGTACATGCCATGCGTGTGCTGGAAGAGCATTAAAGACAGGTAAGGAGCAGGGGTGGGCCCTCCGGAGCACTGTACCGAAACAATACCCGGTGCTCCTGGCAGGCTCCAGTATGCCCGTACCAGGGCATACCGCCTGCAACCCACTACTGTTGTATATATATAGTATATCCACAAATACCTTATCTATATATATGGTGCGGTGGTGCCATTGTGGTAGAGTGGTTAGAATGCAGTACTGCTGGCTACATCTGTTGACTGCCAATTACTAGCAGTTTGGCAGTCTGAATTTCACCAGCTCAAGGTTGACTCTTCCTGAGTTTGGTAAAATGAGGACCCAGTTCATTGGGGGCAATATGCTAACTCTGTAAAAAGCTTAGAGAGGGTTTTAAAGCACTGTGAAGATAAAGCACAATGATAGATAGATAGATAAGTCTAAATGCTATTGCCATTGCTATACACATAGAGTATATATACATACACATACATGCACCCACCCACACACAAACACAACTACAAATCCTTTCTTTCCCTCCTTCCCATGTTATCTTTGGTACAAAAGGATAACAAGAGAAAGGTCTTTCTGCTGCAGTTTAATTTTACGCATGTAATTGCTTCAATAGCAAATTATACACAGAATGAAAAAAAAAATACCCAAAAGAAAATGGTATAATTATCAAGAATAATTCAGAACTTAATCACATATTTCCACTTTGTTGCTTGGCAGGGATACTGCTGCGACTTCACTAAACTGACCCATATAATTGAACAAGCTTATCATATTTGCACTGCAGGTGGGTTTCTTTTTTTTAAAACTGGGCATGAATAGTGGAGGATGTTTCAGGCTTTGATTATGAACAAGACAACATCTGAGGTCTTGGCAGGGCAGACTGATACAGTAAACTAAGATTTCTCCATTTTCTGATCAGGAATCTCTCTGTGGTATCACAGGGAAAATAAGCTTGTTTATTGCTAATGTTGAAATATCATGATATCTGTTTCAATCACTGTTTCATTAACAGTTTGCTCCTAACCATAGGGTTCAATTAGTACCCTATGTTTCTACCTCACTGGCACACAGGTAGTCCTTGACTTACAACCATTTGTTTAACAATGGCTCAGAGTTACAATGGTACTGAAAAAGATGACTTATACAACCCATCCTTGAAGTTACACTCATTTCACCACCCTTGTGGTCATGTGGTTGTGACTTGGGCACTTAGAGAGCAGCTCAGATTTACATTTATAACAGTTGCAGCATTGTCCTGTGGTCCCGTGTTTACGATTTACAACCTTCCCAGTCAGTTCTTTGATAAACAAAATCAATGGGGAAAGTCAGATTCGCTTAACAACCATGGCAATTTGCTCAATGACTATGAGATTCACTTCATGATCTCATGATTTGCTTAAACTTCACAGTGATTCACTGAACAATCATGGTAAAAATGGTTATAAAATAATGTCATGGCTTTTAATGAGTGCATCACTTAACAACTGAATTTTGGTCCCAGTTATGGTGGTAAATTTAGAACTATTTATACAACCAACAGATCTTGGCTGCAGAAATCTGGAAGGGAGAATTTTTGTAAAGAGATGCAGTAAACTCTAGTGCTGCATTTATACAGACCAGGTATGATAGCCTTAAGCCAATGTCAGCATGATTGTTAAAATATAAAGTACCTCTTATTATAAAGAAGAAATCAGGTAAACTCCCTTTGTTTATTTAAGCTTACTAGCAATAGCACTTAGACTTAAATTCTGCTCCAGAGTGCTTTACAGCACTCCCTGGGAGGTTTCCAGTATCAACATATTGCCCTCAACAATCTGGGTCTCCATTTTACTGACCTTGGAAGGATGGAAGGCTGAGTCAACCTTGAGCAGGATTGAATTCTAGACTGTAGGCAGAGTCAGCCTGCAATACTGCTTTCTAACCATAGTAGAGCTATGCCACCATAGCTCTACTAGCTAGCAAGTCATTCTTCTGTAAAACAGGCTTCAGAGTGTTTCTCTATGCCACCTTCTCCAAATGCAACCACATAGTTTGTAGAGATGGAAAAGGGGGTGCTTAGGATAGGCTCTGACTCTGCGAATGTCACTGAGAATGTCCATTTGCGATTTTTTTTGTCCTTTGATTGTAAACATCTGGACAACTAATAGATGGTAGCAAAGGGACATAGAAAATGTGAATTCCTTGTTATCTCGTGGACATTCAGAGTTTTGCAGTCCAGATAGAGTAGTCTTTCACATCTCAAAGCTGGTCTCATCAATTCTGATAAGACCTTACTAATCCTAAATAGTTGGGTTTTTAAACTCTGTTTACAGTCTTCTTCTCCCAAGTCCAGTTCACTCATAGCTCTGTACCAGCCTTCTTCAAGCTGATAGCATGCAGGTAATATGGGTTGCAGCTCCCAGAATTCCCCACTCAGCAGGCCCATTACTAAGAATTAAGAGGTTACATCTGCCATAACCTGAGGTCACTTGCTCTAAGTCCTATTATGGCTTGTTTGTTTCTGGTTTAATGTGACAAGTAAGGATATTTACAAAGGTTTTCCCTGCCCAGTCATATTGGACTCTAGGGGTTAGTGCCCATCTCTGTTTCTTAGTCGAGAGAGCCAGGATTTCTGAAGATGCTTCCGTGGCCATCTGGACAGCATACACTGGGCGATTATACACTGAGGTGCATGGAATGCTGTTATCTTCCCTCCGAAGTGGTACCTATTGAGCTACTCTCATTTACATGCTTTCGAACTTCTAGGTGGGCAAGAGCTGGGGCAAGTAATGGGAGTTCACCCCTTCAGGCAGTACTTGAATTACAAACTGCCAATCTTCTAGTTGACAAGCTGAGCATCTTAATCACTAAGTCGTTCTGCCCCCCTTCTTTTTTTTAAATATGGCAATCATGAATAAAAATCCTGGCTTTATTTCTATGAAATGTTTCTTTCCATGATTACTTTATTAACATCACTTTTCAAAACATACAATTTCAAAGCATACAATTTTACACCCATACTTTCCTTATTAGAATACATACTTTTGTTATCAGGCAAAGCCACCACAAGATTGGACAACATACAGAAACTAGGACACCAGTTTATGGAAGGATGGCTTAAGCAATGCAGTTGTCTAGCCCATAGCAATCTTGCTATGCATCAGGGATAATAATGATCCAAAGCATTTCAAAAAATCCCATTGTATACTCAAAATTTGCCAGCAGTGTGCATAATCTGAACATTTTGCACCTAATTTGATAGCTCATAGCAATGGGCAGTGAGACCTCTAGTGGTAAATATTAATCAACTTTTAAAAAATGTGTTTTGCTCCCTCTCTACTTGAATCGTCTGAACAAACAAGGAGCCACATTGTGATTCAGATAACTCCGAGTGGCCTTACTTCAAAAAGACTGATTCTGCCTTGTTAAACGCTTCTTTTGCACCCAGCATAGATATGGGAAACAAAGACTTCCGACTGCCAGGATATGTCTTGCAGTTCATCCCATATATTGTATCATTTAATTGCATGTATCAAGAAGAGAATATCAAAGCACACCGATGCACCAGGGAGAAAATGTTTCAGTGTCTCTGAGAAGTCACTCATAGCTAAAATTGAAACAGAACTGTACTCAAGAGCAAATAAAGTGGTGTTTGTGGAATTGGTAAGCTCTCTTTCGCTAGATACATTCAAGAAGAAGCTTAATATTCTAATTTTTGGAAGTAATTGTGTCTCATCCCACAACTGAGCAAATAAGATGGGGTGTGTGGCATGAATCTAATGGTGATTATGAGCAACTCAACTCAAATCAATTGAAGCAATTCCTCATACAGTAACCCTATATATTTATAAAATCACAAATCAAAGGTAGTGTTATTTTTTTTCACTCTAACTTGGGCCAGCTGAGAGAAACAGACATTGGCTAATATGCCAGCTAGAATATGAGATCACTTGTGAGACATTATGATTGTAACTAAATGCTGTGAGAATGCAAACTGGGTGAAAATGTCCTGAAGTAAGTCAAAATAGAGACTGGATTTCAGGTAGAGAGGAAGATGCTAGCCTATCAGATTCAAATGTTTCAAATGGTTAAGCCATTTTTTAACTCACAAAAATAAGGAATAAATTTGGATTGAAATGTATGTCTTGACTCAGAGACAGGAAGCAGTAGCATTTAATATATTTAAACTGGATTTCCTATTGTGTCTGAAAATGAGACGTTTCTTCTGAATTCAGTATAAGCATCAGGATCATTGGAGACTCCATCGCAGTATGTATAGGATTAACTCAATGACCGCTTGCCTTGCTGTCTCTATTCCCTTGCATTTACTGAATACGTAACAAGAAGAGCAAGGAGAAGTAGAAGCCTCTTCTTATCTTACTGTAAAGATATCAATTAAGGATAGAAGTGCAAGAAGAGAGATGAAGGGGAGAAAAGAAAGAGAAGAGAAGGACAACAGATTAAAGAATAGTGACAATGTCAAGAAGAACTTGGATGTCAGGAAAAATGGTTGAACTAGCTGTATCCTTTGATGAAGGATTTTAGTTTGATGAAACTCAAATACTTTGGCCACCTAATGAGAAGGAAGGACTCACTGGAGAAGAGCCTAATGTTGGGAAAGACTGAGGGCAAAAGAAGAAGATGACGACAGAGAACGAGGTGGCTGGATGGAGTCACCGAAGCAACAGGCGTGAGCTTAAATGGACTCTGGGGGATGATAGAGGACAGGAAGGTCTGGAGGAATATTTTCCATGGGGTCGCGATGGGTAGGACATGACTTTGCAACTAACAACAACAAGCTCTATCCTTAAGGAGAATGAGGCAATCACAGATATTCAAGAACAGCATCCTCTTGAATTTCTTTTCAGCCATTGTCCTCTGCTGAAGAACAGAACTGAGCAAGTTAAATAGCTTCTCTTGAAGCCATTCTACCATCCTCTGGATCTTAAGGTGGACTGGAGGTTCCTAGTCCATGAGAACAGAGCATTCAATTTCTGTGGATAAGATTGAAGAAGGAACATCATCTTTGACATAAAGAGCAAAATGCCTTTGCGATAAAGTACTCCTAAATCCAGGAAACCACATTTCAAATAATAAGATCCTTTGCAACATGAAATTTTATAAGGTGACCAGCTAAGTTAACTAGTTAATTAGCCATTGGGCTAATTCCATAAACCATAGTTCAGTTAATTGTAGGTTAACTTACAGTTGTAGACACAAGATAGGTATAATAGAAACATATGGTTGCCATAAAAATCTTCAGTTTTCTCAAATGCAAAAAGAGAACTAGATAATTTTGACAGGTGTACAAGTTCAGAAAATATACATACAGCAGATGCTCATACTAGAAAAAGTGAAAAAGTGAACTGAAGTTCACAACAAAATTGAAATATGTTTTAAAAGAGACAGAAAAAGAATCAAATGGGTGTTTTTAAGGATTTCAAAGTGCATCCATGATTTATTGTTTGGAAGAAAACATCCTAACACCATACAAATTCAATTATTATGGTTCTCCGGGGAATAGTGAAGGTGAATAACAGAAGTTAAAACAAATATGCAAATAGGTAAGAGTTTCAGAGTTGATGAATGCAATTCAAAGATTATCAAATTATGTCATTCCTCCTCCTCAGTTTTCTCTTACTGATACAAGTTGATTTGTATGCAGAATCACACCTGGATAAAATTATTATTATTATTATACACAGCGGCCAGTTGTTTCGCCGGATTTGGCATTGGTTACTAGTCGGGCCCCACCCAGGGGCCTAGGATGTCGTAACGTATTTTCGTAATATGCGTGCAGATCCAAGCAGTGCGGCTTTTTGCATTTGACTGATGGTGATTTTGTCAATTTTTAACTGTTTCAAATGTAATTCCAGTGCTTTTGGAATAGCACCCAGTGTGCCAATTACCACTGGAATTACCACTGCTGGTTTGTGCCATAGTCGTTGAATTTCAATTTTTAAGTCCTGGTATTTTGCGCTTTTTCATGTTCCTTCTTGGCGACCCTGCTATCACTTGGTATTGCGATGTCTATGATTGTGACCTTATTTTTCTCAACCAGTGTGATGTCTGGTGTATTATGCACCAGTATTTTGTCCGTTTGTATACAAAAATCCCACAAGATCTTGATCATCTGATTTTCGGTGACTTTTTCAGGCTGATGTTCCCACCAGTTTGTTGCTGTTTTAATATTATAATTTTTACACAAATTCCAATGGATCATTTGTGCTACTGAATTGTGCCGCAATTTATAATCAGTCTGCGCGATTTTTTTACAGCAGCTGAGTATGTGATCAACAGTTTCATCAGCTTCTTTGCAAAGTCTGCATTTGGCATCATCAGAGGATTTTTCGATTTTGGCCTTAATGGCATTTGTGCGGATAGCTTGTTCTTGCGCAGCCAGGATTAGTGACTCTATTTCTTTCATTAATGTACCTGTTGTTAACCATAACCAAGTTTGTTCACTGTCCACTTTATCTTTTATTTTTTCCAGAAATTGGCCATGCAGTGCTTTGTTCTGCCAACTCTCCATTCTTGATTTTATCACATCTTTTCTGTATTCTTGTTTCGTCTGTTGGGCCTTCAGTAGATTTTTGTTCTTTACTTCGATTAATAGATGTTTTTGACTTTCTTTTAAATAATCAGCCAGTGCATGTTTTTCTTCTTCAACTGTTTGCTTCACTTGTAATAATCCTCTGCCACCTGATTTTCGGGGCAGGTATAATCTATCAGTACCACCACGTGGATGTAAACTGTAGTGCATTGTCATTAGTTTTCTGGTTTTTCAGTCCAAAATGTCCAAATCAACTTGTGTCCAGTTAACTATATCAGCTGTGTATCTTATAACTGGTATTGCCCAAGTATTTATGGCCTTGATTGTATTTCCACCATTCAATTTAGATTTCAAAATTTTCCTAACTCTGTTGGTGTACTCTCACCTGACAATAGTTTTTACTTCTCCATGTTTTATGTTATCCAACTGCAGAATGCCTAAGTATTTGTAGGCTTCATTTTCGTTGCATTTAATTAGTTGGCCATTGGGCATTTCAATTCCCTCACATGCAGTGATTTTGCCCCTTTTTATGGATACAGTGGCACATTTTTCCATGCCAAACTGCATCGAAATATCGGTGCTGAATGCTCGGACTGTGTTTGTCAATGATTGGATTTCTATATCTGACTTTCCATAGAGTTTCAAATCATCCATATATTATTATTATTATTATTATTATTATTATTATTATTATCATCATCATCATCATCATCATCATCATCATCATCATCATCATCATCAAAATTTATATGCCTCCCATTTCTGAAGGACTCCGGGTGGCTTACAAAAAAAAGAAGAAAAAAAAGAGAAAAAAAGAAAAAAAAGACAGTTTAAAATCACAAAACCACATGCATTCATTCTAATTGGGGCTGGACCTCAACAATGAGGTCAACAGCCCCAGGCCTGCCGGAACAGCCAGGTTTTTACAGCTTTCCTGAAGGCCATGAGAGTGGGTATGGTCTGGATCTCTGGGGGTAGCTGATTCCAAAAAGTCGGAGCAGCCACAGAGAAGGCTCTCCTCCGGGGGCCCGCCATCTGACACTGTCTGGTTGACGGCATCTGAAGGAGGCCCAATCTGTGGGATCTTACTGGCTGCTGGGAGGTATGTGGCTCAAAGGTACGCTGGCCCTAAGCCATGTAGGGCTTTAAAGGTAATAACCAACACCTTGAATTGCCTCCGAAGACCAATTGGTAGCCAGTGCAGCTCGTGGAGGATAGGTGTAACGTGGGTGTACCTCGGTGCACCCAATATTGCTCGCGCGGCCACATTCTGGACTAGCTGCAGTCTCCGAACACTTTTCAAGGGTAGCCCCCATGTAGAGCGCGTTGCAATAATCCAGCCTTGAGGTGACAAGGGCAAAATTACTCGTTCTGCCCTATTATTACAATTCTTGTATTACTATTGCTACTTACATATATTCCTAGAAGCAACAAGACTCCAGATTTTCAATGAGCTTCTTAAATAAGGTGGCTTTAAATCTGGATTTTTCCAGACCTAATCTGATTTGTGATCACACATGTTTTCACAGGATGGAGAGAAATGTTGCTTTCCAAAAGTCATTGGACTACATAACATTTAAATAATAATAAATAAATGATAGTAGCGGCTGTCACAAGGAAGAGCAGATCAAACTATGTTCCAAAGCACCAGAAGGCAAGATAAGAAACAATAGATAGAAACTAATCAAGGAGAGAAGGAACTTAAAAATAAGGATAATTTCCTAAGAATGAGAACAATTAACCAGTGAAACAGTTTGCCTTTAGAAGTTGTGGGTGCTCCATCACAGGAGATGGAGACTCTTTGAGAAGAGACTGGACAGCCACTTATCTGGAATGATATAAAGTCTCCTGTTTGTTCAGGTGATTGGACTAGAAGACTTCCAATGATCCTTCCAACTCTGTTATTCTGCTAAATTTTCCATTATCTCTGATAGTGAGCTGCATGTTTGGGATTGATGGAATTGGGGATCCAATGACATCTGGAAAACCCATTCTCCATTCTCACCATTATATTATACTAGTTTTCAGTTAAGAAGGGAAGACATGAGAAATTATTGTTCCCCTTTTCAATTTCAAATTGAAGAAATGGATTAAAGGAAAAATGAAAGATGCTTTTCAGCCAGGTGATTTAAATCCTGATTCCAAACTAGGGAATTGGACCAAAGAAAAACCAACTTCTTCCTCAACATAAAAGCCAATTTATCACAAAGAAGACCAAGTGTTAGGTTGGTGTAGAAATGTTTTGCATAGAATGATACTTAAACACACACACACACACACACACACACACACACACACACACACAAATACAGCATGCATAGCACCCACTGCAATGCTTTCAGCATAATAATAACCACTGAATGTGCAAATAACCTCTGAAGCTGAAGATAATGCTAATGAACTGAAAAAGTCTGCCTGTTTCATTCCTGTTTTCCCATAATTTACAAAAGTTCAGTCAATGGGATTATTTATGATACACATTCATAGTATATTAGAGACAATTACAAGAACAACAGTACATGGAACATAAGATCATTTAAAACCATCATTATCATATAGCCTTGGATCAAGCATTCACTACAGCCATCTATAAGCACTGATCTTCTGTTACAAATATGTAGATTCATTTTCAATCATGTTAATGCAAACCTCCTACTCAGAAAAATAACAATTCATAGAGGGCATCAAAAAGACAAATGTGTCTAAATTGGAATTCTGGGACAATAGAAGATAAGGCAGCAAACAAAGAGAGGACTACTTCTATTGCTAAAGGTAATTATTAAGTAGCTGAGCAAGATCTACCCTGGAGCCTCCTCTTTATGTGAGGCACTATGGTAGATCAATACTGGAGCTTCTTCTCCGTATGCAACTCTGCATGATGATACTTTCCCAACAAGCAGTTGCTTTGCTGAAGGCTCATGATAAACAGAACAACACCATATGTGCAGCATTCAGTACATGAGCACAAAGAACACATTTCATAACTTCAAGGAAAAGGCCTGCATGCTTTCAGTGACAAGCAACACAGCAATCACTGGTCCCACTTGCTATATAATGCTTGTTCATTTCAAGCATAATTTTCTCTCTGAGCATGCAGGGCTTTGAACTACTGCTTCTTTCTTCCTTTAATTTTCAAAAGTTTCTTCATAGTAATAGGGAAGGGAACGGAAGGGATTCCCTCCCCCCCCCCACCATTTGCCGATCTACTAGAAAAAACAGAGGTTAGCATGGTGTCTTTCATTGCATTGGCTCCCTTGGCAGTTTATTCCTTCTTCATTACTGTCTGCAATAAGCTCTGGTGATGGAAAAATAACATGCATGAAGTCATGTCAAATCACACCACTCCCTGGTATACTAGTATCCCTTTGTCAGGCATAAGAACTGCAGTTGCTTGATTTGCATAATGACATCAAGGTGCATCTTTCATCATCTGTTCCCACCTACCCACTCACAACTGCCTATTATTATCTAGTCAATCTCACAATCCATTTCATTAGGGAATCTCATCTAATCAGTTTCATAACCTTAGAATCAATTTCCTAAGTTTTGAATTTCTAAAACGGGTAGATGGAAGAGGCACAGTGTTAGAATGCAGTACTACTTCTGCTGATCACCGACTGCCAGCAGTTTGGCATTCAGGTCTCACAGGATCAAGGTTGACATAGCCTTCCATCCTTCTGAAATGATGACCCAGATTGTTGGGGGCAATATGTTGACTCTAAACCGCTTAGAGAGGGCTGTAAAGCAATGTAAAGTGGTATATAAGTCTAAGTGCTATTTCTATTGCTAGATAGACAAATAAATAAAATAATGCCAACAGTAAAGCCCAGAGTTCAATTTTACCTGTTAACATAAACATTATGCACTTTTTGCCTAAGAAGCTCCCATAGGCAAAATTGATAGTACTGTAGCTTTGAAACACAATGTATTCAACAGTTCATGAAAACACAGTTTGAAATAACAATATCATGAAAGGAGACAGAGGAGAAAAATGTGAATTTTTAAAAGGAAACAGGATTGGAAAAGTTGTATGACATATGAGTTTTAAATGGTGCAGTATAGGCCACAGTATATTTGTCCTGGATTAAACTCACATTAGTTTCTAAAGACAACACAGCATGATTTGAGATTGTTATGCAAGTCTAAACAAGAATAACCCTATTAATATTGTATTATTTTGGATTGCACTATGTCCTAAAAAGATTGCATATTATCCCATTGTTATGTCACCCAATATGATAACCAACAGAAACACAGAAAAGCTATTATTTCTGAAGCTTATGGAGTTAATCACAGTTGGCTAATAAAGAATAGATAGGCTTGCTTCAACTTGTCTAGATAAGCAACTATCTGGAAGATATTTTGACTGATGTTATATTTTGTCAATGGAAAGTTGAAACCAGATTTACTTGGCCTAGATGAATTTGCAAGAGAAAGCAGGAAGAGGGAGAACAGTATGCACTGTATCATATTAAAGGTCAACTTGACTTTAGGGTTTTGGAATGTGTAGGGGATCAGAATTTATTCATTGATTAATAGTGCTGGGTGAGATCAAGTATCTTCAACACTTTTGGGTTGACATGCACATTTGGAATACATGGTTTGTGGCACTGGTTCTCTTAGAAAGGGCTTCCATGGTTTTCCATTCACAAAATGATTGGCATGGTGAGCCTGGCCAGTCAAAAACACATACTACCTTATCTGAAAACAAACTGCTTCCTTACCACTTCCTCAACCTCCCAGGAGGCATCCTATTTACCCTCAGTGTACCTTTATTTGAGAGGACAAGTGGGAACATATAGAGAGATAACCTTGTTGAAGGAATGGATGAACCATTAAGAGAGGAAAAACAACAACTTAGTCCTGGGAAAGAGGAAAACATGGGAGGGGGGATGTCAAAATAACCCCCTTTTGATTCTATTGAGAATCAAAAGAGAAAATGGACAGAGAAAAACCTTCACAGCCTTTCATGATTCTGTTATTAAACCCAACAGCAATAAAGTAGGATTCCTGGAATCCTTGTGGTATTGATTTCCTGACCTGACCAGCCTTGAAGAATGGACACAAATGGAACATTGGACTGTATCTTTTTTATTTTTTAAGAAGTCCAGTGAGTTTTGCATAAGATCTAGATGCGTGCTTGGAATTAAAGATAATGCTAGAGGCTGGTAGTTTGGTTTGTAGGTGGCCACGTTCTCATTTAGTTTTAAATTCCAATTTATTTTAAGATTGTTTTATTTTTTTAAAAAAATTGAAAGGTTCAGTTCAGTTCAGTTCAGTTTATTGTATTTGTATGCTGCCCTTTTCCCCCGAAGGGGGACTCAGGGCGGCTCACAACTTGAACCGGGGAAGGGGGATACAGACAAAAATTTTAAAAAACAAACATAACAATATATAATTTAAAACTCACAACAGTCATACCATTCGAGACGGGGGCAACAGCTCTTTAGCCCCAGGCCTGTCGGAACAGCCAGGTTTTGAGGGCTTTGCGGAAGGCCTGGAGGGTGGTGAGGGTTCGAATCTCCATGGGGAGTTCGTTCCAGAGGATCGGAGCAGCCAGAGAGAAGGCTCTCCTCTGGGTAGTTGCCAGTCGACACTGGCCGGTGGATGGAATTCGGAGGAGGCCTAATCTGTGGGATCTAATCGGTCTAGTGGAGGTAATTGGCAGCAGGCGGTATCTCAAGTACCCAGGTCTAATACCATGAAGGGCTTTATAAGTGACGACTAGCGCCTTGAAGCGTAACCGGAGACCAATAGGCAGCCAGTGCAGCTCGTGGAGGATAGGTGTTACGTGGGTGAACCGAGGTACACCCACGATCGCTTGCGCGGCTGCATTCTGGACAAGCTGAAGTCTCCGAATATTCTTCAAGGGCTGCCCCATGTAGAGCACGTTGCAGTAGTCCAGTCTAGAGGTCACAAGGGCGCGAGTGACTGTTGTGAGGGCCTCCCGGTTCAGGGAGGGACGCAACTGGTGCACCAGGCGAACCTGGGCAAATGCCCCCCTGGTCACAGCCAACAAGTGGTGTTCAAAAGTCAGCTGTGGGTCCAGGAGGACTCCCAAATTGCGAACCCTGTCTGAGGGGCGTACTGTTTGACCCCCCCCCCAGCCTGAGAGATGGAATAATGAGTCTGGTAGATACTCAGCAAGAGATATGTGAATATATTGACATTCATGGACATAACACTGGGACTACTAGACTAGATCAACCAGAGAATGAGAATAAATAGGATGCTCACTGAATGGTTTAACAGTGAACAGGAAGTAAGACAAAGAATATTGGTGGTTGAATGTGTAGATGACATTAGAAATATGTTGGGTGTAGATTGGAATGTGAATATTCATATCAGTAGTGGGTTTTAATTTTTTCCCTACTGGTTCGCTTGTGCACATGTGCTCATGTGCGCAATACCCCCCCCCAAAAAACCCACAAAAAAACACCCATCTTAATGGGTTTCCAGAACCTTTAGAAGTGAGGGAACTGTCCATATCTCTGGTGGAATGCTGTTTCAGAGGGTGACATGACAGAGAAGGCACATTTCCTCAGTTCCATAAGGTGGGTGGGCGGAGCCCGATCCGGGCCGAACCGGCAGTAACCCACTTCTGGTTCATATGCTTTAGCAGGTAGACATTGCCATAATATTTTCTGAGAACCTGATAGATTTTCAGTGACTGTTAGAGAAAATGTATGATGTAGCAGGAAAAATTACATCTGAAAATCTGTCAAGGACCAAAGGAGTCAAGTTTTATAGACAAAACATAATGAATGATTGTAAGTTACCTATAAACGGGAAAAAAGAGAGAGTTGGCCAATATATGAATTTCCATACCCTGATAGAATATTCTTGAAGATGGGAAATGAATAGAGATGTTTCAAAATGTGATGTGATCTGATAGAAAGATAGCAGATAATAAGTATTCTAAGGAACATCTATTTAAATATGCAAAAATAGCCTTTGTAGAAAAGTGCTTTTTCATCCAGAACTAAAACCTGAGTATATCAGGAGAAATAAAAGATAGATCAAGAGAATGTATAGGTATTAGATCAGTGTAGTCATGACAGACAAAACTGAACAACCAGTACAAAAGACATACACTAAAGTGACTTTATTCAGAAAGAATGAACACAGATTGAATTGTGAAAGAAATGTATGAAGGGAAAGTGAATGATTGAAGGAAAGAAGACCAAATAATGGTTGGATAGAGTTAATGAGTAAGGCAAACAGGGGAAAGGACAAAAGGTAATGAATGAATCAATGGATGGATAGAAGTCATGGAAGCAAAGGCAGTTTTCAAGGATAGAAAGATAGTGGGAGGCACAATGATTGGTATTGACTATGTCTTCTTTTCCTTTTCTTGTCTCATGCTTTTAATTTCATTTGCTTGATAATACTTAATGCCTTTCTGTGTTTCCCATAATTGTTTTATTCTGTTTATTACTAAAGTATTTATACTACTCTATTCCAGACTGACTGAAATTATCCTGGAAGGGAAAAGCAAGGTGGGTATGCTTGTATATGCACTGTATGTGTCCCTTTTGTATTGTTCATCACATTAAGGAGTATTGGAGAAAATAAACAAAGTGCATTGGGGGAAAAACCCTTTCCTTAAGTGAAGAAATTAAGATTTAAAATTTAGGAAAATAATGTTACAATCAAAATATTTGAGCTAATGTCAGGGAAAGCAGTATAAAGTTGATTGGCTCCATTTCTTTTCTTGGACAGAGTATTCACCACAATAGCAAACCAATTATATAAACTACTAGGAAGATGCTATTCAAAATTGTACATCAGAATTTGCAAGCTCCAGTTTTCCAGAATTCTTCCTTGGGCAAGTTGGGTGAAAACTATTGGACCAAAAGCTTGTACAATCTTTTATATGCTCTTTGAGATAATCAGTCTTGCCATTCTATTTAATTTGGATTTCTTTTTAATCATGAATCAATATGACTATCATTTTTTCTTATTAGAAGTCTCTTCAATCCAGATCACTGACTGTCTACCTCTTTATACCCTGCAAAGGTAACATAGTGTCCATTTTTTTTAGAAGACCTCCTTGAGAAAATACTTTATTAACCATGAAATTACTCATACTCTCTTAAGTCAGCAGGACAGCACTGGGAGTCTTTATCATATACTTCACCAGATGCCCCCATAACTTTTGATTAGTGCACTCTAAAAGATGAAGTCTTTTTGAAGACACTTAAAACTTTATGTGGAACAGGTTCTTAATTAGAATCCTACTAGAATCTGCACCACAGAAAGATAGACAATGAAGATATGAAAAGTCAGGTTGGAAAAACCAGACACCAATTTAATTAATCTCAATATTAGAAGCAGAACCTGCACATTCCAAAACTTAGAATAACAGTAAGGAAAGCAAGCTTTAAATGTGATAATTCAGGATAGACATAGTTGCAACAAGGTATCCTGTGCTTTAAAGCTGTGTACACTTCAAAAATTATAAGGGCTTGAGATCTCACGGAAGCTGAACAGCTCACCTTTCTTCTATTGAAGCAGCTATGTCCTAGATGTTGCTGCCTTAGGAAATTGTCTCATTAAAGTGGTATCTTCTGTCATGTCCCACAGATGTCTAAAAAAATCATATTTGATTTTAAAATAGCAGAGAGTTCACACGTGGTCCAAGCAGTTTTAATTGTTTAATTGTTTTAAAATCTGCAAACCTTATTTTCTTGTTCTGACATTCTCAGCAATGAGGTAGCTATTTTCAAAAGTAAGAATTTCAAGGATCAGAAGTTGAAGATAATGGCAATTCCACTATGCAGATTGGGCAAAAAAGAAAGAAAGAAACTTCAAATCTGGAAGATCGAGTGAATATATAAAATCAGCATTTCAAATTCACTTTTTCCCCCTTGCTCAGGTCATTGCAGCAAAGATCCAAAGGCTTAATAAAGCAGAGGTGCTAATATGTTTCTTGGGAAGGTGTAGTAATTTATAGTTAGGTTAGGTGGATGTCAGAAAGACAAACAGGACTAATTTTCTACATGAGGAGAAGAGTTATGTTTTACTTTAGTTTGCTCATTTGGCAAAAGCACAGCAACAGCCATTCTTGGATGGCTCTTCTTGAGTATTATTGAAATCATTCATCCCACCTCCCAGGGATAATTATTCTGTAAATGAAACTTTTTGTGGTAGTGATTGTTGCTTTCTTACTTGAAGCTGGGTCAGTTCCAAGATCTTCTCTCCCCCCCACCCAATTATTGAAAGTAGCAGCCAAACTTTTTACATGGCTTGCGTCTTATTTCATATTCTAAGATTGCAGGAAGGTTGAGAACTCACAGCAGAGGTAGATAACTTTGGGGTGGTTGGGGGTGCTATTGATCTATGGAAAGGACATAGGAAGCCACCCAAGGATGAGGTCATTGAAATATATGTAGCTGAAATTCTTCAGTTCATTTTGTGGTTGTTTAATGATTTTTGAGTGGACGCAGGGGAATGATTGATGGTCATGAATTCTTTAGGAAGCAAATCATTCTTTTTAACCAGCTCTAGATCTTGTCCTATCCTCCCTAGGAGTTCATCATTGAGATCTTTGAAAGGCAAATAACTTCCATTCTTGCACCCTTCCCCTCCAATTTGGGGTACTTGAAAGGAGCCTCCCTGAAGATCACATTACTTTTGGCAATTGGGTATCCCCTTATCATCAGCAAAATCCTTTCAATTCAGGAGCACCTTTTGTTTAACTTTGGTTAACTTTGTAGATCCTTCTGACACAAATACAGACTTCTCAATTTAAAAAAAAAGCACCCACAATCCTATAGCTGACCTTTGGCTATTTTACTGAAAGTTAGTGGTTTGATTTTGGTTTGTTGTGAGGATGGTTGGGGTGGGGGAGCATTTGTCCATTTTGGTGAATCTTAGTAGTCTGATTTTGGCTTGCTGGGAGGATGGTTCAGAGTGGTTGGGTGCTTGAAGTCCATGGCCCATAGCTATCCAAGCCTGATCTCAAAGGGACATGTCATCTTGGCCTTCACATTATACAGAATTAAATGTTTTGCTAGATATACCTCGGGCCATGGAGATAATCATGTTTTCATTGTATTGTTTTTTTTTAATGGGAATGCAGTCTTGCCAAGTAGGAGAAGAATTGACTTTATATGTGTTAACTGATTTTGTGAAAGTCACACAAGTTTTGAGCAAAAGTATTTATTACTAAATGAGTTAACCATTGCATTCAGGAATGCTGGAGGCTGTGGTGTAACCTTTAAAAAGAAATAAATGAGAAAAATCACCCGGTCATCTCCACTGATACAGTAATAAGAATGCTTCCAAAACACTTGCTCCCATCTTTAGCAGACATATTTATGGCTATCCATCTCCATATATCTTAGAGTCAAGCATTCAACCAACTTAAGTATCCATTATGCATTTTAAGTTCACATTTAAATCTGCCTTATATGAGCTTACAGTCTGTATACACCACCCTAAATATGACAACTTAGAAACATTAAATGTTGATTGATTGATTAGCATTGGTAATGAAACATTCTGCCAGAGACTGAGATGATGATTCATAGGATTGTTAAATGTAGACTGTGATTTTAATTCCAATTAAGTCCTAGAAGTGTAAGACAATTCTATGGGCTTCTTTAGAATACTCAGATGTCTCCCCATGTTCTTGCCAGCAATGGAGGTTAAATGTGGGGTGTGATTTTATATCCCTTCAATTTCCACAGAAGATGTAATGTTTTCTGTAGCTCCACAGCTGGCATACATCTCCCTCCCACACTTATTATTTTTACATCACAATTGATAATCCATCATATTGTGGCCTGACCTTAAGCTGTGATTTTTGGAAGGGAAGAGCATGAGGTAAACCCATAGAAACAAAGAAGAAACATTTAAAATCAAATTCTTCCCTACCACCAATATTTAGAAATTCCTCTCTGAATTCATATCCAATTTCTGATATAATGCCATTCCAGAGATCTTACCTTCCCAGAGAAGGTAGAATGCATCTTAATTTATTAGAGCGATACACAATATTATCAATTCTCTTTTTTATTCTGATTTAGTTTGAATTGACTATTAACTCAGCCAAAATTGTACTGTTCTATAAAAATATTGTTTATTAAATGTTTATCATCCCTTTCCTTTGAAGACTCAGGGATCTCTTTTCCTATATTTTTCCTTAATAACAACACTGAGATTGAGGTTAAGTTGAAAGAATGACAGTGTCAAAGTGAATCAGAGAGTCTACATGGCTAGGTATATATTACATCCTGGGCCTCCCCATGTCTAGTCCAATGCTTTAACTACTACATCAAAGAAATTGAAATTTACCTGAATGGATAGATGGAAAAATAGGTAGCTATTTTTTGTTGTTGATTGGATATGAAATTTGTTTCCAGATTAATGTAGAACAGATCAACACATACAGTATTAGTCTTCATCAATATAGTCCTATATTTTTTGAAAGATGTTTGATGGGAACGAAACAATGTTATTCAAACCAAAACTGGACTTGGACTTTGAACTATTAAATTTGTTATATACACTATATACACTATAAACCCAATCTCTCTCTCTCTCCCTCCCTCCCTCCCTCTCATATCTATCTATCTATCTATCTATCTATCTATCTATCTATCTATCTATCTATCTATCTATCTATCTATCTATCTATCTATCATCTATCTATCTATCTATCTATCTATCTATCTATCTATCTATCTATCTATCATCTATCTACAAACACACAGAGACAGATATACGTATGATTTTGTGAATGTATGTGTGTATACCTGTACCTGTACCTGTACCTGTAGTTGTGTATATGAAAGAGTACAATACGGTTCAAACATTTTATCTTAAATAATATACTGTCAAGAAGAACAGAGGAATGAAATCTTCAACACAAATAACAAGAGCCTTTCAGCTCCAAATATCTACCTGATTTGAGCATGGAAGGCAACCTGTAACACTTCAAGGGCAAAATAAGAAAAGAGGAGCTCTCCTTCCAGCAGGAGTAATCCATCACTGCCCTAGAGAAGAGCTACCTTTTAAGACACAAGACGTTAGATTGATTGCTGGTCTAAAAGTCTAGATTCATGGAGTATATAGCTGCTTCCATGAATAAGAGGAAGGAAGGAAGGAAGGAAGGAAGGAAGGAAGGAAGGAAGGAAGGAAGGAAGGAAGGAAGGAAGGAAGGAAGGAAAGATCTGTCTTCTACTTACCAGAAAGAGGGTAACAGAGGTGGGTTTCAGCTGGTTCTGTCCGGTACGCCCATACCGGTTGAAAGAATTTAGCTTGCCTTCCTGTACCGGGGCTTCCGGGGAGCCCGTACTGGAATTGTCACTCCCATGGCATGCCCCCTCCCACTCGCCTGCCAGCAGAAGCCTTCTGGGAGGTTTTGGCTGGTGGGTGCATGGAGGGAACTCCAAGCCTTTTTGCCTTTAGGCAGAGCTGATTCTGCACTTTCTACTTTTTCCTGGGCAGCTGAAGGAAAAGCTGATTTTCTGCACTTATCTCTGTTCCGATCAGCACTTGAATCAGCTGTAGCTGCTTGACAGGGTAATCACTGGCCATGCAGTGAGGCAACTGACTTTGTATCAATATCTCCCTTTCCTTCAGCTGGCAGAAGGAGACCGAAGCCGCTTCGGCCACTCTCTTCCAGAAGTCCCACTGGGACCAAAAAGACACCCTTTTGGCCAGTAAGAGATCAGCTGTGGATGTGGGACCATGTGTAAGCTGAGCAGAAGGACGGCCCTTCCCCACTCTAGACCAACTTGTGTAAGGCAAAACAGGCAGGCGGGCAGGTGCATGACTCTGCCTGGAAAAATGTAGAAGGTGCAGAATCAGCTCTGCCAGAAGGCGAGAAGGCTTGGGTAATTACCCTGTCAAGCAGCTACAGCTGTTTCAAGTGCCAATCGGAACAGTCAATCCAGTATAAGAGAAAGGGAGAGAGGGGAAAGAGGAGGAGAATGTGTGCATGCATAGACACCTATTTGGGAGGTGGTGGGGAGATTTTATAAGCTTCCAGAGTGAATCCCTTCACAATTATTTGTCTCCAAAGATGTGTGCACAAGCCCCTGGGTCCATCCACTGCTTCCACTCCCCTCGTCCCCTCTCCCTTTTCCCTGCTGCTTTGATCAAATCAACAGGAGAATCACGGGGGCTTTGACACCCAGCAGATCGGGAAGGAAAAAGTGGGTATGTGCCAGCGGCATATTTTTAGGGGAACTGAGCATGAGAACCCAAAGTCCAGGCCCCCCCCCATTAAAAAGGAAGGAGGGAAGGAAACAAAGGAGCTGGAAATGAGATGGAAGGAAGGAGAGTAGAGGGAGGTGGAAGAAGGAAGAATTGCATGTGGCCCCAATTAATTTTTAGGAAGGGAGAGGGGGAGGGAGAAAGGAAATATTCTAATACATTATTACTAGTATGTATATTAAGATGATACATTCAAATATTAAGGACTGAACACCTTTCTTTTCTTTCCTTCCTTCCAACCTTCTTCCTTCCTTCCTTCCTTATTTCTTTCTTCCTTTCTTCCTTCCTTTCTTTCTTTATTTCTCTACTATATTGTTTTGCTCATTTCCACATTCTTAAAAAAAACCTAAATTACCCTCTTTCCCTGAAAATAAGACCTCCCTGGATAATAAGCTCAATCGGGCTTTTGAGTGCATGCGCTAAAATAAGCCCTCCACAAAAATAAGCCCTCCACAAAAAATAAGCCCTCCCTAAAATATTGCAACACAGCAGCAGACATGAGGTGACTACGCTCGTAACTTCTGGCACCTCAAAAATAATAAGACCTCCCCAAAAATAAGGCCAAGTGCTTATTTTGGGGGTCAAAAGAAAATAAGACCCTGTCTTATTTTTGGGGAAACACGGTATCTAAATGGGATCATTTATAGTCAAGTTAACGAATCTGAGCTAGAGCTTTTGTCACAGAGTACAATCAGTTTTGAACAAGACTTCTAGAGGTCCTTTAGTTGTGATTCCTAAAATGTGTGAGAGAGAGAGAGGAAAGAAAAAAAGGGAGAAAGAAAGAAGGAAGGAAGGAAGGAGAAAAGAAGAAAAAAAGGAGAAAAGAAGAAAGAGGAAGGAAGGGAGCGAGAGAGAAAGAGAAAGGAGAGGAAGGATGGACTGTTAACCCTGGCACTAGACATGACTTTAGAAAATGCTTTGAAACAGCACAGCAATCTAGTTCTGGAAGGGGTCTCGGAGGTCATCTAGTCCAACCCCCTGCCCCAGCAGGAAACCTTATATCATCTGGATTATTTTGGTGCCGCTAACAGAAAGGAAAATTGTCAGAAAGGAGAAGAAGTTTACTAGGACAAGGCTGCCGTGCAGAGGAAGGCAGAGATAGTCCTTGACGTATGACCACAATTGAGCCCAAAATTTTGGTTGCTAAGCAAGAGCATTGTTAAATGAATTTCACCACATTTTCCAAGTTGGCCATGCCCACCCAGTCACATGACCTCCAAGACACTCCCACTAAACAGGCCACACCTATAGAATAGGTTCTAAAAAAATTTGAAACCCACCACTGCAGGGTAAGTACCACTGCCTCCCTTTTCTAAAGTTCATATTATAGTTTAGATTAGGGACTTGTTTAAACAAAAACCTCCTCAATTCTTCAATTTTATCAGATCTCAGCAGTAGCTCATATTCTCTCTAGCTCCAGGCCAAATCCTCACTGCCTATTAAACATTTCACTTCAAGAAATTTTGGGAGGAAAAGAAAATCCAGAATGAGATTCGGCACCCAATGAGTTATACCAAATTACAAAAATGAGAGGGAATCATGTATGTCAGAATGAACAAAAGAGGGCTAAACTAAAATAAGTTAAATTATATGAAATGAAACTAGATTTCTCCAAGGATGAATGTAAATGCTAATTTTTAAAAAGCACATTAAAATGTTCTTATAGAAATATGTTTTAGTATTTGCAGTTCTGTGTGGTAGCTCTGAATACAAACATGCATTCCCTTAGGCTAAAAAAAACACCTTGATAGGGGTGGCAAATATTTTGAATTAAGTTGCATGCAGAACCAGTTGTGGGGCAGAAGTTACGCAAAGAACCAGTTGTGGGGCAGAAGATACTTGCATATATCACCTGTGTTTTGGAGTAAAAACCTGAAAGCTTTGTCAGAGATTATTTGATCTCTATTGCCATCTTTCTCCAATACAGGTAGTCCTTGACTTAAAACAATTCGTTTAGTGACTATTCAAAGTTACGACAACACTGAAAGAAAAACGACCTAAGACTGTTTTTCACACTTATGAGACTGCTGCAGCATCCATCCCTGTGGTCATATGATCAAAATTCAGACACTTGGCCACTGACTCATTTATGACTGTTGCAGTGTCCCAAAATCATGTGATCCCCTTCTGTGACCTTCTATCATGCAAAGTCAACAGGGAAGCCAGATTCACTCAACAAATGTCTTTCTAACTTAACAATTGCAGTGATTCACTTAACAACTGTGGCAAGAAAGGTAGTAAAATAGGGAAAAATACACTTAAGAAATGTTTCACTTAGCAATTAGAAGTTTAGGGCTCAATTGTGATTGTAAATCTAAGATTACCTATAGTCCTTCCTTTTTCTCTCCCTCTCTCCTAATGCTTGAATGCATCTTTCCTATTGTAGCATGGACACAAAATCCAATAAACCTGCAGTTTCTTCTGTTCACCCAAATCCCCCCCACTACAACATTTCAAGAAAAAAAAAATAGGATTATAAAATATTTGCTGCATCTTTTGGAAGCCATGATCATACCATGTATATTATTATATAAATGATATAAATTATGGGATTTGCACTAGTATGGCATGATTTATTAATTTATTAGTCTTACAATCATATCAATAAACTAAAAGAAAAGTAAGATATGTGATCTAGTTCTGGAATAAACCTGATAAAAGAAAAACACAGTGATAAAATACAAAAATGTTGATACAAAGAGTCAGCAATCTGATAAATGTATCAGGGAACCCTTGACAGAGACCCCAATTTGTTCAATGTAATTGGAATCTTAGCTCAACAGCCTTAATTATAAACTTAACAGTTCTGCTTACAATATGTACATTAGAGCGCAGGGTAATTTGCATTAACCCTATCACAATGGAAATGATGTATAATGCACCTTTTATGACATTTGCCCTGCTTCTGGTATCATTCATCCCCTGCCCCTAATCTGTAGATCCCCACATGCACATATACTAACCCTCAGCAAATGTTTGATCAACCAGATTGTGTCTCTAGGTTGCTTCTAAACATATGCTACTTTTTTATTTACAGCACCATCCTTTGGACAATTTTGGATGCTTCTGGTTTCTGAGTTTCCAAGAGAAAGGAAAGAAGAGTAACTGATTGCTACTTTATTCCATGCAACACCTTTCCCACCTCCCACCCCTTAGGTGGTACATGAGTCATTCTGGAAGAAACATGTACTAAGTCTCAGAATGAGCTTGGTAATGGGAACAAGGATGATCAGGGAACTAGAAAGTAAGTTCTACAAGGAGTGATTGAGAGAGCCTAAAAAGATATAAGAGCATCTTTAAAATGCCCTGAAACTCCCCAAAAGGCTAAGTCTTGCTCAATGCAGAGTGTAGCAACAAAATGACAATTTTAGGTTACAGATCATTATTTGCTAATTTGAAATTTCTGCAAATGCATAGGTTGGTAAGAGACCTTTCCTGACAGTAAAAGAAGTTTGAGAGTGGGACAAATTACCTAGCGATGCGCTGTGTTTCCCTTCACTGCACATGTTCAATCAGAGGCCAGACAGACAATTCTCTAGGGTGCTTTAATTTGGGTTCCAATACTGAGTGTGGGATGGACTCGATGATCAAGTGGCCACTTCCTATTATTTCTTTGGATTCTGAGGCTGGATATCTGGCCATAATGAGAAATGTCCCAGTAAGGAAATGATAGATGTAGTATGCTGAGCCTCTATAAGGGCAAAGCAAGTTTGAATGATTTCTCACCTATTAAATCCCCTGATTGGTATTCGGCCATTCTCTCTTTCAGCGAGCCAACTTCCCATCAATATTCTGAGGGAAGGAGCATGGGTGTTGCCTCAAGGTTAGTGGTGGAAAGGAAAGGTGGCCAATGAAATGCATAAGAGATGAGCTGATTCTAATTAAACTATCTCAGCTTCATGAACAAATCCCAGAATAGGGATTGCTTAAACAGTAATATAAATCTCCTGTTGTATCAGAACTAAATATGTGAATGCAAGAAGTCGGCAAATGTTTACCTCCATATTAAATATTATTTTCTAATGCTGCATTCCTAATTTAAACATGAAACACTCCTTTAAAAAAACCCAAAGTAAAATATAAGCAGCTGGCAGGCATACATAAACCAAAGGGTGATCTCCAAAACTGAGCAGTTCAGCAGTCTTGATTGCAGATTTTATCAAATTTATATCACCATCCATCACAAACACTGGCTCTGGGCACTTACAATTAAATAACACACACACACACACACACAGTGTGTGTGTGTGTGTGTGTGTGTGTAATAAACTAAAACAATCATTAAAAGATATAAAAACCAAAGGCATAGGAGGATGCATATGACGGAGCCATTTTCTACTGGGCCCTCCAGGCTTGATGACAAATTGTATAAAGGATGACAAAATAGTCAGGTTGACAGCTACAAAAATGCAATTAAAGTCCTTGTCCTTTTCTATATAGGTTAAATACACCATGCATGTAAAGATGGGTGGGGCTTTGATTGCATGATTAAGGCCACCATTTTTTTTGTGAGACACAGACACAGACACACACACAGACACAGACACACACAACTGCCTCTGAGTAGGAAGCTCTTATTTATTTATTTATTTATTTATTTAGTTTGTAAAACATGTACAAGATAACAAGTATAAGTGTAAACATGGTCATGAAAAAAGGAAATGAGTACAAATAAATGGGGACAGTAGGATAGGGACAGTAGGCATGCTGGTGCGCTTAAAGCATGCCCCCTTTATGGACCTCTTAGGAATGGGGTGAGGTCCACGACAGACAGTTTAAGGTTGAAGCTGTGGTGGTTTGTGGATATAACAACAGAGTCAGGTAGAGTATTCCAAGCGTTGACCACTCTGTTGCTAAAGTCATATTTTCTGCAATTGAGTTTGGAGCAATTTACCTTGAGTTTGTATCTATTGTTTGCCCCTGTATTATTGAGGTTGAAGTTGTAGTCGTTGACAGGTAGGACATTGTAGCAGACAATTTTGTGTACTATGCTTAGGTTAGACCGTAAGTGGTATGGTTCCAGGTTGTCCAAGGCCAAAATTTCAAGCCTGGCCGCATAAGGGATTCTATTGTGAGCAGAGGAGTGGAATACTCTTCTTGTGAAATACTTCTGGACCCGCTCAATTGTATTAATGTCTGATAAACAGTGTGGATTCCAAGCAGAGCTGTATTCGAGAATTGATCCGGCAAAGATTTTGTATGCCCCAGTTAGCAGTACTATTTTGCTGGAGAAGAAGCTTCACAAAATTAGGTTAACAACTCTTAATGCCTTTTTGGCAATGCTATTACAGTGAGCTCTGGGGCTTAGATAGTTGGAGATGAGTTTGATCAGGATGTGATTATATTGTCCCTTTGCTCAGCCTGAGCACGGAACTCACCACAACCAACTCGCTGTGATCAATTCATTATAGCCAACTCACCATGGCCAACTTGCTGCAGGACAACTTGCCACGGCCAACTTGCCACAGGATAACTTGGCTGTGGCAAGCTGGCCATGGTGAGTTGTCATAGACTCACCTGGGCATGCTTTGATCTTTCCATATAATAGAATGGGAGAGAGTCAAACATTTATATTTAAAAATGGCAATCTACAACAATTAAATAGTAGGTAGAAAAATAATCCCCTCTACATGGATTTTGAAATTATTTCTGCAAGGTATATCAGCTGTCCATCTTCAGTCTATATTCTTAATATTACTGCTGTAATAACTTGAATTAATCTTTTCCTGATGCCTTTAAAAGCAACACCATGCAACTGCATTATTTTTGAAATGCTGTAATTGTATTATTGAAATACAATAACCAACATTATTATTTATTGAAATACAAAGTACAACTTTATTGCCTAATGCCCCTTTTACTGGTTTAATTATTGTAAACTGGCTTGAACATGTCATGTTGGCAATGTTCCTATTTTCTCAAGCCTGCTTGCTGTCTATAGGCGATGAGAGATTGTTCCAACATATCCTAAGGTCTCTAGGATGGGAAAGACTAAATTACACGTTAGGACAGGACAAATCAAATCCATACAAATTCTTAAAGATATTGTGAAAGGATTGATTTATCCCTCTCATTAATATATTCCACTTTGAATACATACACAACTGATTAATTAGACGAATATTGTTTTCTATTACACAGCTATTCTGCAGCTACTCAGTAAAGCATTCACACTGGCAAATGAATAACAAGGAGTGTCTCTTTCACATCAGTATTATGAAATACTTTCTGCATGAAATGAATTTATGGTATGGTATATTCCACACTCTTTCAATTAAGCTTTTTATTTTAAACAAATATTATGGAAGTCCTTTAACTCACCCCATACTTAATAATGATTATTACGCACCTAGGAACTAACAGTATGTTATTAGCATAGCAATCTAATATAAGCTAAACTGTGATCCATTATATTTTATTAAAACTGAAATAATTCAGTTTTTTTAAAAAAAATTGGTTAAGGCTTGATATTATCTTCAGAATTAACATTGGCGGGGTCCTTCTCCAAAGGAGAGAAAATGTATGATTATTATTTTAAAGCTGGAAGCAAGTACTAAGTCTTGCACCCCACTAAATTATCTAATATCTTCAGTTTTTCTACTTAGAATTTCTGTATCAAAAAGAATTCTTTAATTCTTAATAAAAATAGATGGTTATATATATCAACTCAGAATTCCTTCTGGAAGCAAAAATAAACAGATTCAAATTGTCCTACTTCGGAGACACCTCTCTGGAGAAGGATCTAATGTCAGGCAAAAAGAGGAAGGAAAGAAAAGAATAACATAGCGCATGGATTCAGTTATATTGGTGATGGGTGCATCATTGGAAGACCTAAAGGGCCATATTAGGGACAGATCATCATGGAGGAAATCTATCTATGACTCTGTGCTAAGGGTCAATCCCAACTTGATTGCACATAATCAAGATTGCTCACCAAGGAAGCCTAGGGGATTTCAAGTTGCTTGAGGCAGACCTTAGGTCTTTCTATCCTAGATAATTTTCAGTTCTCTCAGCCTTCTCCTGCAATGCTTAACAAAGAAGGTTAATCTCCGGTACTGTCATAGCACAAGCTCTTCGGGGAAAAGAATGAAAGATGCTTTAAATCAATACAAGAGCAAACAACATGATTATTTTCCTTAGTTCTTGGAAGGAAGAGGACAATGATACTTAGGAAGCAGTTTTAAGGGATACGCTTTGTTCAGAAATTAGTTGAAGTGAACCCATTCTTCAAAGCTTCACGTAATTTCTGTAATCAATTATTATTTCAAGATCTATTTCTCAAGAACTGTCATTAAGCCAGGTATCCTTCACTTGATACCTTTGCTTATAATTTTTATATCCTAATGAAGAATTCCCCTACAATCATTTCATTACAAGGCTAAGTAAATAACCTTGTAACCATCAGTACATGGAAGAGTGAAATTTGCTGACTGTTTATGGGTAGTAGCTTGTCCTGCTAGTCTTGGTGGAGTTTTTTCTTTCTGATTTCATATTATTTCTTCCTTGACTATTTATCTGGTGTGCTTTTGTGCTTATTTGGATGAAGGCAATATGTTCAAGACCATTTTTATTATTTTCAGCATCCTTTGCCAATTTCAGCAAAAGTCATGGGTGGTGTTTTCCTTGTGCTGCCATTTATTTTAACAGAAATGCTCTTTGCTACTGCAAAATTCATTTACTGGATTTCTGAACAGGTACAGATAGTTTTAACATGCAGGACAATTCCTTTTCCCTTTTATTTCTTCTTATTCAGAAGAAATAAATTGAACAAATTGTAACTTTCTACTTCTCTCCAATCGTGAAAGTCATCCACCACAGGTATGACTACATCCAGAGGTGATATTCAGCTGGTTTGGATTGATTGAAGAGAACCGGTAGTGGAAATTTTGAATAGTTCAGAGAACTGGCAAATACCACCTCTGGTTGGCCCCGTCCTCCCGCCCCTGTCATTCCCTGTCCTATATTGCTTTGTTTTTTAGCTCAGCTGATTTGTGCAGGAGAGTGAATTGCCACACCTCAGCTGAGCTAAAAATCCAGCTCCGCTCACCAGTACTGACACTGAGGGCGGTCTTTGAGTGCTGTGCGCATGTGCCAAGCACGCTGTAATAGAACTGGTAGGAAAAAAAAATTGGAATCCCACCACTGACTACATCCCATTATCCATATTAAGTCATACATTTCTTCCAATACCAAGAGTTAAATCCTATCATGATTATTTTCCATTAAAAGATAATGGCTATCTAAAATTGAGTTGAACTTCCCTTTAGCCCTGGTAGTTCTTACAGGATTCATTAGCAATAGCAATAGCAATAGCACTTGGACTTCTACACTGCTTCATAGTGGTAAGAAGTTTACAGAGTCAGCATATTGCTCCCAACAATTTTACTGATCTCAGAAGAATGGAAGGCTGAGTCAACTTTGAGCCAATCAGGATTGAACTCCTGGTACTGGGCAGAATTAGCCCACAATACTACATTCTAACCACTGTATCACCACGGCTCTCATTCCTAAGATCCAACCCTACTTAAGTTTCTTTACATCATCCAAAATTGGCTAGATTCTATCACCTAGCTGGGCTTTAGTTTTCACAATCTCAGAGTTAGTGAATAAACAAAAAAGGTATTTTTTCCTGTTTGTTTTATTGAGTAGTTTAATTGGGACGAATAGAGCACACTACTATATCCTTCTAAAGTGCACAAGTCTTTTTCTGGGAGTTCTTGCTTCAAGGTTTTCATCTCCAACTCCCACAGGATTTAGTTCAAAGCCCTTTTGACCAAACTCATAGTTTGGTCAAAGTCATTTTTACAAGCCCTTGTATGATGCTTCCTATTTCATGAGGAGTCTTGTCCTTGTTATTTCTGTGGGTTAATCATTGCATCCTTTGAATGAAAATAATGCAGTCGTTCTAATGAAGCACAAGCTGTTTTCCTCAAGTAAAATATTCTGTTAGTTGCATCATCATAGGTGAGATAACTCACACTGACACTTCTAATCTTCTGCCTTGCTTTCTTATTTTGAATTGTCTGATCTATTATAACAGCACTTTCCTGTATTCTAAATGGTGCTATAAAGACAAACCTGATTGTAAATACTTTTCCTATGACTGAATTCATTCACTGCACTAAGCAATAGAATACAATTTGCAAATTATATAGTACTATACCCAGACCAAAATCAATTAGTCTTTGAGTTATAAAGTAGAATAGATGGTCTTCAGTTTCTTTATGAAATAAATTGATTGAGGGGAAAATGTATTTCCAAATTAATCCAGAATATGCCCTGCAGCACAAATTTCTTTGCACTTCTTTACATATTAACAGAGTTGGAAGGGACCTTGTAGCAGTGGTGGTTCGGACTGGTTCAGTTCGGACTGGTTTGGCCAAACCAGTAGCAGCTTGGCAGCCTGGGTTGCTGGAAGCAGCAGCAATCTGCCATGCCCCTGAACCAGTTCTCCCAATGGTGCCATAGGCACCCCCATCTTGTTTTTTGCTTCTGCACATGTGCAGAGCAATTTTAGTTTTACTGCGCATGCACGCACAGCGCACATAAAGCACGAAAGTGCACGTGTCCCTAAGCGAACCAGCAGTAATTTCTGCCAGAACCCAACCCTGCCTTGTAGGTCGTCCAGTCCAATCTCCCAGCCCAAGCAGGAGACCGTACACCACCTCTGACAAAATGGCAGTTCAATCTCCCCTTGAAAGCCTCCAGTGATGAAACTCCCACAACTTCTAAAGGCAAGTTGTTCCATTGGTTGATTGTTCTCACTGTCAAAAAAGTTCTCCTTATTTCTAGGTTGAATCTCTCCTTGATCAGTTTCCATCCATTATTCCTTGTCTGGCCTTCAGGTGCCTTGGAAAATAGCTTGCCCCTTCCTCTCTTTGGCAGCCCCTCAAATTTTGGAACATTGCTATCATGTCTTCCCTGGTCCTTCTAAAGCTCCTAAATGTCTGGACTTCTGGATATGATCCTAGTTTAGATTTTGTTACAAAACCAATACCAATCTCTCAATAAAGATAAGCTTACTAATATATATCAAGCTACCATGGCTTGTTTGGTATCAACTTAAATTTCCTCTAGGCAATAGAAATATTAGGCTTTCTAAAATATGGCCCTATACTAATTCAAGAATTTAATACTCCATTGCTTAGAACCACCAAAATGAACAATTGCAAAAATATATGGGTTATTACCATAATTACTAATAGGGGATTCACTATATGGATTAAAAGAATCTTGAGCTACTGATCTTGATAATCCCATAGAAGAAACAAATTGGCAGCAGTTATGGAAGATTCAGCAGATTCACTTCAGCTTCAATGCAAGAAATGCAGGGGAAGATTATACAAAATGGGTACCGATGGCCTGGTGCTCCACTTAGTGCTTTCTAAATGTGTCTTAAATGCAAAAGCAAAACTCAACAAACCTTACAAAAGATCCCACTCCTGGTGGTTGTTGGATTATTTTTTCACAGATTTATCTTACTGATATAACAGAAAAAGAGGATTGTGTTTTTCTCCTTCAACAAGCAAGTCTCAAAACTAATTTCCCTTCAAGTAAAATTGAATTTAAATATAATCAAACTTGCATTGCTCTGGCACATTCATTTATCTTGTTTAAAACCTATATGCAGCTCTCACTGGGACTTTCTCAAAGATTGTTTGTTTCCTCCCCACTCCCCACTAAAATCTGCTATCCTTGGCATTGTTGGTTCATGAATGAGATGATGGAACACAAGTGCTTCTGTTACCCACTATCTGCAGGAACAGAATTTACATGCATGGCCTCTTCTTATCCACCCATTGTACTTGGAGTGGACGCTCAAGAGGAACTGACATTTTGAAAGATAAAGCAGCAATTTAGAACAGATCTAGGAGAAGGAAAATTACACATAGCATGATTGATGAATTGTCAGCTCTTGTGTAACAGATGCTCTTCTTCCAAACATGCAAACATGTGAGATAACTCCATCCACGGACTACAGTAAAAGTCAGTATCTCCACTGCATTTTCTTCATATAATCTGGCTCTGAAAGGAACACTATGATTATGCCCTTCTTTTATTGGTAAACTAAGTGATATTATAAAACCTCAGGAAAGAATAATGCAAGAAGAATGAGTTGGCTAAGGAATAAACTGTCTTTTTTTCTAGATAAAGTTGTTCCATTGTTAGGATGAAAACCCTATATCATGTTACGTTTTCATATCATCCTTTAAGTAAAAAGTTAAGATTTGTTCTACAAAGTTTTTAATGGATACCACTTCTTTCATCTTTGTGAGTTTTGCTTTGTTTCCTATGCTGTTCCTATCACATCCTGGGTAAACCATTGGATTTGGTTCTAGTAATATTACACAGTATTCTTGATGCTGTGCCTCTTCTCTTATAGCTATCTTCAGAGCAAGATACATATGCACCTTGGGTAATTTACAAGTACTCTTTGAAGCAAAGCCCTGATCAGAAACAAAAGCTAGTAGATAGCCCTGGAAAAATAATAACTTGTTCTGTACGGGTGGGAAGCCCTAGTGGTTAGTAAGTTCCTGACATGTTCTAGAACTACAGTGATCCTAATGCTAACAAAAAGGATGGTCTTAAGTCACAAGTAAAAAGACCTACATGGATACAAAGGCTGAAAAAGGAATGACTTTTTTTTAAAAAAAAAGAAAATCAGAGGATTATAAAAGCTCCAATCTGAAGAGGAGGGGGAGGGGGAGGAGATGAATTCATCTGGGCAACATTCATCTGGGCTAGATTGTCTGTCTCCTCTTGTCCAAACAAGCCGATTTCAGTGTATGACAGTTCCAAATTTACCTAGACAGCTTGTTTCCTATAGCTGAGCAATCTGTTATGAAAGGGAAAGAACTGACAATTGCTCAAGTGATTTTTAAATAGATTTAATTATTTTTTTAAAAAAATGTTTTGTAGTGGATGACAGTAAAAAAACACATAGGTGTTAATTAACTAAATCTTGTATCCAATAATTTATTTTCATTCAGAACTTGCCACTACAACTGGTATTTTTTCTTGCAAAAATACAATCACCAATTGATTAAGTGTATGCTTATAATTGCTTGAATTAGATGATGTTTATTGTGAGCCATTTCAGAACTGTGTTTGTGTGGGCATTCTGCAGCATATTAATTACCTTCACAGAGAATACCACTGCACCCATCATCCTTTTCTTTCAAAGTAGCTTTTTAAAGATCAAGAGTTGGCTTTGGCTCAGGCCACATACATAGAGCATAGAGTCTTCATTCAAAAATACACTCACCACATTCCTGTTCAAATAGCTTTAACAATGCTCCAGAGAGCATTGCATACAATGCAGATAAAATATTTGGAAAAGCTACAGTATTGGTTTTCAAGTGAAAGACTGTGGAAAGTAAGCTTTATGGTTACCATGAGCTCTTCCTTCCCTTTGTTTTTTTCCCTCTGGGACTTTAAAGCAGTGGACTGCACTTGGTTTCCAGTGAAAAAAGAAAAAAAATGCTCTAGCACTTGGTTGACAAACACCACGTCAATTAAAAACCAGGATGCATGAACACCAGCTGGCAGTCTAATGCTATGACCCCAAATCCTTGATCGCTACCCACAGCAGTTAGATTGGAGCAACACAAAAATCATCAGCCATGCTACCACCCGCCATGTTGATAGTTCATCGAAGGCTGGCACTCCACTAGCAACTCCAACAACAGACACATCGACCTAGAACCAGCCAACGAACCACACAGCCAACCAGAGACAGAACCAACCCATGCAACCCACCCCACACCAGCAGTTCCCCTCCCAATGACCTTGACCTGATGTAACCTCCTTATCACAAGATGATCACAAGACTCACTGATGACTCACAACTGACCCATCACAAGACCCTCACTTGACACACCAACACTTGAAGCCCTTATAAACAGAAGAACACTGACACTGACATCCTGTAGACTTTGCTGAAGATGTTACCTAGCCTGGTAATGAAATGTTCAGAAACCAGACCACAAGCTCAGAGAACAAACCTTCACTCTCATCCTACACCTGAGCTACAGATATTTACCACTACTGCAAATGTGATGGTGAGTAGGTGTTGGAGGACGTTTTGTGTCAGAGAAAGAATTTGTAGCTGTCAGTATAGCAGGTAGCTGATGATGAAGGAGAAGAAGCTTGACTTCAGCAAATCCAACCACAGGTAAGGTAAAAGGGAAGGAGAAACCAGTAGCTTCAGTACTTCCACAGACATGCTGAGTGTCTCCATCCATTGAGCAGCTGGTAAAGCACCTTCCTCCCTTCCTCCAATTATAGACTGAGAGGCACGCAATGCCAATGCTTCAGCACCAGTTTGGAACAAAGCTGACAGCAAGAAGCCAACCATCCTGAAGTTTCTTCATTATAACTCAGGCAAGAAAGGCAAACAGAATTGTTCATAAGGCTGTTTAGTAATTAGACCAGGGGTTGGCAACCTTAAACACTCAAGGACCCACAAAGGTTTTAACCGGAAACCCCCCATTCAATTCTGGAGCCAACCGGAACTCCAGTTCCCTCACCATAAAGTCTCCTAGCACAGTGTCCTTTTCCCTCTGCCGACTGGAAATCCAGTTCCCCCCACCTAGTCTCCTCCTAGCGCAGCATCCTTTTTCCTCTACCTGTCCTTACCAAAAGCCCTATCAATTGTGGAGTCAACCAGTGACAGGGAGCTGCAGCAGATGAAAGAGCCACATGAGGCTCCAGAGCCATGGGTTGCCGACTCCTGAATTAGACAAACATATGGACATAGATGTAATAGATGTAAATGGAACCATCTTCATCACATTACATCAATCTATCCTATCTGGTCAGGCAGGGAAGAGATATTGCAGACTGTATCAGCTAAGGAACTCCAACTGGAACTTTCGACGGTCCAGGAAAGGACCCTTCTCTGCTGTTGCTCCCATTCTATGGAGTAGGTCCTACTCTCCTGGCCTTCTGAAAAGGTGCAAAAACATGGCTCTGTTGTCTTATTTGGGGTGTGCAGAGGAGCAAGCACCCATGAATATGATTAGAACCCTGAAAGTCTTTCCCTCATCTTTCAATTAATTTTTAGTATCCGTTGCCTCTTTTAAATTTTCTGTATTGTTTTTATGATTTTAATGTTTTATTGTATATCACCCAGAGTCCATCTGTGAGGGATATGGGCAGTTCTTAAATATGATAAACTTTAGTATAAATACAATGTAATATAATTTAGGGTTAGTGATAAGTGGTAGAGGATGGGAAATAAATAAGCTTGTTGAATCTTTTTTTAAAAAAAATGTCCCTGGAAAATGTCCCTGGAAGATCACAGTTTCTTTGTTAGTAACTGGCACTATTTCACAGAAGAACCACCTGACAATGGTATAGGACACAAGTGACATACTGGCTGTGTCATGCTTCCATCATGTGATGTTTCGCAATGTTTTTCCCCTTCGCAGGGCTGGGGTGGGCGTGGCGTGCACATGATGCATCCAGCAAGTGGGGCCCCAGTTTGACACCTCTGGTATAGGAAGAGGAAGGTTTTACAAGAAGGGGCAAACTTGCCCCCAGACCACTTTATTTTTTGGCAGGGAACAAATACCATACCTTCATATATCAATAGCAATAGCACTTAGGCATATATACAGCCCTCTCTAAGCGGTTTACAGAATCAGCATATTGCCCCCAACAATCTGGGTCCTCCCTGGCCTTGGGAGGATAGAAGGCTGAGTCAACCTTGAGCCGGAGAGAATCCAACTGCCAAACTGCAGGCAGCAGGCAGTCAGCAGAAGTAGCCTGGTGCAGCACTGCATTCTAACAACTGTGCTACCATATGTTGAGAAGTTAAATATAGTTGCATACATATTGTATGAATGTCAGGCCTGTTACTTTCAAGCTTCAAATCCTTTTGTCAGATGAAGAGAGAAGTATCAAAGCATAGTTGCATTAAGAAGAAAGTGATACTGAAATGCTTCCTAGTGTGTTTTAGGTAAGAACGATATGATTATCAAGTGATTAGTTCTTTTTATTAGGAACAGTTCTAGTAATGGAGTATACTTTAAAGTAGAAAACCCACTTATTGTAACTATGCTCCTTAAGAGCTTCAGATTCATCATCAGAAAATCTGAGGACTACCTCCAACTCACTGCAGGAAATAATATGCCAAAACCAATTTCTTCCCATCTGGCCAGAAAAACTCAACTCTTGACAGGCCACAAGCCTACTTGAATTCATTTCCTCTGGTGTTGACACAAGACATCTCAGTGACATCGGGATTATGTTTCGTACCTGGGAGGCAATTTAAAATGCATGATGGATTGGTCTCTGTGCTAAACTCATTACACGATGGCTTTGCTGGTGGAAAAAAAAAGGCATCAGAGAATCTATTCTACTCCATGTGTGCCCTCAAATATGTTCTGGGGCCAAATGGATGGCTAGATGAGCAGCACAGGGGGAATGGCAAGATAGAGAAATCTCATTGTGTGTAATTAGATATTTACTTTCATGACATTGACTGCAGTCCCATTAGCATATATTTTCTCCTGAACATATGGTCCAGCAGTTCGCACTTTTTTTTTGAGTAATAGTGCCTAATACATACATTTGCATGTCATGGAAATTATTGGGCATAAGCCAAGCAAACACTCTATGGAGATCTGTACCTGCCTTGAGGTTGCATTTGGCTGTCATTCAATCAGTTCTTTTCACTCAATTTGAGGGAATGCTTTTATTTAGCCCTCACTCTGCTCAGTCCTAATGTACAACAGATTGCAGCAATCTGTTTCAGGAAGCAGGATGAAGACAAGAAACTGCTGCCTACCTGTGAAGTGTGGCCCTGAATAGGGGAAGCATCATTTCAAGCCTTTGGTTGGTATTGCTCTTCAAAGTCCCAGTTGTGTTCCATTCTGTTAAGCTAGGAGTTCGAGAGCCTGGAGTTTGATTCTGCCCTTGTCACCATGACAAATAGCCAGGAAATTACGCTCTTTATGCCATTGCAGGGGAGATTCATTTAACTGCATCCTTATCACATTCATTTTCCTGCTGATTCAGTTCCAAAACATTACTTTATAAGCTGATCATTAAGCTATTTGTCTCTTGTGGGTTTTTTCTCCCAGTTTTCTTCCCGAAAATCATACTCTATCCTTGAATGTTTTCTCATAAATCCCCCAGGGTTATAATCACTGGCTTAAAACTACCCAGTGATTTTTCTGGACTGTCAGTGGACTTGAATTTTAAGTCTAATCTTAAACCTCAGGCCAACATCATGACCACTAATCCATATGTTCAACATGAAGTCTTTTTATGAACTGCATGCTTGGGGATGCTGGTGCAAGAACTTATCTTCATATTTTAGCCCATCCCATTTTAACCTCATTGCTTTAAATTTCAAATGTACAGGAAGACTTGAGCTAAAGGTTCTATTAAAGTAAGATCATACAACACACATGCTTAACCATAGAGTAGGTTTGACAGTGGAATCCTAGTTGTTTCCTAGAGGAAATAACTGAATGTTTCCAAACAGAGACTGGATAGCCACTAGTTAGGGATGATTTATTTTGGGTCCTATACTGGACAAGAATATGTGTCAACGGATTAAATGCCACATTCAGTTCATGATTCTGTAGTCACATGGATTTATGATGGTAGATGTATAACATGCATATGGCCTGACAGCTTCATGATAGCTTTTGTCATTCAAATCAGTCACAGTTCAAACAAGAAAACAAGACTGGGCCCAGGAACCGGGTCCTTGATAACTGTTGTTTGGAAACATACATTCACTAATATAAGGTCAAGGAAGGAAGGAAGGAAGGAAGGAAGGAAGGAAGGAAGGAAGGAAGGAAGGAAGGAAGGAAGGAAGGAAGGAAAGAAAGAACGAGAAAAGGGAAATCAAAAAGCTAATAGTATAAAAAGAAAGAATGAAAAGAATTAAGTATAGCAATTACAAGTACAAATGCCTCTTACTCTATGGTTACATTAAATAAAACCGCTCTTTTTCTATTATCTAGTTTTTCTAATTATCAAAACCCTAAATTGTGAATTCATTTGTTTGTGTTCCACACAAAAATCTATAAGGGGTTTCCGGACAACAGTAAATGTAGATGTTTTATCTAATCAAGGAAATCAGATTAGTCATCTTTGCAAGTTCCATCATCTTCACCAACCATTGCTCCATTGTGGATAACACTTTCCACTTTGGGGTATTTAATCACCTCACAACTGTTCTTATATATAAAAATAAAATTCCATGATGTTTTTTCTAGCTATTTATCCATCAATACCAGAAGGAAAACTTCTGGTTGCAATTGTATCTTTAAGGTCATCTGAATTAGTTTCTGTGTTTGTATCCAAAACTTTCTAGCTTTCTTACATTTCCACCAAACAGGATAGAATATCTGTTGATGTTGTTCACAATTCCAAAATAAATAGTACCTTTATACATTCTAGGCAATTTCTCTGGTGACATAACAGCTTCTCAGATGTTCAATGCAATGAGTGACATATTTACTTATCAGTACATAAACAAAATCAAATCAATTGTTTAGTTGAGCCTATAAAGTAGACCACAGTTGATCAAAACAAACAAAAACAACTTTAAAAAATCTCCAGTTCAGAAAAATGTCCCTAAAGAGATGTGAAAGAGATATGGATCAAGCTGTCAAGACCCAGATAGGCTCCATCTGCTTCAGAGACACCCTAGTGAGGTTCGTGACTGTAATATAATGCAAGGGCCAATCTAAGATTGGGTTGGGCAAGAGGCTATGCAATTATTGTGTCCAACAGTTCTCTGTCTCTGGTTTCTTGAACCATCTAATGTTAGAGAGGAGGGAGTGTGTGTGTGTGTGTGAGAGAGAGAGAGAGATCCTTACTAATTATGGAATACTAAGAAAAAATATCTAGGTTCTTCCTATATTTTTACATTTATTTATTTGTCTACTGTGGCCATATGATCCAAGTATGTGTAGCTTTGTCATAAGCCTATTGAGGTGGTATTCTGTATTTTTTGCCTTTGTTTTCAGATGTATGTATTTAGCAGAGGTAGCAATGCAGCTTATGTATCTCATCACAGCCATGTCCTCATTCTTTGTCTCCACACCTCCACCCAAGTCACATCTACACAAATTAAAACATTGGACTATAAATGCATTGTTCCTTCTGATTGCTTCGGACTGAAGAGATCAGGAATCTAATTCTAACTTTACCCAGTCCTATGATACGTTTTAAAGAAAACCAACCTAAAAATGCAAAGCATAAAGAATTTTACTGTATTTAAAATAGACCTGTTAAATCAGTTGAACTGTATATATAATAAACTAAATCTCCTAATTTCTTGGGTCTTCTGTAATCACAATTAGGTTTTGCTTCAAGCTAAAGTTAGCTCATAATTATTAACAATGCTATTCAAAATACAAAATAATATGAATGAAGGAAAATTGGTAATAAAAAGTTGCTTGAATGTAATATGTTCAAACATTATGGCAACATACAGAAGCCAGACATGAGAACATCATCAGTTATGGTTTCATTGAAATTAATGTTATATAAGTATTCTTATTTTCCACTACTCCCACTGAATTCAGTCTTCAACATTTGATGGATTGGATGGTCCAAATTACATGGTATGGAACTACCATGTTTTAAAATTGCTAACAGTTTATACAGAGAAGAGCAATGAATTTGAAAGCCCGTTCTATCTGAAACCTTTTGGTATTAACTTTCATTTATGTATTATAATATTTTTCAAGAAAATTCTTATGGATGTATTGCAAGAAAGGAAGTGGGGAAGAAGAAACTATACAAGGGAAAACTCATTATCCAGATAAGCAACTTGTTTCCTTTGTATTGCAAAAAGCAACCAGAAATATGCAATCTTTAGAAAGGGGCATACCTTTTTGAATCTGTGTATTAGTGACCAACACTGTTTTGTTAATTGCCAGATTAAAAACTTTATTTGCTTCTGTGTACCTGTTTTATAGTACATAAATCATTTATTATAGAAACAAGAATCCAATTCTAGTCATTTTTGCATTAAATTGACTGTAGATTTTTAAGTAGCATTATGCATACATACATATATTTCCCAGTGTATTAAATAACTTGCAGCTTTGTTAATGCTTTTCCCTCTAACATGAAAAGCTATGAGCACATACACCTGAGATTGTTAATGTTTCATAAGCAGAAAAATGGGTATTTAGTGTATGTGTTTTAGAATTATAGGTGTGAATTGAATTCTATCAAGCCTTCCTTCCTTTGTAAATTAGTGTAGGTACGAGCTAAAATATTTTAAAAGCATGAGATATACCCTAATAACATCAAACACAAAAAGAGGTGGGTTTTTTATGCATTAAAGGTTAACAAATGTGTTGCAACATATATTTTCTGTTATATATTTTAAGGGGCTCAGAGAGTCCCATGCAAATGTTAAGCAGTAAGGGTCACCACATTCAGCAGAGCTGGCTTGTTACCTTTTAAGGTAAGTAAAGTAATGTACTTTACCAAATCAGTTCACTCCTGGTTAGCTGAAATGTTTCTCTACAATTTTTTTAAAAAATATGATCATTAATATGATCATTTAAATACAATGTAATAATAGATTGCCCATTTATAACCATCTGATTTAGAAATGGAACAAGCTGTCTTTAAGCATTAATCAAAAATGGATATTAAATAGAGCAAAGGCAAGTGTTCCAGCCCAGAATTTTTATTCTCAGCCTTCTCATTGTGCTCCAGAATAACTGGAAAAACTGGAAGCCACCTCCAGTTTAGTATAAATTATTGCATTTCAAGTATCAAGTTTCAGATCACACATATCATCCCCACCAATTCTATATGGATCGAGGAAGAGAAGATATGGTCATACTGCCCACTTCAATCTCCGCTTCTTACCTAGGTTTTTGAATACTAAACAGTGCTAGTGCCATTTTAGGAATATCAATCACATAAATATTTTAATCACAAAATATTTTTTAGGGATAATTGGACAGGAACTCACCATCTTTCTGCATTTCCAGATCAATAGAATACAGAATTAGACAGCTGTTCAAAATTTAATAAATATGAATTATTTTGATTTGCGAAGATCTCAGAAGCTCATATATGGTACTAATGTCTTTAACCCTCTGATGCAAAGGTTTGGATTGCCTAACGGGAGTGTCAAACTCAATTTCATTGAGGGCCACATCATGGTCAGCTTGACATCATTCATGTCAGGGGCACCAGTGGAGACCCAAGTGCTCTGCCAGCAAAAACAGGCTCCTGAGCTCCATTTGTGGTTGCGACGGCCTCCTGCAGCCCTTTGCCAGTGAAAACAGAGCTTGGGAGGACTACACACACCCCTCCCAAGCTCCATTTTCACTGGCAGAGGCACCATGACTCAGTCCTTTGCTGTTTCCAGGGTGGCCCCAAGGGCCAGATCTTAGCACCCCATGGGCCAGATCTGGGCCCCGGGCCTTGAGTTTACATTCCTGGCCTAGAATTTGATACATTAAAAAATGGCCATTTTATGCCTGAAAAGGCTCCTCCATCCTTAGCAGTTAGACTTATGTACCCCTTCATAGGGCTTTCAGCCCTCTCTAAGCGGTTTACAGAGTCAGCATATTGCCCCCACAGTCTGGGTCCTCATTTCACCCACTTTGGAAGGATGGAAGGCTGAGTCAACCTTGAGCCGGTGAGATTAGAACCGCTGATCTGCAGATTGAAGTGGCCTGCAGTACTGCACCCTAACCACTGCGCCACCTCGGGCTCTTAAACCACTTTCAGATGTGCATTGACTTCTAATAAGGCATGAAGATTGCCCTGACATGTCTTTCATGAGTTTATGCTGATAACCTGCAAATAACACCACCTCTGTTATTGGAAACAGTGTGTGCATGCAATGATAGCAAACCTTATTTCAGTGTAAATAAATGCCTCTACATTAAGTCTTCGATGCTTTTCTCACTCCAGCTCACGAGTATCCAAAATCTTCTCAGTATTATCATCAAGCAGATGCAAGAAACTTCATGCAAACAGAAAGGAAGCAAATGAAGCATAGAAAAAAGAATAATGCTGTTTTGCTTCGCTGATAACAAGTTTAAACAAAATCCCACCTGCAAAGGAAAACATGATTAAGTGGAAAGTTATAGAAGGGATTGTAAAATGTGCTAATGAGCTTTGTTTGCTCGCTTTTTAAAAAAAAATTGGCAGCTTTGGAATTTTAGCTAGGCAACCAACTCACATAATAGCTTGCAGCAGATGGTTTTAGATAGAGAGGATGGTGCACAAAAATCAATTTTAAAAACTTAGGAAAATATACTTTAAATCATGATGGAGTGCCTAACATAGTAAGACTTTTCATGGATGATCTAGCTGAAACAATATCTGGCAGACTATTCAGTGTTGGGAAGGTAGTGAGATTCACCTTATGAGGAACACACAAAAATGCCATTTGTACATGTGATAATTGTCAGGCATGTGCAGTGGCTTACCAGTAACTGTATTGACTTTCCATGGGCATATCTGAGATTTTAAATGACATTTCCTTCTTGGATTCTAACATAATCTCATGTGATGACCCTATAGGCTACCATCTTCTGCAAAAATAATGTGCTTTACTGGTGTTGGAAGAAAGGTCCATCTGGGTTCAGTTCCAAGAGGCACAAAAGACACTGGAAACAATGAGGCTGTTTGGAGAGATGGTTTAATGGTGGACAAGATCACATAGTTTGAGGTCCTGGGCAATTGAGCACATGGAAGAGAGAGGAAGGGAGGGAGGAAGGGACAGAGAAAGAGACAGAGAGACAGAGAGATCCTCTCTTGGGCTTTGAATTTGAGTTTATCCTATTGGTTGCAGTCAGACTCCCATGGGGCTATGCAGTCATAGCTGAGGTTGTCTGTGTCCCAGGCTTGGTTGAATCTTGCTGGGTAATTCAATGAAAGGCCCTTTCCCATTGTGGCTGAATGGCTTTGCCCTGAAGGATAATCCCATCATCCTGGAGCTGGGGTTCTTTGTTTTTTAGATAGACTGCCCAACCTTTTGTCTTGTAGATAAGCTGGCACTAAAATATATGTTGGGATTTTTATATTCTGCCTTTTTAATATTTCCTAGAATATTTCATTCTTCTAGGAGAGAGGTGGGTACTAACTTTTCACACTGGTGATCCATGGTACTATCTAACAACAGTCACATTAATTTAATGGACATTTGGGAGTTTCAAAAAGGTTGAAATGAAGTTTCTATTGCATCAATTCACTGACATAGGAAGATTTACATTGATCTAAAAGTCAGGATTTTTAGAATCGTTATGATGATTAAGGGACCAATTTGCCTACATTTGCAATTGAAAGAATCCTTTATTTTAAGAGATATCCAGTATGTCTGGTTTAAAAAAGAAACAAATGTTAAAGTTGCCCAAGTTCTTTCTATGATGGAATGAACAAACTTACTGCTAATCTGGCCTGACTTCTCTTTCTTAGTTAATTGTATTATATTCTATCCAAACTGTAAAACTAATTTCCAAGGGTGGATGTATACAAAGATTTCCATGTATAACCATTATGCAGATTTGTGTCCTCTTTTGGGGTAATGTTATACATCTACAATACTTTTCCTTAAAAATGCCTACTTCTAAAGTCTGCTGTCCTACAATCACTTAAATAAATTTTCTTTTTCTTTTTTTACTGTTGAAGGAAAAAAGAGATGTTCTTACTCTTTTCCTGCAGGAAACAACATATTTTTCATTTTTATTGTTGCAATGGCAAGAAACCCATTTCCAAAAGCAAAATAGCTTTCAGAGGCCCACACAATAGGGATGTATAAATGAGTCCATCTCTAGCCCGGCCAGTATCCAAGTTAGTTTTGCTCTCTGCTACTAAACTACAACAACAGAGAAAAATAGTTCTCAGCTTCCTAGAAATTTCTTTTTCATGTCATTTGTATGAAAAGGAAAACACATCCATGCCTCCCAATGACAATGCATATTTGTGTCTCTCACTAAAGGAACTTTCCCTTTCTTTCTCCTATTTCTCATGGCAATCAACATGATGGGACAAAAAGGCAGGTTAAAAAGTTTTCTATGTCTAAAGATCATTGGTTTCTTTATTCTAGCTATTCGTTCTTTCTCAACAGTGGTCTTTATTCAAAATACCTAGAGAAGGATTGTATTATGTGGCTCATTTTACTGACATGTTTGCCATGTGTGTTTGCCCTTTTGCATAGCATAATAAATTTCTTATTCAACTTTGGCAACAGAAAGTAAAATTCTACAATAAGTCCATCCCTAAATATCATTAACATGTATGGTGTTCCTGTAATAATGGCTGGTCTTAAGGAAGTGGACAGATTCCTTGCAGCTGTTAGTGAAAACACCTGGGTGTTAGATCCATGTCCTTTCTAGTTTGCTAGGCTTCCTGTGAAGTGAGGTGTCGGTATGTCCAAGTGGTGATTAATTCATTCTTGGGAGAGGATATATTACTTTAAAAACAGTAGTCTATCTCCTTGTCAAGAAATGGACCCCATGATATTTGTTTATTTGTTTGTTTGTTTATTTCATTTGTATGCCGCCCTTTTCCCCAAGGGGACTCAGGGCGGCTCACAACTCAAACAAGGGAAGGGGGATACAGACAATTTGACAACAACACAAAACAATACATACTTTAAAAGCGCAACAATCATACCATTCGAGATAGGGGCAACGATTCTTTAGCCCCAGGCCTGTCGGAACAGCCAGGTTTTAAGGGCTTTGCGGAAGGCCTGGAGGGTGGTGAGGGTTCGAATCTCCACGGAGAGTTCGCTCCAGAGGGTCGGAGCAGCCACAGAGAAGGCTCTCCTCCGGGTAGTCGCCAGTTGACACTGGCCGGCGGATGGAATTCGGAGGAGGCCTAATCTGTGGGATCTAATCGGTCTGGTGGAGGTAGTTGGCAGCGGGTGGTCTCTCAAGTACCCAGGTCCAATACCATGAAGGGCTTTATAAGTGACGACTAGCGCCTTGAAGCGTATCCGGAGACCAATAGGCAGCCAGTGCAGCTCGCGGAGGATAGGTGTTACGTGGGTGAACCGAGGTGCACCCACGATCGCTCGCGCGGCTGCATTCTGGACAAGCTGAAGTTGCCGAATACTCTTCAAGGGCTGCCCCATGTAGAGCACGTTGCAGTAGTCCAGTCTGGAGGTCACAAGGGCGCGAGTGACTGTTGTGAGAGCCTCCCGGTTCAGGTAGGGACGCAACTGGTGAACCAGGCGAACCTGGGCAAATGCCCCCCTGGTCACAGCTGACAAGTGGTGTTCAAAAGTCAGCTGTAGGTCCAGGAGGACTCCCAAATTGCGGACCCTGTCTGAGGGGCATACTGTTTGACCCCCCAGCCTGAGAGATGGAACACTTGGCCAATTAGTAGGAGGGAAGCACACCAGCCACTCCGTCTTTTCTGGATTGAGTACAAGCTTGTTAACCCCCATCCAGTCCCTAACAGCCTTGAGGCCCTGGCACATCACGTCAACCGCTTCATTAAGTTGGCATGGGGCGGACAGATACAGCTGCGTATCAGTTCAGTTTCAGTTCCTTTATTTGTATGCCGCCCTTTTCCCTGAGGGGACTCAGGGCAGCTCACAAGTCAGGGGAGGGGAGGACAAACAAGTCATGAACAAAATACAATACATTGTTAAAAGATAACACAACAGTCATACCATTCGGGTGGGGGTTAGGTCCTTAGCCCCAGGCCTGCTGGGATAGCCAGATTTTAAGGGCAGTGCGGAAGGTCTGGAGGGTGGTGAGGGTACGAATCTCCATGGGGAGTTCGTTCCAGAGGGTCGGAGCAGCCACCGAGAAGGCCCTCCTCCGGGTAGTTGCCAGATGACATTGGCTCGTTGATGGAATTCGGAGGAGGCCTAATCTATGCGATCTGATCGGTCTGGTGGAGGTAATTGGCAGTAGGCGGTCTCTCAAGTACCCAGACCCAATACCATGAAGGGCTTTGTAGGTGATAAGTAGCACCTTGAAGCGCACCCGGAGAGCAACAGGAAGCCAGTGCAGCTCGCGGAGGATAAGTGTTACGTGGGTGAAATGAGGTGCACCCACAATCACTCGCGTGGCCGCATTCTGAGCCAACTGAAGTCGCCGGATACTCTTCAAGGGCAGCCCCATGTAGAGCACATTGCAGTACTCCAGCCTAGAGGTCACAAGGGCACGAGTGACTGTTGTGAGGGCCTCCCGGTTCAGGTAGGGGCGCAACTGGCGCACCAGACGAATCTGGGCAAATGCCCCTCTGGTCACAGCTGACAAGTGATGCTCGAAAGTCAGCTGTGGATCCAGGAGGACTCCCAAGTTGCGGACCCTATCTGAGGGGCGTATAATTTGACCCCCCCAGCCTGAGAGATGGAGCACTGGGCCAATTAGTGGGAGGGCAGCACAACAGCCACTCGGTCTTATCTGGATTGAGTACAAGCTTGTTAACCCCCATCCAGTCTCTAATGGCCTCAAGACCCTGGCACATCACGTCCATCGCTTCATTGACTTGGCACGGGGCGGACAGATACAGCTGTGTATCATCCGCATATTGATGGTATTTTATCCCGTGCCGTCGAATGATCTCGCCCAGCGGTTTCATGTAGATATTAAAAAGAAGGGGGGACAGGACCGAACCCTGCGGCACCCCATACATTAGGGGCCTAGGGGTCGATCTCTGCCCTCCGACTAACACCGACTGCGACCTGTCTGAGAGGTAAGAGGAGAACCACCGTAGAACAGTGCCTCCCACCCCCACCTCCTGCAGTCGTCGCAGAAGGATACCATGGTCGATGGTATCAAAAGCCGCTGAGAGGTCAAGGAGTACCAGGATGGAGGCGTGGCCTCCATCCCTGGCTCTCCAGAGATCATCGGTCAATGCGACCAAAGCGGTTTCTGTGCTGTAGCCGGGTCTGAAGCCTGACTGGAATGGATCCAGATAACTAGCTTCCTCCAAGGACCGCTGGAGCTGAAAGGCTACCACCTTCTCAACAACCTTCCCCACGAAGGGGAGGTTGGAGACTGGACGATAGTTGTTTAAGACGGCTGGATCCAAAGATGGCTTCTTCAGAAGGGGGAAATTATTACATAATTTCTATCCTGTCTCCAACTTCCTTTTGGCAGGAAGATTGTTGAGAATATGGTCAGGTTGCAACATTAAAGAGCTTTGGAGGAATGGAAATATCTGGGCACAGTCCCCAAATGACATTGATTTCATATTGATGACCTCTGATGGTAATGCAATGTGGGAAGAAAGGAGTGATGTATCTATACTGGCCTTCTTGATGTCTCAGAAGATCAGCACATTGATCTTGATATTGTGGGATTGACATAGGAAACAATGATTTATAGTAGTTCTCCTTCCTTTTGGGTCAATTTTGGTCTTGATAAGGTGGGGACCCACATAATTCAATTCTATCTCCATGCCTGGATAACATCTCTGCAAAGGTGCTGGGTGAGGCATTCACTGACACAGGATTAATGGCTCATCAGGATGCCACAGATACTCAGTTATAAACATCAGTAGCTATTCAAACAATGTCGATGAAGTCTTGTCTTATTGTTTGGAGGATGTGAAGGTCTAAATAAAGGAAAACAGATCCTAGCACTGATTGGCTGTGGATTTCTGGACCATTTGGGTACAAGGATTGTCCTCCTTTATTCTGGGTGGAGCTGCACTTCCACAGACAAACCTTGTGACAATTTGAGGTTCCCTCCTTGAAAATCTGAGAACAGACTTCAATTGGAGGGCATTTGTCCAGATTTAGCCAATTGCTTTCATTCCTACATTGGGGTGGGGGGTATACTCACAATCAATCTTATTTATTTATTTATGTTATTACTGTAGATGAAATTGCCACTGAAGACCATACAGAACCATCACTTTGTCCAGAAAGCACCACATGAGTTGAGGAATTACCAATTGTCCATGTAACACCATTACTCTGTGAACAATATTGGTTGGCAGGATGCATTACTTAATCGGTAAGAAATCCAATCTCTCTGAGATATCAAGCTCCACTAGAACAACTTGTGTCTGGCAATCAAATTTTAAACAACTAAATAGAATCAGAAAAAGTAAGGTGAAAAAAGGTTATTGGAGCCTTATATTTACATACTTGTTTTTCAATTTTAAAAAATCAAATAACAAACTCCCTGAAAGACCACAAAGAGTAGCTTCATACTCAATCTACACTCCCACAGAATGGCTGATTTTGGCTTGTCTTATTGTTCAACAAAACGGCTATGGTTTGTGTAACATCGCTTAGTTTGAAATATGAATTCATCCAATAGTGATTTATTCAGAAGAACTCTAGTCTAGTATAACGTGTAATCTCACTTACAATGAACTCTCAGATATCAATATCCTGGATTCAGTGTTAGCTTTCACATATACCTTGCATTGTCAGCATTCCAAATACCATGTAGAATCAAATCAGAATCGAAGGCAAAACTATGCTTAAAGTTCCAATTTAATAAAGCAGGCATGTTGGTACATAGCTGTGGGGAGCCCAACTCTGGAAGTTACATCAGAATCCCACCCGGTTAAAAGTTCATGATCTTGTCCCCACACCTACAGTCCATCACATGGTCCAATCTTCTCCTTCCATGCTGGCGTCCATGCCCAGCTTCTTCCGGCCAGGTGTGAAAGTGCAGAGACAAAGGATGACCTTGACTTCTAGCAAAGAATGAAAAACAATACATTCCAAAATCCTACTCCTTCTAATCCCCCCTCCCATTGACTATACTTAAAGAAACAGCATAATGAAATAAGAGAAAGTGTGGCAGGCCAAAATTCTAAAAGGAATATAAATGCAGGCCTGACAGGCAGCCTCTCCTCAGAAGAAAAATGTTTCCTGAAAAGAGAACAACATAAAAGTTAACATATAAAAAATTTACCACCTACTTCCACCCCTAGGGGACCCTTTGGCTTATCGGGAAACTTCTCGTGGAATTGTTCTACTAAGTTTTCCACTTTTAAGTTCCAATTTTTCACCCAAGTGGATTCAGACAAAGAGTAGCCCTTCCATTGCACTAAATACTGCAAGCGACCCCTATTCAACCTAGAGTCTACAATCTTTTCCACCTCAGATTGTGTTTCCCCTTCTATCTCTAAAGGAGGAGAGAAAGTTTGGGTGGATACTCTTTTGCTAGACCCATTTACTGGTTTCAACAAGCTACAATGAAATTCCGGGCCAAATTTCCCTAGACTTCTGGATAAACTGAGCTGAACTGTAAATGGGTTAACTATCATCACTATAGGGAATGGACCTAGAAATTTTGGACCAAATTCCTTGCTAGGCATTCCTAATCTTAAGTATTTGGTAGACACAAAAACTTTGTGCCCCACATGAAAGGGGTACTGCAGCGAACAATGGTTCTCAGCTTGTTTCTGATAGGCTTCTGCTGCATCTGCTAGAGCCTTCTTCGTATTCTCTCAACCTTTCTTTAGTATGTCCATCCATTCATTCAGGAGGAGGGAGGTTCTCTAGGCAGCTCAGGCATGGGAATAAATTCCATGCCACTGGTAATCTGGAAAGGAGTAAATCCAGTGCTGCTGTGATTTGCATTGTTGTACGCCACTTCAGCAAAGGGTAGCAAGTCTGACCAGTTGTCTTGCTGATAGTCCACAAAACACCGGATGTATTGTTCCACTACCGCATTTTTTTTTTGAGTTTCTTCTCCGAAACTTCTTCTCCGAACTCAGAGAGAGCATTGGCTCTCTCTACTGCGAAGTTCATGCTGGGAAGAACCTCTGAGCTCAGTTCTTGTGTGGACCCCATGGATCTCAGGACCTGGCTCCAGAACTTGGCTGTGAACTGGACTCCACGGCCTGAAATGATCCTCTTGGGCAATCCATGCAGGCAATAAATGTGTTTCACAAACATTTTTGCTAATTTCTTTGCGGACGGCAACTCTGAGCAAGCGATGAAGTGCGCCTGCTTAGAAACCAAGTCCATAACTGTCCAGATTACTCTGTTTCCACTGCTGTCTGGGAGTTGCACGATGAAGTCTATTGCAACGTCTTCCCATGGTCTGTTAGGGCTGGCCACTAATTGTAGCAGTCCAGACTGGTCTGTTGGGAGCGCCAATTCCATATCTGTCATCAGCTTATCCTGGCTTCCATTACTGTCATGCTGCAGTTTTCTCGACAAAACATCCCCCAACAAGTTTTTGGGTACTTGTTGAACAGCTGGGTTTTTTGTCTCTGCTGCAGGTTCTGGGATCTTGGATTCAAACATCCCTGGCTGGCCCTTTTCCTCCATTGGTGGTATTGGCTCATCCACAATCATCAATTTCCTACCACCGTCTTCCCACTTTATCGTAGGTTTCCACTTGTCAAGCCATGCAAGCCCCACGATTATTTTCTCCCGCATCTCTGGAGCAACAATGAATCTGAGAAGCTCGCAGTGGCGGCCACTTGTAACTTCACCAGTTCAGTTACTAGTGTGGGTTGGGCCCCTCTAATTAACATTCCATCTACCTGTTCACCCTGAATGGGATAAGCTAGAGGTCTTGTGCTTATGCCTAGTTGCTTGACAATCGACGTGCTGATTAAGCATCGAGCGCAACTGGTGCTCATAACTGCTTCAACTTCCCCCTCCAACCCCGTCTTAGGGACTTGGAGTTTAACTTGGAAGGCGAAGGGGCGGATGGGTGCATTCACCATTATCTTCAGCAATTTCCTCCTCCAAGGCCTCCCCCTTGGTAGGACTCTTCGTCACCTTAAGTTGGGGATCCTCTTCCAGAGGTTGGTTGCCCTTTTCCTCCTCTGAGGCCTCCCCCTTGGTAGGACTCTTCATCACCTTAAGTTGGGGATCCTCTTCTAGAGGTTGTTGGGCCAGATGACTCTTTTGTGGTGGCATCTGGGGCCTTCTCTTTTCCGCCGTGGCGGTTGGTGCACACATTTGTGGCAATGGGGCTGGAGCCAAGCACTCTGACGCTTTGTGGCCAAGTTGACAGCAAAGGTGGCATTTTGTTGGACCCCACGAGGAACGGAACCTAGTTACATCTCTAAACTTAGGAACTGCCTCATCACATTTTTCCACCATCCATTCTGTAGCTAACCCCTTGATAATCCCTTCTTCCGTTGTTGAGAACCTTTCTCTGTAGGAAGGTTGGGCAAGAACCTTTTGGGGCATTGCAGGGGAAACTGGAACCGGTGGGGAGGTCAATCCCTCGGTTGGCCACTGCCCAGTTGTCTGCCATGGTGCTATCTGCTGAGTAAGGGCAGGTACCAATTGGAATCCCTTCCATCCATGACCTGGGATTAAGACCCATCCTGAGGGTGCCTGATTCACAGGTTGCAGTTCACCCAATGATGGGGATTTTATTTGCCAAGGGCCTCTCTGCTGGCTTGGAGGATTTCTGGCCCAAGAGCCCCTCTGCTGGCTTGGGGGACTTTCCCATGTTGATGGTCCTGGAGGTGCCCACTGGCATCTAAACCATCAACACAAGCTATAACAAGGGAAACCACATTGTTGTTCTTGTAGTCCTTGTAGTTGACTAGTATTCACACCACTTTGGTAGTAGCTTACATTAACCACTGTAGATAACAAGGATTGAACATATAAAATGGTGTTTTGGGATCAAAATTAGATGTGGAGTAAACAATATTCTCTTTTCTCACTTATGCCTACGAGCCAAATGGCTCATGGCCAGTCCCGGGATGAATTGTTGAAGCATTCCATTTTTCTTGAGTTTAATCTTACATAAATTAAACTTCTCATGGAAGACTATGCAAAATAGAATTTTCAACCATATTGAATTTGACTGGTATCCTGTGCTTTGCTAGCACCTCTGACAACTGTCTCTTCACTGGTTTGACTGTCATTCATTCTGAAAAACAGTATATTACAACCCAGAAAGAGTTGATTTACTGGCTATAATTGTTATTTTGTAAATCTCTTTTGCAATAAAACATGGTATTTTCCCTAAACACTCAAAAATCTGCCCTTCTTTTCTCTCAGTCTTCTTTTTCAGATAATCTATCTTCCTTTCATTCTCTAGCTTTAAGGTTATCAATCATTTATTGCTTGACAGAAATTATTTCCTCAGAGGGGCTAAAGTGTTCTGTTGTCCACTAACAGCTAAGCTCTTCCTAGTTCTCCTTCACCATTTATCCCCTCAAATGCACTCACAAAGTATGGACTAGACATTTACTGAGCCTGAGACTGTTTCCTATTTTATTTATTTATTTATCAAGTGGATTTTCAGACTATCTTTTAGAATAAATTCTCTTCACAAACAGATTTAGAGTAATCAGTAAAGCTGCTTGCAATGAAATAAGATTGTACTGCAACCAAAAAAATCCCTCGTTCCTGGAGCGCTTCGAGTGCTTCTTAATAGCCAACAACAGACAGGGGTACTCGCAAGCATGAAAATGCAGTTTTTTTCTGAGTGCCTGTGGTCCCAAAATGTTCGGGACAGCCCTTTCTTTTGTGGCTCCAAGACTCATCTACAAATTGATCTGGGACAAGCTGAAAAATCATTATGCACCAACTCCCTCAAAAATAGCACACTGCTACCCCTTCCGCCAGTGCGTGCAGAAGGAAACTGAATCAGTCAGTCAGTTCCTTCAATCACTCAGAGTTGCCACCATCCAGTGCGAGTTTCCTGACCTGGATGACAACCTGGTCGAGCAATTCGTCTGCGGCATGAGGGGCATTCGCCTCAAGCAGCGGCTGCTCGCTAAGGCAGACATCACCCTGCCTCAAACCGTTGACGAGGCCAGGGCGGCGGAGCTGTCAGAGCAGTCGACCATCGAGATGGCCAGATTCCTGCCTCTGCCTTTGCTGCCTTCATCACGAGCCTGCCTGATAGATGAGCTAGTCCCACTACCTGACCCAGATGAAAAAGACCAGGTCGACCGCCTGAGAGCCGTTCCTTGGCGGCAGCCACAAGTGACGACCTGAGCCACTGCAGCAGCCACCGCCTGCCTTGGTTGCCAAGGCAACCATGCCCAGGTGTCCTGCCCATTCAAAGTGTCTGTGTACCACCGTTGCAACAAGAAGGGGCACCTGGCACTTCCTCCACAGGTGTTTGATGGTCTGCCGGGCCACCCTGCCACTTCCTCCACAGGCCGAGTCATCTCTACCTTCCTACGGCCCACCTGCCCAGCCACGGAACCAGCACCCCGCCGTCAGCAGCGCCGCCGCGATGACTGCTTCACCATCGACAAAGACCTCCCTGCCACCCCTGCAGAGTTGGTCAACCAGGCGACGGCCAGCTCAAAGAAGATTACAGTGCTTGCCCTCATCGAGGGGTCACCGTGCCTGATGGAGGTGGACTCTGGGTCCTCCCGGTCCCTATTCTCTTGGGCCACCTTCAACCACCTCTGCCCCGTCATCCCTAAGTTGCAGTTGTCACCTCCGGACACTGTGTTAAGAGACTACCAGGGGACTCAAATTCCAACCCTGGGCTGCTGTGGGGTGCGGGTGGAGTATGGGGGAAAATGTTGCTGCCTCCCGGTCTTGGTAGTTCAGAAGCCGCTGCTGGCTCTCTTGGGCCTGGACTGGTTCCCCCCATTGGGCCTCTCCCTCTCCAGGGTGCACCTTACGGTGGACACGCCCCCTGACATCGAGGGCGTCCTGGCGGACTATGCCGATGTGTTTGATGGTGGGCTGGGGAAGTATAAGGGGACTCCTATCTCCCTCAACCTAGACCTCCAGTTTTCAAGTCCAAAACCTGAGAGAGAACTTTTATAAGATGTTTTATAGATGGCATTTAGATGCTAAAAAATTGGCTTGCATGTATCCAGATTTACAACCTAAATGTTGGAGATGTGATTGTGTTGATGCTACATATTACCATGTATGGTGGACTTGTAAGAAAGTTAAAGCATTTTGGATAAAAATATGGTGGATTATGCAAAATATTTTTAAAAAGAGGATAAAGTTCACCCCTCAGTTATTCCTGTTAGGTATAATTACTGATTGTACTGTCATAGAGACTAACTTGATTTTGTACTTAATAACGGCAGCAAGACTATTGGTGGCACAATACTGGAAGAAGGAAGATTTGCCTACTATTCAAGAATGGACTTTAAAAGTAACAAACTTAGCAGAGATGGCTAAAATATCAGCATATCTTAAGGATGTGAAATATAAACTGGAGTGGAGAAGATGGATTGACTATATTCAAAATAAATACGGGACTAAGAAATTCCAGATAGCTTATGACTGAAAAAGTGAGGAATGATATAACCTGTTTAGTGTTAGCCTAACAAAAGAGGAGTTAAAGCACAAATGAAAGATGATACTAACTTTCTTTTAGTTTATTTTAGAATATTTATTTATTTATTTATTTGGGGTTTTTATATGCTGCCCAATGCCAAAGGACTCTGGGCAGCTTACAAGAAATATAAAAAACACATAACGACAAAACAATTTAAAAACAACAGACACCCCTCATACATTCATTCTAGTCGGGGCCGGACCTCAACAGTGAGGTCAACAGCCCCAGGCCTGCCGGAACAGCCAGGTTTTTATGGCTTTTCTGAAGGCCATGAGAGTGGGTATGGTCCGGATTTCTGGGGGGAGCTGGTTCCAAAGAGTCAGAGCAGCCACAGAGAAGGCTCTCCTCCAAGGGCCCGCCAGCCGACATTGTTTGGCCGACGGCATCGAAAGGAGGCCCAATCTGTGGGATCTTACTGGCCGCTGGGAGGTATGTGTCAGCAGGCGATCTCGAAGGTATCCTGGCCCTAAGCCATGTAGGGCTTTAAAGGTAATAACCAACACCTTGAATTGAGTCCGGAGACCAATTGGTAGCCAGTGAAGCTCACGGAGGATAGGTGTAAAGTGGGTGTACCTCGGCACACCCAATATCACCCACGCGGCCGCATTCTGAACTAACTACAGTCTCCGAACGCTTTTCAAGGGTAGCCCCATGTAGAGCGCGTTACAATAATCCAACCTCGAGGTGACAAGGGCATGAGTGACCGTTAGAAGCGCATCCCGGTCCAAATAGGGTTGCAATTGGTGCACCAGATGAACTTGGGCAAAGGCCCCCTGGTCACAGCCAACAGATGATGTTCCAATTTCAGCTGCAAATCCAGGAGGACTTCCAAATTGCGAGCCCTCTCTGAGGGGCGTAAATTTTCACCCCCCAGGGTTAAGGATGGACTGTCCAAGCAGTCCTTCGGGGGCAACATCCAAAGCCACTCAGTCTTATTGGGATTGAGCACAAGTTTGTTCGCCCCCATCCAGATCCTAACCAACTCCAGGCATCGGCACATCACGTCCACTGCTTCACTGAGCTGGCAAGGGGCAGAAAGATATAATTGAGTATCATCGGCATATTGATGGTACTTTACCCCATGCTGTCGCATGATCTCACCCAGCGGCTTCATGTAGATGTTAAATAGGAGGGGGGACAAGACCGAACCCTGCGGCACACCACATTCGAGGGGCCTAGGGGTCAACCTTTGCCCCCCGACCAACACCGACTGCAATCTGTCAGAGAGGTAAGAGGAGAACCACCGTAAAACGGTGCCTCTCATTCCCACCTCATTCAGAATGAGTTTGTCAATCTTCCATCTCTGTCTTTTTAATTAAAGAAAATGCCAATTGCACTCCAAGTATGTCAGGGGAGAAATTAGAGAAGTAAAACAGGAAACAAGTAGGATTACATACTATTCCAATTTTTTGGGATAAAAATAGAAGTACTGAATGCATCTAAAGTCCATAATAATGCAATAACCTTTGGTAGGACAACAAAAAATTGATAAAACTGTCTGTAAATTCTCAAGTTTCCAAAATCTGTTCTTCAGTTTTAATGATTAAAAAGCCAAAAGAAAAAAATTGAGAAGTGGTGGTAAATAGTATTGCGGATTCTGAAGCCAGGTCTATTATACCCTGGTTGTTTGCAGCCTTCTTTCAGATCCTGCAAAACCTGTAAATTCATATAAGCATGCTTTAAAGCAGAGGTGTCAAGCTCATGGCCCATGGACCAGATCTGGCCTGAGGGGTACTTTGATCTGGCCCATGGGGCTGCCCTGGAAACAGCAAAGGATCAGCCTGCAGTGCCTCTGCCAGTGAAAATGGAGCTTGGGAGGGGCATATATGGCCTTCATAAGCTCCATTTTCACTGGCAGAGGGTTGCAGGAGGATGTTGCAGCCAAAAATGGAGATTGGGAATCTATTTGATTGGCAGAGTGCTCGGGCTACCACAGGCACTCCCGACACGAGTGACATCAAGCTAGCCATGCTCCCCCCTGAGTCAAACACAACCCTGATGCGACCTCAATGAAATCGAGCTTGACACCCCTGCTTTAAAGAGATTAAACAGTGTGTCACTTCTTTCCTGCAATTAATTAATTAATTAATTCCATCTTTCCTTTTGCCAGATCCCCAAACTTCTTTTCCAAAGTGGCCAGTAGAACAACTAGATTTTCAAGGCTCCCCATTTTCCTAATCAGAACTCATCTCTAAGTGTGTTACTATGTGTTACTAGCAATACCCAATCTTCTGATGAATCATTGGCATGTAGATAAATTAAGTTTGATTGACTGCAATTTGCTGTGCATAATAGGTATGAGATAGTGGTATAGGTCGGCTGTTTTAGAAAAAAAATAAATCTAACCCCACTCCCTTGGGCTCACAGAATTTGTAAAGTAGTTCATTTACCTGAATATAAAGCATCTAATTATATATAGCTCTATTTTGGCTAAGGACATCTATGGAGGGGGAATATCAAAGTCAAAAAAGTCACAGTGGTGACTTCCATTGTGTAATCAAAGCCCCAGCCATTTTTTTAGATGTAAAAAATTGGGCAGATCTTCAAATTTATGGTGACACTGTCAACATTTACTTGATATCCTCACCGCCACCCCTCTCCTTTAAAGAGAAACATTTATTCAGCAACAATCATTGAATTTGTCTTACAAAAGCAGGTAACAGGTTACATTGAATTATGAACATACAAAGGCATAAATCTCTTACAAGAACAATACAGCTTCTATGAAAAATTATTTCATATTAAAGAGATGCACAGTCTCTCATAGGTTTTGTTTGTCCTCAGTGTTTTAAATATAGCAGTGATCAGAGACATTGTTCATTGTGGAGTGCTACTGTTGATAGTATCTACTTGGGTAATAACACATCTGCTCAGAGAGCACCAAGGACTCCATGGTTCAACATAAGCTAAATATTTTCTCTTCCATCAGTAGATTGTGTGTTCTTCAGACAATCTTCCCACCATCAAAGGAGCTGATGGGTCTTATGAGTGAAACATTATGAAAAACATAAGGTAAAGGTAAGGGTTCCCCTCGCACATATGTGCTACTTGTTTCCGACTCTAGGGTGTGGTGCTCATCTCCATTTCAAAGTTAAAGAGCCAGCGCTGTCCGAAGACATCTCTGTGGTCATGTGGCCAGCATGACTAAATGCCAAAGACGCACAGAGCACGGTTACCTTCCCACCAAAGGTGGTTCCTATTTTTCTACTTGTATTTTTACATGCCTTCGAACTCCTAAGTTGGCAGAATTTTGGGAAATTGTATACCAAAAGACATATAAATAGGAAAACCACTTGCAAGTATTTTACAATATACTGGGGATATTACCTTCTTTTGAAAAGAAAGAAAAGTCAAGAACCCAGCATTTCACAAAGCAAATGCCATGCTTTCCACATCCAAACAGAGCAATTTCCTGTAGGTACTTTATCATCATCTGAGCAGATGTACTATTGCTCAATAGTACATGGGATCATAGTACATTGAAAAATTCCCAGTAGATCCAATCAGATTTATAGAGGTCAAGACAAAATTTTAGCATGCTGATAGGGAAATGTAATTTAGCAAATAGCCGTAATGTGGTACAGCAGCAACAGTAGCTTCTATGATGATGAAACTATGAACAATACTAAAAACACAAGAAGGAGGTCTCGTCAAATTGTCATCTGAGAAGCCTCTTGGCATCACTTGGCTCCTGGCAGGCTTCAGGGTGGCAACAAAGAGCAACTCAAACTTCCAGGAGCTTCTGTGAGCTGCCAGTGGTGCTGATGCCTTGGCATATTAATTTGGAGCAATTATTGAATGCTGAGCTGTGAGCAGCTTATGGGCTTGGAGGGGATTCACCGCAGGACAGATGTTGTTAATGGGCATTGGCTGCCAGGCCCTGTCTTAAATCACAAAAGAACTTCTGGCCTATTCATACTTCTGTGAGCTTTTTTAGGAGGGAGGTTGCCTATTTCTGCAACCAAGGAGCTTCGCTGATCACTCAACTTGTTTCTGGACCCCCAGGAATCATTGCAATGGCAATTGTTAAACAGTTTGCTATTTAAGAGTCTAGAACAGTTGCTTGAGGCCTGTGTTTCAGTGATGGACACCTGAAACCAGGAGGTTGGCCTTGAACTTTAGAGTAAGAGTTGGAAGGGACCTTGGAGGTCTTGTAGTCCAACTGCCAGCTTGGAGGGGGGTCTTGGAGGTCTTCTAGTCCACACCCTCTTAGGCAGGAAATCCATCACCACTTCAGACAAATGGATATCCAACATCATCTTAAAAACTTCCAGTATTTGAACATTTACAACTTATGAAGGCAAGTTATTCCAGTGATTAATTGTTCTAATGGTCAGGAAATTTCTCCTTGGTTCTAGGTTGCTTCTCTCCTTGATTAGTTTCCACCCATTGCTTCTTGTCCTGCCCTCAGGTGCTTTGGCGAATAGCTTGATTCCTTCTTCTTTGTGGCAGCTTCTGAGATATTGGAACACTGCTATCATGTCACTCCTAGTCCTTCTTTTTCATTAGACTAGACATATCCAGTTCCAGCAACCATTCATTATATATTTTAGCCTCCAGTCCCCTAATCATCTTTTTTGCCCTTTTCTACACTTTTTCTAAAGTCTCAACATCTTTTTTACATCATGGCGACCAAAACTGGATCTAATATTCGAAGTGTGGCCTTACTAAGGCATTATAAAGTGCTATTAACATTTCATGTGATCTTGATTCTATCCTTCTGTTTATGCAGCCTAGAATTGTGTTGGGGTTTTTTTTGGCAACTGCATTCCGAAACGAATAGGAGCTTGTATGGAAGAGCAGTTTGTAAAATATAAAATTGTTTAAAAGTAAACAAAATGATAACTGTATTCATTTTAATCCTGCCCCCATTCACTCACTCACTCATTTATTTAGACTTTTCCACTGTTGCATGCATGTCCTGACATGCCATTCAAAGGCCAAGTGTGGTGTTCAGCCCAGAAAAAGTTACTTCTGAATTAGAGACCTCTTTATATCTATGGAAAGCTAATGTTTATAAATGAGTTCTGCAAATATCATCTGCAGTTTCCTTCCTGGCTTTTATCTGCTGAACAAGGATGTTTATAAATAATGTACATACGTATGCTGTTTATGGCCTACTTATATATATGCAGATGTTATAAAAATGCCATAATTCTTGAGTGCTTTCTTATTTCATGGAGATGACACCTAGCGTAATGTTGTCCCAGGAGCATCACCTAAAAATCATTCAATGAAGAAACTTTTCTTAATTAGTCAAGGGGGGGAAATAGTTTGGTTTATACTTTAACATCAACATTTCTAATTCTGCATATTTGAATGAGTACATGAATTGTCTTTGAATTTATGATTTTCCCATTTAAAAAATAGAAATGTGCTCATTACTGGTAAATTGCAGAGAGAAATCTAAATATTGTTAATAATAAAATGTAACAATGTTATATTTAGAAGGTGTGTGAGTGTGAGTGAGTGTGTGTGTGTGTGTATGCTCAGAGAGAGAAATAAAACAATGTGTCTGAATTTAATGACAATTTTCAAAAAAATAAGTATTTTAAAATTTTTAAGTGAGATATAAAATAGAAATATGGAAAAAAACACAGTAAGGTTGACTTTCCTTAAAATCACCCATTTCCTCTTCTTCCAAGAATGGAAATTGTTGGCTATCCCATTTAAAATACATTTTGAAGTGAGGAAAGGAATTTCTTCAAAGTATCTGAATCTTGGTTCACTCTCTTCCCATCTTGGTTCAAGTGAAATAAACAGTTTAGAAGCCTAGTTTTAATGCAGATTATCTTCCAGAGTCCTCTCCCCAGCTGGAGTTATTAGTACTAAAGAGATTGAATGAGAATTGGTTAAAGAAACATTAGCTTTTAAAATGTAAATCCTTCATCTCTATCCAGATGGCAGCTTGGTAACTGGAGCTTATCAGAACTTCTTGGGAGGATATGATTCCAGCTCAACTTTTTTTTTAAATAGTCTTTATTAGTTATACATTTTTAAGGATAAAACATACAAATACAAATACAGTTTTAAACATACAACACCCCCCCCCCCCCCGCAATGACAGTCATTCACAGCCCAACTTTTTTTTTCCTTCCTCATTGTTTAGTCTTTAAGCAACATCTTCTCATTACAAAGTTCAGGGATCTATTAGAATACCCATGTTCACTTTTAGTTCCCATTGTTAACAACTGCTATTTAACTTTCCCCGTTTTAAGTCCCTGCTGTTCTCCTAGTTGCCCACATATACCATAGGTTCCAGCTAAGATAATGTTCTGTTTCTCCTTTGTCCCTCAGCCAACCTGTCATTCTGTCCATTTCTGCACATTCATAGATCTTTTTAATTATGGCATCTTCCGGCGGTATGGTAGTAGATTTCCAAAATTGTGCATAGGTTATTCTTGCGGCCACAATTATATGTAGGCTCAAATATCATATAGATTTACTCATGTTTTCTGGTTGTATGCTTAGTAAAAAATTCTTGGGTTTCCATTCCATGCTTGCCCCAGTAACCTCTTTTAGCCATTTTTGAATCCTTCTCCAGTATTTCGTGGCCTCAGTACAAGACCACCAAATATGGTAGAATGTGCCATCCCTTCTTCCACATTTCCAACACAGTGGAGATAACCCAGGAAACATTTTGGCTAACCTCGTTGGGGGGAGGTGCCATCTATAAACCATCTTGTATATGTTTTCTTTAAATGCTGTAGATATTGTAAGTTTAATAGTCTTACTCCATAGATCCCACCATTTACCCATTTCAATCTCATAACCAAAGTTTCTCTCCCATGTTATTAGAAGGCTTTTATCCATCTCTTCTTTAGCATCTTGACAGGTCAAAAACTGATAAATCTTCGATAACATTTTCTTATCTCCACCAAACAAAATCTTATCTAGCCCCTGAGGGTTTGGGTAGATCCCAAACCATAACTTATCGCTTTTAAACCTATTTCTAATCTGTAGATATTCCCACCATTCCAGATTCCTGCCCTGCTGCTCTAATTCCATCTTTGTTTTCATGTTGCCATCTTCTGTCATAATGTCTTTATATGTTATGTTTCTTGTCCAATTAAATACACTGGGATGTGTTAAGGCCTCTAGGTGCCAACCAGCACGGAACCCTAAGATAGTATTTTTTCCTCATCTTTTCCCACACCCCCATCAAAATCTTCCGAATACAATGTCCCATGAAGTACCTATGGGGGGTATCTCTTTCTTGCCAGAGGGAGGCGTGCCATCCCTGGGGGAGGTCGTGTCCCTCTATAGCCAATAGGCGCCTTCTACTCAACGTCATCCAATCCTTCACCCATGTCATAATTGCTGCATTATAATATGCTTCCCAGTTGGGTACTCCGAAGCCTCCCAGTTCTTTACGGTTTTGCAACATTTGGGCTTTGATTCGTGCTTTCTTGCCTTGCCATATAAATCGAGCCACTATTGTCTCCAAGGATTTAAAAAATTTTTTGTCTAATTTAGTTGGTGCCGTTTGAAACAAAAACAAAAATTTCGGTAGTACATGTATCTTAACTGTCGCAATCCTGCCCATCAAAGATAGTTGTTTATCACTCCAATTAGTCATGTCTTTAGATACCTGTTGTAGTAATTTCATATAGTTATCTACTTTGATAGAGGAACATCTCTCCGTGAGCCAAATTCCCAAGTATTGTATTTTATGGGCCATGTTAATCCCTAGCAGGCTTTGTACTTCCCTTTTCTGGTTCAAAGTCATATTCTTAATTAACAGTTTTGTCTTCTCTTTATTTATACGTAGCCCCTCTATCATACCGTACTCCTCTATTTTATGTAGAAGTTGTATCCCAGAAGCCATAGGATCTTCCAGAATAAAAACAAGGTCATCGGCAAAAGCCTGGACCTGGAATTCCTGAGCTTTAGCTCATAACCCTTTAATTTGTATATCACTCCTCACTATTCTAAGAAGGGGTTCTAATGTAAGGATAAACAGTAGGGGGGATAGTGGGCATCCTTGTCTTGTGCCTTTACCAATCTCAATATCACCCGCCTCTTCTCCATTTACCAATAATGTCGCAGTTTGTTGTACATAAATTGCCCGAACTGCATTTAAGAAGTTTTCTCCAAACTTCATATTTTCTAATTGTGCCAACATAAACTTCCAATTTACCCGATCAAAGGCCTTTTGTGCGTCGAGAAACATAAAAGCCACTTGTTTATCCAGCCGGGCTTCATAACATTCTAAGGCATCCAAAATAATTCTTTCAATTGCCTTGACAGCGGGAAGCCGTTCTGATCAGGGTGTATACATTTACTAAGGAAGAATTTAAGTCTATCTGCCAGTATAGCTGCAAAGATTTTATAATCCACATTCAAAAGTGAAATGGGCCTATAGTTTTTAATTTGGGTACGGTCAGCTCCAGCTTTAGGCAAAAGGGTTATATAGGCCTCAGCCCACGATTTCGGTGCGATAGAATCCGTCAAGACAGCATTAAATATTACTATCATCTCTTGTCCTAAGATTTCCAAAAAAGTTTTATAGATTTCAACTGGCAAACCATCCATGCCAGGAGTTTTGTTGTTTTCCATTTTTTTGACTGCCTTTTCTAATTCATCTATTGTTATCTTTTGGTTTAGTACCCCTTTCGCTTCATTTGAGATCTTGGGTAGATTTGCATTATCTAAAAATTCCTTAATTTGGTCCTCAGAAGTTTCTTCCCTACTATATAGTTGCTGAAAAAAACCTTGAATAATTTCCTGTTTCTCCCCCTTGGTTTCTACTAATTCCCCTTTACTATTCTGCAGTTGAGCTATATGTCTGCTCTCTCTTTCTTTCCGAAGTCTATAAGAGAGCCAACGACCCGGTTTGTTAGCATGCTCAAAAAAGTTTTGCTTAATCCCCCTAAGTTTCCGAGCAACATCCTCCTGGTCTAGAAGAGATATCCTGTGCTTAATTCTAGCCATTTCTTCTTTTTTCTTATCATCTAGTGGGTCCTGTTGCAACATCCATATTAATACAGTAAACACAAAAGAGCTGAAAACAAAATGCACCAGCAACTTTTACTTCCTCTGTCTGGGGCTGATATCATTCATTTGTCCCTCACTCTGGCCACTATGATCGCTTTTCCACTATCAGTGTTACAAAAATAATTTGTATTACTGAATTTAATGTGGAAAGCAATCAGTCCCAAGATACCTTAGGTAATTCTTAACCAGCTTTGATATAGAGTAGTAGACTATTTGTCTCTGTTGGTTACATATTGAATTTATTTATTTAGTGTATGGCATATCATACATGGACTACAATATATATATCTACATTTCATGTAGATCAATAAAATACAATAAAATATAATTGTTAGAAAGATCTAGGTTCAAGTACCAAGATCTAGGCCAGCTAACCATTGAAGGGCAGCATTGTTTATATTTAAAAAAGATCAGATAGTGGACTACTATACATGTTGAAATGATCCTATCTTATATTCTAATGGGGTCTATGAATAAGACTTTTAGAATTTACTTACCATGGCTGCTTAAATAGGTCATAATTGGCTGGGTTTGTACCATAAACCATAACCCAAAGAAACTATATCATGACAGAGTTCAAAAATCATTCTAAAACATTGCTTATTTAATTAAGGGTTTTACTGTGCAATCTGTACAACAAATTAAAATATTTCATATTATGGCTTAATATGTATAAATATATATCATGCAGTGACTTCAAATGATGTTGTGTAAACTCTGTGAATGGCTGTTCAGGCCTAAATAGGTTCTTCCATAAATACTTTAAATCCATTTAGGTCATCACGTCCAACCCTGCTCCATACAGCAATCCAAGTTCTTTATTGTTTTCCTGTTTCTAAATTGAAAGCCACAAAGAGTCATTCTAGAATTGGGCAGTCTCTGAATGTAATAAATAAATCTGAAGCATTTCAGAGAGATGAAGAATAAATGTTTCTTTCGCTGAACTGCTTTCATTGTTAGGAAGAGTTCTCCATCCTTGCCCAAAGTTTAATTGGAAACTGCCTTCCTGTAATCTAAATCCATTGCCCCATATCTTGAAAGATATGGAATGAAAGAGAATAGATTCTTGCCATTTTCTATGTGACATTCTTTCAGGTATTTTAAGAGAGCTATTATAACCTTTTCAACTGTATTTCCTCCAGGCTAAACATAAATATCTCTGTTGATGCAGCCTAAAACGTCATTTGCCTTCTTTGCCCCTGCATCATATTGTTGGCTCATATTCACTTTGCAGGCCATTTACTATCACAAGATCTTTTTCTAAAGTATGATTACCAAGGTAAGTATACCCTAACCTACAGCTGTTTTCCTAAGTCAACAACTTAGCATTTAATTTAAATTTGATTCTATTACTCGCAGTTCATTTCTTCAACCTGTCAAGATCATGTTGAACTTTGTGCCTGCTTTCTAGGATATTATTTACATCACCTAGTTTTGAAACATGTGCAAATTCCATCTTGCCACCCATATTGTTAATGTGAAATAAATAACTGAATAAATTGAAGAGTTGAAGGCTCCAGGGCTGATCCCTTTCGATCCCATCTGGGTTCAATTTGATGAGGATACACTGAAGACTATTCTCTGAGTGAGATTGCTTGGCCACTAATTTTCTCAAGGACAGGTATTCCCACCTTCAGTCCACTGAGAAAATAATTTGTAACGTCTTTCCTTGCTCCATATCAAAGGGAGTTTTTTTCTAATTTCCATGGGCATAAGATGTGCCATGTAGTCCAGTGTGTATCATAGTGGGTTACTTTCCTGAGATTCTTCCTTAAACAAGAAGAGACAGTCCCTGACCATGTTTCTAGCATGGCCTATCTCAAATATAATATAGTTATATATGCTATATGCATCCTTTCTATGGCTGAGAGTGATGACTAGCCCCATATCATCCAGCTGGGTCTGACCTTAAGGTAGGATTAGAATGAGGGCCTCCTGATTTCTAACTTGATGCCTTAATCACAATACCAACCTGACTCTCTCAAGGTGTGCTTATAGAACCTTCTTCCTAAAGAATTTGGTGGACTGTCTTTTGTTTGGATGATTCTGGTAATTTGATAGTTGGTTGTTTTTTTTAATTTTATTGGCCTACCATCTTACCACAGGATAAATCCAAGTGGCTTACAGTTACATTTATGGTAAAACATAAAACGTTAAAAACAAACATTAAAACCAACGACACATGGGGAAGGCATGAGCAGAGTGAGGAGGAGATGGGATCTGTTATTACTCAATCAACCACCTCCATTGTGTTGTTCTCCCATTGGGACCCAGTGGTGGCTTACGGCAAGTATGCCCCGATACGGGCATACCGGTGCCTGCCGGGAGCACCAGGTACCGTTCCGGTACTGTGCTCCAGAGGGCCCACCCATCTGCCCATGCTCCTTACTGGTATTTGAGCTCTTTGGGGCTTCCGCACACACGCACAGAGCATACGGCACCTGTGCGATGCTCCGCTGAGCAGCTGGAGTGTAATGGAGGCATTGCAGAGCGTCGCAGGTGGTAAGTACGCATGCACATGCTGTGCTTGTTCATGTGGTGGACTCCTGGCTTTGTTGCATTGCACTGGTTGCAATGGGATTTGGAACCCACCACTGTTGGGGCCCCAAGGCAACTGACAAAGCCATGTCTTTAGTCCCTTATGAAAAGATAGGAGGGTTGGGGACAACCTCATATCAGGGAACAAGATGTTCCAGTGGGCAGGAGCAATAGCAGATAAGGCCAGAATAATTGGGCTGACAGGACCAACTCCCATCTACTTACTGAAATAAAGATATATAAAATAATATAACACAAGAAAAGTGAAAGTTGCTACCAAACCATATTGATTAGATCCAATTACATAGTTCAGACACTTCTTTGTCCCACCCTCTTATAATCTGCTAATGAGAGATAAAATACAAATTGAATCTTAAATTAATAGTTTAATATCATAAACAAGGATGAACCCAATTTCATCTTCAAAGGAAATTGTTCCACCCAAAAAGAGCAGGCAAGAATGATAACCATCTAAAGGAAAGCACCCCTACGGGATCACCCTAAATCCATCTAAGGCTAAGATGGCAAATGCTGTGTACGTTAACATAAACAGGTGAAGCTGTAAAGAAGTTTGGAGCAGCTATGAAAAGCTAAAGAAAGGCAAGTGTGAATGAAGAGTGACAAATAAATATAACCCTACATACTTTAGGTTCCACAAAGTTTATTACATTTAATCATCAGTTTATTGTACTTTCAAATTGTCAAAGAAGAAAAGTTCTCAAATTGAATTTCACAAGGTTGAAAGATAAAAAATGTACCACAGAAACAGTACACAATAAAAGCTCTGAATATCATAAACAGAAAAGGTAAATATTGAAAAAGCTATTCTGGCACTCCCAAGCTGGGGCCTCATTTAGAAAAAGGCCCCTTTCTATGAGTAATTAACATTTGTAGGCTGATTTGCAAGGCTGTCTTAGCTTTTCACTCATATGCAGCCAAACACAGATGCCCAAATCTGGCTATGTAAATAGCGTGAATTGCAAAATGTTTCCTTAGCTAGAATGTTTAATTTAGTTAATCAAGCATATTTGATTTTTTTAGATTTTGGATTTAAAAATTAGATCCAAATCCTAAACTAAATACTCACAAATCTCATAATATTGAAGAGACTTAAGGATATGTTTAAATTTCTTCCACTAAAATCAAACTTCAAAATGCTGTTATGGATCTCTCC